>NC_143481.1:35337241-35688415 GCF_027475165.1 Benincasa hispida | reverse complement strand
CGCAACGTTATCCTAAAAATTACCATCATAACCTGTTTTCACAAGTCCCTGAGTTCGACCCTGGACTTACCAGGAAACTCAGTGGAGTTTACACTTGGATTCCACTGAGGAAACTTGAGTGCTCAATGCAATTTCACCATCGCGTTTCATCCACATTTCCACATCATAAAATAACACATCATGTTTTTTGGCGTCGTTGCCAGGGACTTCAGCAAAATAGTGTGCTAATGGTAATTTTTCTAATTTCTTTACAGACTCTCAATCTCTTGCGAATTACGACCCAGAGATTGAAAGGACATTCAAAAGAAGATTAAGAGACTGCCAACAACAACAGGAAGATAAAGAAGAGATGGTAAAGCAGCCTGGAAATGGAGCACCAAACGAAAACAACGTCATGACGAATCCAATTCTTCTGGCTAACGATCGGAATAGACCCATTAGGGACTATGCATCGCCAAACCTCTATGATCTCTCTCTAGGAATCATGAGGCCTGCCCTCGATGGAAGCAGATTCAAAATGAAACTGGTGATGCTGCAGATGATCCAGACTGCAGGACAATTCGGAGGACGGCGTGGCGAGGACCCGCATGCTCACCTCCAAAGCTTATTGAAATTTGCAACACTTTTGTGTTCCCGAACATCTCTGCCGAAGAAGTTCGACTAACTTTGTTCCCATTTTCTCTTTGTGATCAAGCAAGAAAATGGGCATATTCTTTCGAGCCATGAGAGATCACTTCATGGGAACAGGTCGTAGAGAAATTTATGAAGAAATATTTTCCACCTACTAAGAATGCTAGACGAAGGAAACTAATCCCGAATTTTGAACAAGACATGGACGAATCGCTCAGCGATGCCTGGGCGAGGTTTAAGAGGTTGGTCCAGGACTGTCCACACAATGGTTTGCCAGACTTTCTTCAGATAGAAATCTTTTATCATGGTTTAAATCCCGCTTCGCAGACCGCTGCCAATGCGGCAGCCGCTGGTGGTCTGCTTGACAAAACGTATGACGAGGCTAAGAATATATTGGATCGCATCTCTAAGAACCACGAAGATTAGAGAGAGAGTGAGACCGAGAATCAAAGATAACAACACAACTAATGGTGCTATTACTTCACTACAGAATCAGATGACCACAATGATAAACTTAAATCAAGGAATTGCGATCAGCAGCCCAACGCCCAAAATGGGCAAATCAACGCAATTAGTCAAAACACCGCAAGGTGTGCTACTTGCGGTGATGGGCACGCAATGGAAGAATGCCCACAAAATCCACAGTCTATTTACTTTGTGAAAAATAATCCCTTTCCGAATACCTACAACCCCAGGTGGAGAAACCACCCCAATTTTACATGGAAGAATCAGTAGCAAAATTTCCAACCTGTGGCGCAGAAAGAAGGGCCACCTGATTCTTCCCGAGCAATAATGGTCAGACAAGCAGTCAAGCCAGTAACTCACAACAGC
Source organism: Benincasa hispida (assembly GCF_027475165.1). Lineage (NCBI taxonomy): Eukaryota > Viridiplantae > Streptophyta > Magnoliopsida > Cucurbitales > Cucurbitaceae > Benincasa > Benincasa hispida. The sequence continues at coordinate 35,686,954 of NC_143481.1, read as the reverse complement.
CGCAATTTTCTTCCCTAGAAAGCCCATTGAAGAAATATATAGAGAAAAATGAAATGGTGCTTCAAAGTCAGGCTATGTTCATCTGCAATCTAGAATTATAGATGGGCCAAATTGCAAGTGAGCTAAAGAACAGATTGCAAGGGGCTCTGCCGAGTTCAACAGAACTCCCACGTAACCCTGGGGGATCAGGTAAAGAGCAATGTCAGGTTGTGACATTGCGAAGTGGAAAAACTGTGAAGGAAGAAAGAAAAGAGCCTAGCTGGATTTCTCCTATTGCGGCGGAACCTGAAATTACGGTGATACAAGAAGAAGAAGGAGAAAAATAAGCAATAGAACCAGAAGTTACATCGACCTCAAGGCCAACAGAGAAGGGGACCGTGAGAGTGCAGTTACCACCTTTCCCACAAAGACTTAGAAAGAAAAATAATGAAGAGGTACAGTACCAACGCTTTCTATCTATGTTAAAACAATTACATATTAATATTCCATTCAGTGAAGCAATTGAAGAAATGCCTACCTACGCAAAGTTTCTGAAGGATATGTAACCAAGAAGAGAGGAGTTGGTAAGTTTGCCACGGTGGCTTTAACGCAATCATTCCACCGAAGATGAACGATCCTGGGAGTTGTACTATACCCTGCTCCATAGGAGGACTGTACATCAAGCAAGCCTTGTGTGACCTTAGAGCCAACATCAATTTGATGCCTCTATCGATCTTTAAGCAACTGAATGTAAGGCAATTTGCGCCTACAACTGTGACTCTCCAACTGGCCGATAGATCTCTGGTGCATTCAGAGGGAAAGGTGAAGGACATGCTGATCACCATTGTCAAATTTATCTTACCAGCCGACTTCATCATCTTGGATTACGAGGCCGACAAAGATGTGCCCATCATTCTGGGGTGACCATTTTTATCAACAGGTCGTACCCAGATTGATGTGCATAAAGGGGAGATCACTTTAAGCATAAACGGACAGAAGCTTAGGTTCAACATAATCCATGCCATAAAGTTTCCTGACGAAGAAGACCTGCATGACTTAGACGACGACCAAAATTTGATTGAAGAAGAAAAGTTTGACGAAGAGAATGAAGAAGAGGATGCAAGCACATCTGTTGCTGCCTGTAATGTGATCATAACAAAAATAAGTAAGGAAGAAGAGATGATCGTAAACCAAGAAGAAGAGCCAACAGAAAAAGAAGAAAAAAAAACGCAACCATCCTAAGTAGAACCACCAACATTGGAATTAAAGACCCTGCCGACCCATTTAAAGTACGCATTTCTGGGCAGAATGAGAAGCTGCTAGTTATTATTTCCTCTGAGCTTAACGAAGACCAGAAGAATGTGTTGATAAGCATTCTGAGGAAACACGTGCAAGCAATTAGCTGGATGCTCGCCGACATTAGAGGAATCAGCCCAGCGTACTGTATGCACCGCATTCATCTTGAAGAGGACCATAAGGCAACGATCGAACATCAACGAAGACTCAACCTTGCGATGAAAGAGGTCGTTAAAAAGGAGATCATTAAATGGTTAGATGTGGGTATTATTTATCCAATAGCAGATAGCACGTGGGTCAGCCCCGTGCAGTGTGTGCCGAAAAAAGGTGGCATGATGGTAGTCCCGAACGAAAACAATGAATTAATACCGCAAAGAACTGTCACTGGGTGGCGCATTTGCATGAACTATTGCAAGCTGAATGCGGCCATAAAGAAAGATCATTTCCCCTTACCGTTCATTGATGAAATGCTAGACCATTTATCTAGAAATGACTTTTACTACTTTCTGGATGGCTATGCCGGGTATAACTAGATTATGATAGCTTCAGAAGACCAAGACAAGACCACATTCACCTGCCCATATGGGACATTTGCTTTCCATTGCATGTCGTTCGGCCTCTACAATGCGCCAAGCACGTTCCAAAGGTGCATGATGGCCATCTTTTCAGATTATCTTGAGGACTCTGTTGAAATCTTTATGGACGACTTCTCTGTTTATGGGAACACCTATGAAGTTTGTCTAGCCAACCTAGAGAAGATACTGAAGAGATGCAAAGAGATGAATCTGGTGCTCAATTGGGAAAAATACCATTTTATGGTAAAATAGGGCATAGTGTTGGGGCACAAGGTTTCCCGGGATGGGTTGGAGGTGCATAAAGCAAAAATCAAAGCAATTGAAAAACTTCCACCTCCAACAAGTGTGAAGGTTGTACGGAGTTTCTTGGGGCACACTGGATTCTACAGACACTTTGTCAAAGACTTTTCAAAAATAGCACAACTATCAGTCAGGGAATTAAAGCCTTCCCATCTGAGCAATCATAAGAGAGAAGCCGCCTTCACCCCGAAGCTCTATAAATACCAAAGGCATCCTTCAGAAAAGGGGTTCACCAGTTAGAAAATTCATCAGTTAGCTTAGCACGTCTTTGTCCATAGTTTTTCTTTTTATTTTAAGGCGGAGCTAAAGAAGAGTAAAGACGCCGGAGATCACTCAGGGAAACTCGAGAGAGAACCTTGAGGCGAAGGAGCAGAGAGTGGGCCGACTGTCGCGAGAGCGAGATTATCTTTTGAACACGAGTAGAAAAATAGTGTAAAAGCCTGGGCAACAAAAGATTGCTACCAGGCTCTTTATTCTATTCTTGCATTGTTATTTTGTACTTCATCTTTATATTTATACAATGGAAGTTCTTATTCTACATCTGCTCACTCTCTTAGCACGCATGAGTAGCTAAACTAGTCGAATGGGTTGAGAAGAACTAAGCTAACATGACCTAGGAAGTTCATTGCTTGCGATTGTCTTGTTTTATGTTGCGCCCAACACCCCTTTAGAGCTACTCGAGAGAGAGTCTAAAGAAAGAACCTAATGACTCGAGAGAGCTAGGTTAGAATCTAGACTCGAGAGATCAAGATTAGAACCACATAAACAAGAGATAGGGACTTAAAGATAAGCTCTGTTTGTCAACCTACATCGCATGCATCCTAGAGATGGGAATGATATTATGTGGTCGCCTTATTTGTGTGTGTGTTATTTTTTCATCGCATAAATAAGAATAGAGGATTATGTGTAGGTCCTATAGACTTATTGCATATATCACATGCGTTGTAATCTCCCGTTTATTAAACTTTTTTCAAACTCCGCCGCATTGTTTATTTTCCATTACCGCAAACAACAACCTCAAAAATTATTTATTTATTTGGTTACCGAAAGGTTATCCTAAAAATTACCATCGCAACCTGTTTTCACAAGTCCCTGAGTTCGACCCTGGACTTACCAGGAAACTCAGTGGAGTTTACACTTGGATTCTACTGAGGAAACTTGATTGCTCAATGCAATTTCACCATCGCATTTCATCCATATTTCCACATCATAAAATAATGCATTAGTGATGGTGAGAAATTGGAAGTCAATTTTACTCGACAACCAAAATCCCGTGGACGCAGTATGTGATGCATGTTCCTAAGATATACATTGATAGTCATACGTCGATGGTCATGCGTTGGACTGATAATGCATTAATGAATGTATATGATGACCATACGTCCTGCCACAAGTTTTCTTGCGTTCATGCCAAGTATAACATGAACGCAAGTTTCTCGGGTAATCCGAGGTCGAACACAGGGACTTGTAGCTATATGTATGTGGTGATGTGCATGCGGCGGTATAAATAAAAGAATGGAGGGGATGTGCTAAGTTAATCCTACTCCTACTCCTTTCTAACAAACAACACAATGAGAATATGCATGAAAGGTAGAGATACGAAAAACCTTGATATGAAATAAATGTGTGGGAAAATAGATAAAATGCGGAGATGTTTTCATTGCAACCCTTAAGAGTGACCGTAAGGGAAACCCTAGTCAACGCAAGCCAATGTGATCATGCTACACTCATGCACGGCAAATCATTTTCCAACGCAAATACGATGCTCTTAAGTCTAGGACGCATGTGTTGAATGCAAAATGCACACAACGCTGCGGTGACCGCACTCAATCGTATCCTATCTCTAGGATGCATGCGATGGGTTAATAGCAAACAGTGTTTATTCCCAAGCTCCTATCTCTCGTATTATGTGTTCTAATCTGACTCTCCCGAGCCTAGATTCTGACCTAACCTTCCCAAGCTGAGATCCTGTCCTTAGACTACCCTCCCGAGTATCCCTAATGGACGAATGAAGCATACATAATACAAGACAATCGCATGAACTTGGTTGATGCAAGATCGTTATTATCCCTAGTGAACATGCATGCCTTGCTTAATGCGTCCAACCACATACCCTCCTGAGAAGTTGATTGTTGCTGACTTTACTCATAGACAAGCAATGTGTTAGCCTATAGACAGGCGTTGCAGGAGCTTCACACTAAGCAAATAAGATTACTCACACACTCGCGCAACGCACACCTCTCGGTGGGTTGCTACATGCTTCATATCCCTAATCCACATGACTAAGTATGCGAAACCCAAGAAATCCCACTAAGTGTTGCAATGAAAGTAAAGATGCTAAGCAAAAAAGAAGGAGATGGAGTCGAAGGAACAGAGAAATGCATTGAAAAACAGATTGTATTAATTTCTTAATTCAAAATGTCATTCAATACAATATAGGAAAAGAAAGGAAAAGGAAATGACCGGCTGGAAACAAAGATTTGCTCCCAGCAGATGTGCATCAAGGCTGTCGATGGTGCCATGGATGGGTGGAAGAGCTGACTCTTTCGAGATCTAGATCCGATCGAAGGCTCCGGTCGTCACTCGGAATGGATGAAGGAGGTGAAGAACTCTCAGCCATCTTTTCACCGAATTGTCTGGATCGCGAGGAAAGCCCCCGGTTCACAAGGATCCTCCCCCGGATTATTTGAATTTCAGCTCATCGGCCTCTATTTATAAAGCTTGGGTCACCGACAACATTAATTGGATTGCTCTGAATCTGACGTTCGGCATGTTAGTCCTCTCTGAACCTCTGCCACTAACGGCGTGGTAGGTGAAATGTCAACATCATCTTTTAAATTTTCTCGAGGTAGATGCGTTGATGCGTTCATTCCACCTACCTTGCGTTGATCCCATTAGTTTGCGTTGTCGCGTAGTCGCAATCATTCAATGGCCGCATTCGCTTAATACCGCAACTCTACATGATGACCGCAATCGCCTGAAGAGTGCAACTCCCATGCGATGGACGCATACGACTGATTACCGCAACATCCATGCGTTGATCGATGTGTTTTCTTCTGCGATGGAGTGTTTCTCTGCATGTGGTCGTCTATGCGGTGGTCTATTTTCGCGTTTGCATTCATTTCCTGCGTTAACTACAAAAATAGAACATTAAATGCATAATAACGTAAAATAACGGGTTAGCTGAGATTCAACATGTTAATCGACGCAAGCCTATTTTCTCGTGAATTCCTTATCATGATTACCGCATATTCTGCCTAACAACCGTCATAATTCTAAGTAAAAGGCCTAAGATGACATGCATTTCTGCATGTCATCAATCAGCCGGGCACTCCACTAAAGACCGACAGTTGCACTCTTCTCACCACAGATATATTTTTGTGTCCATCAAATATAGCCAGTCAACGGTACGATAACCCTTCACAGATGCTCATGAGTACAGTTGGGCCAATTTACCATTTTGCCCCTGTAGTTACATCTAACTCCTTAAGTACCATTTATCTCTCTAATGAACAATACATCATAATCCTACAATGAGTGGACACCTCTTGGACCATGAGAAGATGTGTGGCTCCACATTATTCAATCCTCGAAGTCAGCCCTTAAGGGAGCAATCTATCTACTTACCCCTGCTTCGGGGAATGAGTGAATTTCATCTTGTGTAGCTGAGTTTCCAGTTCCCAAATCAGACGAATCCACAAAGTGGTAGGTTTGAGTCAGCAATCTGGCCACTCGCACCCATGCAAATCAAAGGACCGCTCGTAGGAGTTCCCAAATCACTCAGGATTAAGGTCATGTTACCTATGGTCATCCTAGTGAAGTGAAGTCTCTGTCATGATTGGTGTTATATAACGAGACTATACATTTCGTGCTCCGGTCTTATACAAACTCCTTTGTATAGGACACCCTCACTCGCATGTCTCCACATGAATGATCAGGATCAGACCATCTATAGCACATCACAATACTTGTAACTATCTACAAAGCGAGCTGCATCTGTAGTGTCACTAGGATAAGGTTTCCCTCCTATATCCATATACTACAGACCATTTTGGTTATCACTTAAGGCATGATCCGCTTGTATGTCTCCACATACATGCTTAAGTTACAATGACAACCAGGGATCTTAGTTTATTGGTTTGGGGTAAAGCAAATAAAACATCTCATGTTTCATAGACAACAGTGAAGAAAATATCTCATATTATTACATCACAAACGTTTGTTCAATACAGGTGTTTACAAACTATAGGACCCAACGAGAGTTTAGGGCATCAACCTCACAATCTCCCACTTGTCCTAAATCGAATGGGGTGTACATAAAAACAAGTACAAAACAATAAACTAGGTCACTGGCCCAGTACAAAAATCTCCCACTTGCCCTAGTCCAACAGGTCAACAACGTTGTGCTCCAAAGCGATCATTGAGACTATCACGTCCCCTCGATGCACTATTTTGCGGATGAGATGATACATCCGCTCTATATATTTGCCGCGCTTGTGACTCCTAGGCTCTCTGAAATTCGCCACAACACCATTATTATCACAATAGAGGGTGATGGGCCTAGACATGTTTTGAATAACTTCCAGACCAGTCAGGAACTTTCTAAGCCAAACGCCTTCCTTAGCAGCTTCATAAGTCGCTACATACTCGACCTCCATCGTGGAGTCGGTGATGCACCTCTGCTTAGTGCTTCACCATACTACAGCTCCTCCGTTAAGAGTGAACACTAAGACTGAAAGTCAAAGTCCTTGTAGCCAGGAAGGATCAAATCTTTAGATCCATACACGAACATGTTGTCCCTCGTTCTTTAAAGATAATTGAGGATTTTCGAGAATACTTGAGGCATAGCAGATGTTCGGTCTAGTACACAACATCGCATACATCAAACTGCCAACAAAAAATGCATAGAGAACCTGTCTCATCTCCTTAACTTTTTGAGGTGTCTCAGGACACATTTCCTTAGACAATGTAACTCCATGCCTGAAAGGCAGTAGGCCCCTTTTGGAGTTCTGTATCGAGTACTTGAGCAACATCTTGTCAATATATGATGCCTGAGACAGCACTAGCACTTTGTTCTTCTGATCTCGAAGGGGCCTACTGACTTTACTATACGGTCAAGGCAAAGAATTCACATACCTTTGAAGACTCATCTTCAACACCCTTGATCACGAACGCTCGAACAATCAGCAAGACTGCAACACACGAACGCTCGAACTCATCGATCTCCAAGATCACGAACAATTGGCGACCACCACACGAACACCGCGAACTCAACAAACGACCTCCAAATAACCTCGACAATGTCGAGTTGAGTACGACACCACCATAATGGCTACCTTGGTATTCTCGGTGTGAGAATTCAGCAGTGTGGGCTCTGTGTGGACTTGGTTAGAGGACAAGACCAATGGAACAATCGTGTAAACGATTGAGCAAGTGGGAGATAACAAGGCCTATCATATAGACGATGCCCAATCGTTTAACAAAAGCTATACGATCATTTAGCAAAAGTTCCATGATCGTTTAGCTAATCGACCAGCTGAGTGGCTATATATAGAAACACTCCACGATCGTCTAGTCTCTCTTCAGCTGTCGTTTAGTAAATAATATTTACTTGACAGCCACCATGAGAAATTTTCAAGAATAGAAACTCTCAATCAGCAACTACTAAATTTAGAAAACATTTTTCCTTTTATCTCACGGTTATCATGAAATCACCAATAATCTCCCACTCAATTGGTTATTAGAGAAAAAGAGATAATTATCCAATCATTAATATTATTATAAATATATATGATAACAACCTTACCATAGTATATTCATAACCTATAGTTTTAATATTTCATCTCATGAAACATATAAACCATTACTCTTTTTCTATTTTATGGTACTTAAGGGCTGATTCTAGGGCTTGAACGATGTGGCGCCATACACTTTCTCTTGGCTCGAGAGGTTTTCACACATAGTTGGACTATGTTGTATTATTCATTAGAGGAATCAGTGGTACTTAAGGAGTGAGATGTAACTACAGGGGCATAACGGTAATTTGGCCCAACTATACTTACGAGCATTTGTGAAGGGTCATCGTACTCATGATTGGTTATATCCGATAGACACAGAAATATATCTGTAGTAAGAAGAGTTCAGCTGTTGGTCTTTAGTGGAATGCTTGACAGTTAACGGATGGTGGATCTCGTGGCTAAAGACTTTAGTCAGCTATTCGCGTTTCGTTGAAGCTTCAAGCCACAGGTCCATTAAGTCCCCCGGGTAGCTTGGATAAAGTTGAGAACCAGCATTTTGGTTAATTTGAAATGTTCAAATTGACAAGAGGAAGTTCAATTATATATGATATAATTGGACTGGTTAATTATATATGATATAATTGGCTGAATGTATGAGATACATTATTATGGAGAAAATTAGATATAAATATGATTTATATCAAGTAGAGGAGAAAATACTATAGTAGATATGTGATATCAAACTCTAGGATAAAAATATAATATGATTATATTTATTAATTAATTAGTTGGTTAATTATAAGATAATTATGCCAAATTTCAAGTTTGGATGTGGGTAAGTGGGCAGCGTCAGTTATTGTAACCAATGAGTTAAAATGAAAATTGTTTTCATTTTTGCGTCGTCTGTCATTCGCCCAAAAAGTTTTCAGAAGCGCGCGTTGGTGAAAGTAAACAATCGCTCAAGAGCCTATACGATAGCACTTTCCACCTAAACGATCGTCCTTCGTGCGCCTAAACGATCGTACGCTATTTCCTGACCGATTGGATAGCTTCTCTAAACGATCGTATAGTGTGCCAGTTTTACTAAACAATCGTGTACCTTTTCCTAAACGATCGTTCAGTAAATCCTACATGATCGTGTAGTTCCTTCTAAACAATAAGCACTTCTGCTATGCGATAGCATTGTTTTCCCTCCCACTTGTTTATCGCCTACACGATTTGTGTTTCCTCCGTCCTCTACCAAAGCCCACCCTTTGGGTTTTCACTCCGAGAATTCCCAGGGCTCTTTAGTGGTGGTGTTGTTCCCATTGCGATCGTGAATTCGCATTGTTCTTGCTACTGCAGTCAATGCTTTCACTGCATTGGTAGATCACTTGGAGGGTTCCGCTGCTTGGAGTGCCAAAGTGTGAAGAACGTCTTCAACTGGTATGGAACTCTGTCCCTTTGTTATGTTGTTGTTCATAGCATGCCATCAATTAGAGTTTATTTGCATAGTTGTATGTATTGAATGTATAATGTTATATTTCGGTCACGGTGAGATCGGAGCGATCCGAACGCACACATGAAACTCAGAGATATGAGATCCTTCACGATCCACTTGTATATCTCATATACATGCTTAAGCTTACATACAATAACCATGGAGCTTTGTTTATTGGATATGAGTAAATTCAAAATAAAATAACTATTATTTTATTCATAATAACGTGTACAATTTACAAACTACGAGACTCTAGGAGAATTAGGACACCAATCCTAACAATCTCCCACTTGTCCTAATGCCTCGGGAGACTAATGTACAATACATGATAAATACAAGTACAATATACAACAAACTAGGGCATACTCTATACCCCAGTATCATCTTCCACTTGCCTTAGACAAGATGCCACATGTCCTGTAGACCCAGACTCTCCAGATGATCCTCAAATACTTTAGCCATTAGAGCCTTTGTAAATGGATCAGCAATGTTGTGCTTGGTGATGGGAAATTATTGAACGCATATATGTGATGCATGTCTTAGGTTATGCGTTTGTTCTCATGCGTCGGTGGTCATGTGTTGGAATGGAAAGTATGTGTTAATCTCGTATGCAATGACCATGCATTCCTACCACAAGTTTTCTTGCGCTCTCGCCAAGTATAACGAGATCGTAAGTTTCTCGAGTGATCCGAGGTCGAACTCAGGGACTTGTAGCATGTTTGCGGTAGTGTGTTTGCGACGAAGAATAAAATAATGTTGAAAGTCATAGGCTATGCACTGCTCCTATTCCTAACTATCAGATTAAGCAGTGGAAGTATGATAGTGAGAGATAAGAGACACGACAACTGTTAATGCGTAGTAAGATGTATGGAAAAATAGATAAAATGGTAAGGATGTCTTCATCGCAAAACTAAGCTTAACCGCAAAGGTAACCCCAGCCAACGCATGCTATGCGATCATGCTATACACACTTGGCATAGACGCATGCGATGTATATGCGATTGTGTCGAGAGGCCTTATTTCTAAGTCTCTATTCCCGCTCACATGCTCTCACACATAAGCAAGATGACCGCATACCACCATATCTTACTTAAAGGGTGCATACATTGTGTAGTAGTAAACGGAGCTTATTCCTAAGTCACCGTACTTGCTTATGCGATCCAATCCGCTCTCCCGAGTCTAGATTTGGTTTTTAGACTACTCTCCCAAGTATGCCTAAATGATGAATGATGCGTTCATAAGACAAGGTAATCACATAAACATGGTTGACATAAGATTATTCCTATCTCTAGTGAACACTTGCTTACTGATGCGTTATTTTATGATGTGTAATTATGGATGAAATGCGATAATGGAGTTGCATTGAGCACACAAGTTTTCTCAGTGGAATCCAAGTGTAAACCCCACTGAGTTTAGGGTCGAACTCAGGGACTTGGAAAATGGTATGCGATGATAATTTTTCGAAAAACTTTGTGGTATCCAAATAAATCAATAGTTGTTGGGATTGTTGTTTGCGGTAATAAAAATAAACAAATGCGGCGGAGTTCGAAAAGAGTTGATAAACGGAAGATACGATGAGTATGTGGTGAACGGGTTGAGAAAGATTTTGGCTAACACTTCCTAGGATGCGTTCATGCTATGCGATCATGTAACACACATACAATAGTAAACCACCTCTCAATGCGAATGCTACGGCTTCTAATGCTAGAATGCATGCGAAATATGTGATAAGTCTATAGGACCTACACATAAGCCTCTATTCTTATTTATGCGATGACAAAATGACACACACACAAATAATGCGACCACATAATATCATACCTATCTCTAGGGTGCATGCGATGCAGGTTGACAAACAGAACTTATCTCTAAGTCCCTATCTCTTGCTTATGCCGATCTAATCTTGCTCTCTCGAGTCTAGATTCTAACCTAGCTCTCTTGAGTCTTTATGTTCTTTCTTTAGACTCTCTCTCGAGTAGTTCTAAAAGGGTGTTGGGCACAACATAAAACAAGATAACCGCATGCGATGAAGATTCTAGGTCACGTTAGCTTAGTTCTTCTTGACCCATTCGATTAGTTTAGTAACTCATGCGTGCTAAGAGAGTGAACAGGTGTAGAATAAGAACTTCCATTGTATAAATATAAAGTTGAAGTACAAATAACAATGCAAGAAGAGAATAAAGAGCATGGTAGCAATCTCTTGTTCCTAGGGTTTTTACACTGTCTTTCTACTCGTGTTCAAAAGATATTCTCGCTCTCACGAGAGTCGGCCCGCTCTCTGCTTTTATGCCTCCGAGTTCTCTCTCGAGTTGCCCTGAGCGATCTTCCAGCATCTTGGCTCTTCTCTTGCTCTGCCTTAAAACAAAAAGAAAAACTATGGACAAGGCTAAAACTGGTGAACTGGTGAACTTGTGAACTCTCATGAACCCCTTTTCTGAAGGATGCCTTCGGTATTTATACAGCTTCGGGGAGAAAGGCGGCTTCTCTCTTATGATTGCACGGATGGGATGACTTTAATTCTCTGACTGATGCGCCGAATATTTGTCACTGAAAAGCTAGATGTAGTTGTTATCGTTAGTAGCTTGTCAACTTAATTCGGATTCGACCGTCATCAGCTTTCTGTCCCATCGTGATTAATTATGTCTTTCACCAGATGCGCCTACCAAGTTGCGATGACTCTATGCGGTAATCCTTCTTGAACAGATGTTTGCGAACACAAATCAACGCAAAGCCTTACGGTGATGCTGTGCTCGACCGTTGATTTCTTGTGATCGTGCTTTTCGCCTTGCATCAATGCATATTCTGCATAAAAATACAAAAATTAATTGTTTCTATGCGATGGACGCATGCAACTACAATGTTATAAACTTAATCCTTTTTGGACGCAATCTAACATATTTTATCAACAAAAGCCTTCATTGTTTAATAACTTAGCACTGTAATAACATGCATTTCTGCCCGTTATCACTTACATTGCTCAATACGATCAAGTATTTACCCTCTCGGACAGTTGGTTGCTGCTGATTCTACTCGTAGACAAGCATTGCGTCCGCTTATAGACAAGCGTTGCTATAGCTTCACACTAAACAAATAAGGTTTTCTCACAACACTGTGCAACACACACCTCCTAGTGGCTTGCTACATGCTTCATATTCCTATGTTGCATGATTAAGTATATAGTACTCTAACAGCCTTACTTAGTGATGCAATGAAAGTAAAGGATACTAAGTAAATGAAGATGGAGATGGAATCGAAGGAAAATATAGAAATGCATTGATCATAAAATGTATTAATCTCTTAAGCCAAAATGTAATACAATACAAGGATAGAAGAGATATGGAGGGGCGGATGGAAGTAATGTCTTGCTTCCATCAGATGTGTGTCAAGGCTGTCGGTGGTGCCTTGGATGGGCGATGGAGTAGACTCTCTCGAGCTCTAACTCTGGCGAAGGTTCCGGTCGTCACTCAGAATGATTGAGGGGATGAAGAACTCTCAAGACTATCTTCTCACACTTTGGTCTGGATCAAAAGGATCCGCCCTAAGGCAGGGAACTTCAGGCGAAAAACCTTGGATGATTTAAAATTCTGCTCTACGACTTCTATTTATAGAGCTTGATCGTCGACAGTATTTATGGACCTGCTCTGAATCTGACACTCGCGGCGCGATGGTCCTTTTTTGAATCTCTGCTGCTAATGGCGTGGTAGGTGAAATGTCAACATCACCTATTGATATTCTCGACGTACGCGTTCATGCTTGGTCTCTGAAGTATCAATGCATTCCAACACGCTTGCGGTCATCCCTCTATTATGGTTATTATTCTGTAGCCGCAATCTCTCTACGATGACCGCATTCGCTTGACAGCTACAACTTCTATGCGATGGATGCATGCAGTTAATGGCCGCAACATCCACATTTGGAACAACTTCCAAATATGTAAGGAATTTTCTCAGCCAAACTGCCTCTTTAGCTGCTTCACAAATGGCTACGTATTCGGCTTCCATAGTGGAGTCTGTGATGCATCCTTGCTAGATGCTTCACCACACTACAACCCCTCCATTTAGAGTGAACACTAACCCTGATATCGATTTACGAGAATCTCTATCAGTCTGAAAGTCAGAGTCTATGTATCCTGTAAGGATCAAATCCTTATCTCCATACACGAGCATGTAGTCCTTCATTCTCCAAAGATACTTGAGGATCGTTTTGACCGCTGCCCAGTGATCTAATACTAGATTGCACTGATAACGACTAATAATCCCTACTGGATAGCAAAGTCGAACCTGATACATACCATTGCATATATTAAGCTTCCAATAGCTAAAGCATAGGGAATCCATCTCATCTCCTCAACCTCTTGAGACGTCTTAGGACATTGATCCTTAAACAATACGATTCCATGCCTGAATGGTAATAAACCCCTCTTGGAATCCTGCATCTTGTACCTGATCAACATTTGATCAATGTACGATGCCTAAGACAAGGCTTACCTCTTGTTCTTATGATCCCAAATGATCTGGATCCTTAGAACATACTGCGCCTCACCCAAATCTTTCATTTAGAACTGGGCAGCTAGCCAGTTCTTAATGTCAGTCAGAAATCCTACATCATTCCCAATGAGTAGGATATCATCCACAAGCTACTGAACTGTTGATGATCTTCTTGTAAACACAAGGCTCATCAACGTTTTGATCAAAGCCAAACGATTTGATCGCACTGTCAAATCTAATGTTCAACGATCTAGACGCTTGTTTTAACCCATAAATAGACCTATTAAGCTGCAAACTCTTTGTTCTTGATCTGGAACTACGAACCCCTCTGGTTGAGTCATGTAGATGGTCTCTTCAAGATTACCATTAAGAAAGGCAGTCTTGACGTCCATTTTCCATATCTCATAATCATAAAATATGGCTATGGACAGGAGTACCTTGATAGAATTTAGCATGACAACAGGTGAGAAAGTTTCCTCATAGTCTACTCCCTCGACCTAGGTATAACCCTTTTCCACGAGTCTAGCCTTAAAGGTTTGCACCTTTCCATCTACATCTTGTTTTCGCTTGTAGATTCACTTACACCGTATAGGTTTTACCCTACCAGGTTGATTCACAAGTTCCCATACGTTATTGAAGTACATAGACTCCATTTCCTGGTTCATGGCTTTTATCCACTCATCCTTGTCAACATCCTCCATTGCTTGCTTATAAGAAAATGGATCCACAACCTCATAATTAGAAATGACGTTCTGGGCTTAAGTCAAACCCCTGTAGCGATCTGGTGGGTTTACAACCCTCCCACTATGTCGAGGCAATCTCAACTCTTGAGATGGTTGACTAGATGCACCGACCTCAACAACCCTTGTTGATCTGTTATTCTGTTCAGCAACTCTTGTTGAACCCTCGGTAGTCTCACTAGAAGTCTCATGTAAAACAAGCTTACTTCATGGCTTATGATCCCTGATGTGGTTTTCTTCCAAGAAGATAGAATTTGTAGAAACAAACACTTTGTTCTCACTTGGATCATAGAAGTATCTACCTCTCGTTTCCCTGGGGTAGCCTACAAAGAGGCAAACTTTCAATGCAGTTTCAACTTCTTCGGGTTAGCCACAAGCACGTGGGTCAGACATCCCCAAATCTTGAAGTGGCGTGAACTACCTTTACGGCAACTCCACAACTCAAAAGGTGTTTCAGAAATACTTTTTGAGGGAACGTTGTTCAGAATATAGCATGTAGTTTCCACTGCAAAACCCCAAAACGAGTCTGGAAGATGAGCATAACTCATCATAGACCGAACCATGTCCAACAAGGTTTTATTTCTCCTTTCTGATACACCATTTTTCTGAGGTGTACCTAGGGTCGAGAATTGGGACGTAATTCTATGTTCTATCATATAGTTCTGGAATTGGAGGTCCATATACTCTCCGTCACGATTAGGTCGTAGTGTTTTTATCATTTTACGCAACAAGTTTTCAACTTCAACCTTATACTCCTTGAACTTGTCAAGGGCTTCAGACTTACGTTGTATTAGGTAGAGATACCTATACCTTGAATAATCATCTATGAAAGAAATGAAATATTCATACCCACCTCGAATCTGAACACTCATCAGACTACAGAGGTTTGAATGTACAAGCTCCAAGGCTTCCTTGGCTCTATAACCTTTTCCAGTAAAAGGTCGTTTGGTCATCTTGCCTTCAAGGCATGATTCACACACTGGCAAGGAGTTTTCTTCTAAACTCTTTAGAAGTCCAAATTTCACCAACTGTTCAATCCTATTGATGTTGATGTGACCTAATCTTAGATGCCAAAAATGGGGGTTTTCCTTAGGAGAATCCTTTGGTCTTTTAGAAATTGTCGTTATACTGAACATTTCAGTATTAAACAAGGCTTTTATGACTAACGACCTTAGTACATACAAGTTATTCTCCATTGAACCAAAACCATTCTCCGTACCATTCTTGAAACTAAACACTTTACTTTCAGAAAAGGAGACAGTATAACCTTGTTCAATGAGACAAGAAACTGAGATTAAGTTCCTTTTGATATGAGGAACTACAAAAACATTATCCAGTAACAGATAATGTTTCTTGTCCAAAACTAACTTTAGCCTGCCTACAGCAACAACTGAAACAACCTCACCAGTACCGACTCGAAGAGTCATCTCTCCCTGTGGAAACGTTTGCCAAGAATTAAATCCTTGATAGGAAGAATTGACATGGTTAGTAGCACCCGAATCAAAGATCCAGGCAGAATCATCATTCTCTACCAAACACGTCTCCAAGACCAATAAATCATATTTATTGTCTTTAGACTTCCTTCTCTTTTGGAGAGTAGTGGGACCAATATCAGAACCTAAATAAGCCCCAAGTTCCATTTCAGAGAACAATTCTCATCGATGAACTTTAACAGATTTAGCAACACTTGTTTTCTCTTCCTAGAGTTTAACTTGGGAACTGACACTACTGGTTTTTTCATTTATTCCTTTGTGCTCGAAAAGTGAGAACTGACGTTCAAACAAATCTTGCAACGAGTCCATGATCTTATATGCAATGACCATGTTCTCAACCCTTTAAGCCAAGGCATTCAGTATGCTATCCAATATGTGAAGTTGGGCCAATGAATTAGCCTTCATCCGCACCTCATATGCATTACAAATGCTTCGTGGTGCATCAAGGGTTGGGACTTTAGGACACTCCTCAACTATGACAAAATTGAGGTCGTTTACCACGAAATACGTTTTAACGGACTTTTTCCACTGTATGAAATTGATCAAACTAGAGACATTTAACAGAAAAGCAAACAAGTTGCTGAAAACAAAAACACATTGACCTATGTTAAGTTTTAAGCAAATACTCGTTGAAAAACATACAATATTCAATACGGTTTAGCAAAACTAACATGAACCCCATGTGACATCTAGTTTCGCAATGACGCTTCAAAGGTTTAGGATAAAAGCCGCCGAAGGGTAGTCAATTTATCCCTCCTCTGAATTAAGACAATCTCAACCAGTCATTAATACCAGAAGAACTCTTTTTCCTATAACGACTAGTCATCATTGATTTGGTCAAAAAATCATTAACTTACTTAACAATTTCCGTAAGTGTGACCTGCCATTTTAAGCCCTAAAATTCCGTCCCAAGCAGCCAATCCAAAGGAAAAAATCCGATTGGGGCAAAAACTAAAGTGACCCTATCCATTTCTGGAGTTCACCTTGATATTGACCAACTGCACAAAACCCATCCGAAGGGGGACGCTTCCAGGGCACCACAGGGAGTGCAAGAATGATCTCACGGTGCAAACCAATGAAGAAGACCGTAGGACATGTTAACACACACCCTTCACCCACTTACTATAAATACTCTCTCCGTCCACCTTGATATTGACTCATGTAAACACCATCCGAAGGGGGATGCTTCCAGGGCACCACAAAGCCAAGCATGAATCTCACGGCATGAACATTCAGGGAGAAACGTTAGTGAAATGGTTGACATATCATATATATCTCTTCCTCCCACTGAGTATTTTATAACCTAGGGTTTAGTTTACTTAGAAAAAACACGGCTAAGAATTTTAACTAAGTGACTTTTTAGGTTTTCCCAAGAGTCGCGAGTTCAAACAGGTGAATCGAGTCTTGAACCATCTGGTCGAAGTCCGCATCTCCACTGATCGTGTACCAACTTCCGTGTGATTGCCTACACAAAAGAGTAAACGATTTAGTCAATCGTTTACCAATGCTTCCAGAGCTAAACGATCATTTAGCAATGATCGTGTACCTTTACTATGCGATGAAGCATAAGGTACGCGATCGTGCAGTGCGCAACACATAATGCAAACCTTAAAGGATCATCTAAACAACAATGATGCGATGAAGCAATATCGTCCAAACGATCGCTGAGCGAGCGCCTAAGTATCACATACCGCGTGATCGTGTAGTCAGGGACTATGCAATGAGGTATGCTAACTACATGATCGTTTAGTGCGTGTGTCTTTTATTAAACGATGAGCATCACATGCTCCCACTCGATCGTTTACCTCCAGCGTCCACACGATCAGGAAACCAACACTACACGATAGAGTAAACGCTTTACCCCATCATTTAGCATTAGCTAAAAGATCGTTTAGTAAATACTATACCATCATGTAGAAAAAAATACACGATCGTTTAGCCAAATCCCAACGATCATTTACCTTAGGCTATACGATACGACCAACTCTTGGTCTTCTTCCTTGCTGAGAACCGCATCTTCATGCTTTGAAACTTCAACAGGAATGACTCAACTAACTAAAACACTTTGAATTACAGACTCGATTGCTTGTTAATTATGCCCAAAAACATAAGTGCCCTTACAAATTAAAACTATGTAATCAAAAGAGAGCTTTTAAATAGAGGAAATTAACCCGTAAACATTCATCAACGGCATCCACAAATGCATTTAACACTTAAACACAAATGCAGAAAACCCACCACGATTGTAAAAGAAGTTCAAAACAAAAATGAAATTTGGAATATCAGAACAACTTAGCTCTGATATCAATTGAAGGAAATCAGACATTAGGATTTTCATGAGCAACGGAATGATCGTTCTAAATTCAATTCAATATTGAACATACACAATTACAGTACAAGAAACGGAAATTAACAGGTCATGCACAATACAAATTACAGCATGCTTATAGATAATCAAGGGATAACAAATACATACCTTTGAAGACTCATTCTTCAAACTCCCTCGATCACGAACGCTCGATCAGTCTCCAAGACAGTAATACATGAACGTTCAAACACAACGACCACAACACAGCACGATCAATAGCAACCACCACACAAATACTGCGAACACACAACGAACACCTCCAAAACCTCGAACTCAGCCGAGTTGAGTGAAGACACCACCATAATGGTTACCTTGGTATTCTCAGTGTGAGAATCCAGAAGTGTGGGCTATGTACGGACTTGGTTAGAGGACGAGACTGGAGGAACAACAATCATGAAAACGATTGAGCAAGTGGGAGATGAGAAGTATCTATCGTATAGACGAATGCTCAATCGTGTAGAAGAAGGCAGCCTATCGTATAGATAATGCCCTGTAATCGTTTAGCTACGACCAGCTGAGTGAACTATCGTATAGTGACATTCCACGATCGTTTAGTCTCTCTATCAGCTATTGTTTAGTGAAACGATTCCACTTAATAGCAATCCATGAGTTCTTTCCAAATTAAGCAACTCTCCTAAATTTAGGAAAACATTTTTTCTTTTGACTCACGGTTACCATGAAACTACCAATAACCTATCACTTAATTGATTATTAGAGAAAAAGAGATAATTATCTAATAATTAATATTATTATAAATATATATGATAACCAACTTACTATATTATATTTATAATCTATGGTTTAATATTTCATCTTATCAAACACATAAACCATAGTTCTTTTTCTATTTTATAGTACTTAATATAAATTACATTTACATTAATCCTCCACTTGATGTATCTCATACATCACATCAATTATATCACATATAATTGAATTTCCTCTTATCAATTTGAACATTTCAAATCAACACCAATAACTAATTCTCAACTTGAATCCATTAAGCTACCAAGGGGACCTTATGGACCTGTAGCTTGGAGCTCCAACAATACGTGAATAACTAACTAAACTCTTTAGTCACAGAATCCACCATTTGTTAACTGTCGGGTACTCTACTAAAGACCGACAGCTGCACTCTCCTTACTACAGATATATTTTGTGTCCATATCAACCAATCAACAGTGCGATAAACCTTCACAGATCGCTCGTAAGTACAGCTAGGCCAATTTACCTTTATGCCCCTATAGTTATATCTAACTCCTTAAGTACCACTGATCTCTCTAATGAACACAAGTCATAGTCCTACTATGACTGAGTCCTCTCTTCCAAAAAGAAGTTGTGGCCACTATGTTCAAGACCCGAAATCAGCCCCTAAGGGAGCAATCTATCTACTTACCGCTGCTTCGAAGAAGGAATGAATTACATCTTGTATAACTGAATTCCTAGCTCCCAAATCAGCAAATCTCCAAAAAGATAGGCATGTTGAGTTGGCAATCTGGCCACTCTCACCCAAACTAATCAAAAGACCGCCCTTAAAGGTAAGATTCCCAAAACACTTAGGATTAAGGTCATGTCACCTATAGTCGTTTAGGTGAGATGTAAGTCTCAAGTATCAACAACGTTGTATAAAAAGACTGATCATCTCGTGGTCCGGTCTTATACAAACTCTTTGTATAGAACACCTCAGCTCACATGTCTTCACATGAATGGTCAAGATCTACCATCTGTAGTAGTTCACAACACTTGCAAACCTCTATAAAGCGAGTCGTATCCGTAGTGTCACCAGGATCAGTATCCCTCCTTAATTCTTACACTACATACCTATTTAGGTTATCACTTAAGACATGATCCACTTGTATATCTCATATACATGCTTAAGTTTACATACAATAACCATGGAGCTTTGTTATTGGGTATGAGTAAATGCAAAATAAAATAACTCTTATTTTATTCATAACAATGTGTACAGTTTACAAACTACGAGACTCCGGGAGAATTAGGACACCAATCCCAACAGAAACTAGGTATTTTATGACTCTTATATATTTAACCTATGTGTCATGCTTCATGAAATGTCCATTCATTACTATATATAACTCTTATATACTTTGTAATGAACTAAGCAAACATGCTTCCATACACTCTTATACTATAACACTTATAATATAAAGATGATGCATGTCTATGCTTAATGCATGTATAAATATAACTTTTATATTATATGATGCATGAGCGTGCTCTTATGTAATTTAAGTCATACAAACTACTATATCATAACACTTACAATGTATTAATGATGCATGACCAATGCATAACCTAAGGTGGGATTTTAACTATATGGCATACCATATGACATATAATAAAACATAAATCTCATGTACATTCATCAAAGACTAATGGACCGGGATGATTAGCCTTAAAAACCTGAAATTAAAATCTATCTATTACATAAATCCATCGAGCAAACCGGTTCACAAGCGAATCGGGTATTGAACCACCCGGGCGAAGCCTCCCTGATCGTTTAGTAAACTGGGCGAGTAACCATAGTCACTTAGCTACGATCAAGTACCATTTATAATGCGATGAAGCATAAGGCACTTAATCGTTTAACGCACTAAATTTAAACACACAAGTCTAAACGATCATTTAGACGACGACTATGCTCTGAGGCATGATCGTTTAGACGATCAAAGAACAAGTGCTTAAGTAACATTTACTACATGATCATGTAGTCAATGATTAAGCGATGAAGCTTGCTGAGCTACATGATCGTTTAGTGCGCACGCGTTCACCTTGTTGTCGAGTATCCCATACTCAACAATCGCTTACCCTATGGTTTACACAATCTGACCAACACTTGGTCTTCTTCTTCCTCGAAGTACAATGCAACTCCTTGCCTTGAAGCTTCATCACGAGCGACTCACACTAATTCAAACACTTTGAATTATAGACTCAATAGTAAGTTAATATGCCCAAAACACAGGGGCCCTTACAATAACTTTGAATGTAAAAGAATTCAAGAACCAAAGGCAATCATCCCAGATAACTCCATTAATCCACATCCACAAACTTATTTAACACTTAAACAAAATGTAGACATGCTTCACCTACCAATAATGTAAATGTTATTCTATACGTCAATGGATTTGGAATATCTAAACCTGGCTCTGATACCAATTGAAGGAACTCTTATCAAAGAGAACCTATGAACGGAAGCAAGATCTTCCAAATTCATTGTGACAGAATTACAAGCATTCACAAACATACAAGCCAGTTATGCACTTCTAACAAATTACGGCATGCTTTAGAAATTAAATACAAAAGAGACGAGAGACATACCTTTGAAGAACTTTTCTTCCACATACCTCTTGCTCTACTGAAGACTTTAGATAGCAAAATCTCACTCTCATCCGGATCGTCTACCCAATCGTTCAGGTCAACCACAAACAAGTAGCCTTTCTAACACCACCACTCAGAGACCTTGGTATTCTCGGAGTGAGAATCCAGGAGGTGTGGGCTCTGTTAGATTTGGTAGAGGGAAGGAGGAAACAACGATCACACTCAACGATCAAGCAAATGGGAGAGTATTGTGTCTATCGTATAGAATTGTGCTTGATCTTTTAGAAAAGGTACACGATCATTTAGGAAATCGGGTTTGATCGTTTAGACGATCGTTTAGAGAAGCTTGCTTAGGCACGCGATTGTTTAGTAAAACCTTACACGATCATTTAGTCAACAGCACGTGTACACGATCGTTTAGACAAACACTTAAAGCTGTCGTGTAGTATCTTATGAGCTAAATGATTGGCGGTGTACTCGAGTGAAGCGATACTTTGATTCTCTTCCAAAATGAAAATATTTTTTCATTTTATCCTTCAGTTATGAAAACTTAATGAAACTCCCACTTTCACGCACGATTAAAGAGAAACCACCAACAATTATCTCATAATTATTTTAATTATAAATAAATATAATAACTAACTTCTCATATTATATTTATAACCTATAGTTTTAATATCACATCATATGCAATATATAAACCATATTCCTTTTCTTCTTTATTTCATATAAGTCATATTTATATCATTTTCCTCCAATTAATGTATCCCATATATCATGTCAATTATAACATATATAACTTGACCAGTTTAATCATATAATATATAATCAAATTCCTTCTTGTCAATTTGAACACTTCAAACTGACCAAAAAACTGATTCTCAACTTGAATCCATTGAGCTACCAAGGGGACCTTATGAACCTGTAGCTTGAAGCTCCAATGATACGTGAATAGTTGACTAACTGAGTCCCTCTCGAGCCAATGAGAGGGTGGAGCCCCTTGTTCAAGACCCGGAGTCAGCACTTAAGAGAATAACCTTTCTACTATCCCTAAAAGCGGGTAGGAGTTAATTCCATCTTGCACCCTATATCCCTAGCTATCTACCCATTCTTACCCCTGAAATGGAGGTTTATTAAGTCGGCGCTATTGAGCCAACCCTCACCTATGCAAACCTAAGGATAATCCCGAATAAATATGAGTTCATAGTTAGCTCAGGATTAAGGTCAAGTTACCTAGCATCACTTTGAAATATTCAGTCTTAAACAATAAACAACGTTATAAAGTAAGAGTGACTAATTTTGTGATCCAATCTTGTACAAACTCATTGCACAGGATGCCCCCACTCCTCATGTCATAAAATGTACGAATTAGGATCACATCATCTATAGCACTTTACAACTCTTTGTAACAATTACAAAGTGGGCTGCATCCAATAGTCTTACCAGAATAAGTCACCCAACCTTATTCATATACTATAACTCATTTTGACTATTTACTCGAACCTAATCCACTTTTATGTCTCCACATAAAGTTCAAGTACTCATGTAATAGTCATGGATCTTTTAATTTATTGGATCTATTTCTAAAACGAAATAAGGGCTGATATTTTGAATGCCTTTCACTATATGATTTTTGCTGATGGTGATTCGAAATTCAAATGACCATATCAAAAATGCAAAACCAGGATGGATCCTTTAATATGCTGTTAAAACAAGAGATTTGACCATATGTAAATTTAAAAGGAAACATCTTATTAGCAGTCATCTTTACCTTGGCAATAAGAACACTAGTAATCTTTGATGGCACACATACCAACTTTCAATGAAACTTTTAGACCTCGCTGAAGTTGTTGGCCAATACTCAAAAGATTATGCTTCAGACCTGGACATAGAATACATCCACAACTCATTTTGTGCCTTTCTTCGTCTTAACGAGAATATCACCTCGGCCTTTGAATTGCAATATGGTATTATCACCAATTTTCACTTCACTTTGGAGAGATTCATCCAAAGTAATAAATATACTTCTATTTCCTGTCATGTGGTTACGACATCCACTATCAAGATACCATGTGGACTCTATAACATCGTCTTGAGCACTACATGTAAGAAATTGAACACCTTCGTCATTTTTCTCCTCTTTATGCATTATGGTGGAATTTCCATTTCCATTTTTTGGTACCCAACAATTTACTTGAAAATGACCATACTTTTTGCAATTAAAACATTGAATGTGAGAAAAATTACCATAAGCACTTCCTTGATTTCTGCCAAAGCCTTTTCCTCTTCCACCTCCTCTTCCTCGAGATGAAGAAGAGCTTTCTTGTTGATTTTCAGAATTTATACCATTTCTATTATCATAGTTTATTCCACCTCCTCGTCTGCCACGGCCACCACGTCTTCCACGAGAACCGCCTCTGAATGAAATTTGCATATGAAATGCTTCCTCAGGATTAATATCAAATTGCTTCAATCTAAGCTCATGGGATTGAAGAGAACCCATCAAGCTATTTATTGATAGTGTAGATAAATCTTTTGATTCTTCAATTGCAACAACAATATGCTCAAACTTTCTTGGCATACTTCTAAGAATATTTTCAACAACTCTTTGATCACCCAATTCTTCTCCATTTGTTCTCAAACTGTTGACAATCGCATGAATACGATTGAAGAACTCTTCAACAGCTTCGATCTCTTTCATCTTAATGCAATCAAATTCAGATCTGAGAGCTTGTAGTCTTACCATTTTTACCTTATCTTCTTTTTGATAGGTGGATTGTAAAATATCCCAAGCCGCCTTTGCAGAAGTAACTATTGAAATTCTTTCGAAGACATGTTCATCAACAGCTTGATAAATGAAGAACAAAGTCTTCTTGTCTTTCTTACAATTTTCTCTCAACTCGGCAAGTTGTTGATTAGTAAGCTCGTTTTGATCCTCAACTTCAGTGTATCCTCTTTCAACAATATCCCACAATTCTTGTGAGCCATATAGCACTTTCATTTGAATACTCCACTAATTAAAATTCTTCCCACGAATCTTGGAAGTTGGGGTTGCAACATGTTACCACTTGAAGCCATCTCTGATCTTAGCTCTGATACCACTTGTTGGAAACGAAGTAGACCCTCACAATACAACTCAATAGATAAGAGAATAAGATTATTCTTTTACTCACACCATATTGGAGAAACTAGAACTTGAATATTACTTTATTTTCTTGGCTTGCTTACAAATGACAAATCCTACACATATTTATACTAGTAGGAAAATACATCAAAAACATCAATGATAAATGCAAATACATGTGACTTTTCACCAATACATGAGCATTCATCAATGTATCTTGTAATTCATGTATTCAACTATTTTTTGAATCTCAACTATTCATGTATCTAATTAAATATAATTCATACACCTTGAATATAAGTCTAGATTAATTCTATCAAATTCTCCCTCTCAAAATTTTAAAATTCAAACATTAAAAATTTAATTTTAAATTTTAATACATAATAACGAACTTATTATAAATAACCATATGTTATATCATATATAACATATAACATATAGTTTATATTATATCACATACAATATAACCTATAGTTTATTAATCTCTAATATAACCTATACAATTAATATGAATCATATTCATATTAATTTTAACACATAGTTTTTATATGAATCATATTCATATAACTAATATTTAAATCATATACAAGTATTTATTTCTCTCATTAAAACTCTATATTATAATGTATCCTATTTATTATATTAATTATATCTTATCTAACTAATTACCTTCAATTAATTTAAACGATTCAAATTAACTTAAAATTAATTCGATTCTTAATAATCCTAATTCTGTTGACGATGGGACCTTATGAACCTATAGATCGAAGCTCCAATGATACTTGATTAACTAATTAAACTCTTTAATTAAATCAATCAACCTTGATTAATTGCTGGTAACTCCACTAAAGACCAATAGTTGTACTCTTCGTAATATAGATATATTTATATGTCTATTGGATATAACCAATCAACAATACGTTGACCTTTACAAATTGCTCGTAAGTACAGTTGGGCCAAAATTAGCATTTTACCCTTGTAGTTACATCTACTCCTTAAGTACTATTGATCCCTCTAATGAACAATTAGTTATAGTCCAACTATAATCGAATCCCTCTCGAACCAGGAGAGGGTGTGACGCTACATCATCCAAGCTCTGGAATCAGCTCTTAAGCGAGCAATTTCTCAACTTACCCTAACAGTTGGAAATGAGTAAATTTCTTGTGTAGCTATGTTCCTAGCTCCCCAATAAGACGAATCCCTAAAATGGTAGGCTTATTGAGTCGACGAATCTGACTACTCTCACCCATAGAGATCAAAGGACTACCTTCATGGGCAAGAGTTCACAACTCATTTATGATTCAGGTTAAGTCACTTATGGTCATCTTGGTGAAATGTAAGTCTTTTCTAGCAACGATGCTATAAAGAGAGACTATTTATTTCGTGGTCCTGTCTTATACAAACTCTTTATAGAAGCTAGCTCATATGTCTCCACATGAATGATCAAGATCAGATCATTTATAACACTTTACAACAATTGTAACAACTACAAAGAGAGCCATATCCGTAGCATCACCAGGATAAGGTACCCAACCTTATGCATCTACTACAAACCGTTCAGGTTATCACTTAAACATGATCCACCTGTATGTCTCCACATACATATTTAAGTTACATCAGATAACCTTGGACCTTAATATATTGCTTTTTAAGTTAACTAAATGTCGAATAAAATACCTTTTATATTATTAAATAAATAAAGTATTTGTACAAATACAATTACAAACTACAAGACCATAAGATTTAGGGCACCAACCCCAACAATCTCTCACTTGTCCTAAAGCTAGTGAGGTGTACATAATGAAAGTACAGATTGGTACAACAGTACACAAAAACAAGAAACTAGTGTTGGGTTGTATGTCCTAAAACTCGCAGTTTATAAAGTTAAACATATTCTATTATCAATAAAGATGTTATTCAACATACTTCAATAAAGTTGTTATTAAATCTATAAATTGCACTTATAAAGTCTAAATCCAATAAACTAAGATCCATGGTTATTATATGAAAACTTGAACTTTACGTGGAGACATAAAGATAGATCAAGTTTGAGTAAATAGCCAAAATGGTCTATAATATATAAATAAACACTAGAAGAAATTCGGGCTTTAATGTCGATTGAAAAAAGTGAAATTGGATGTATAATGTCGGTTTTAAAAAAAATGAATCTTTAATGTCGGTTTTAAACCGACATTGAAGATGGGCTTTAATGTCGGTTTAAAATCGACATTAAAGGTGTAATGTTTTTTTTTCTTATTTTATTAAATAATATATCCCTAATATCGCGCTCCTTTTCGATTTCTTTATGCCCAAACCCTATCTCTGTCGCGCCATCACTCGTTCTTCAACTTTCTTCGCTCGCCGTCGATCGTTCTTCAGCTTTCTTCGCTCGCCATCGCTCGCCCGTGTCCGTCGATCTCCTTCTCTTCCGTGAGAGGTGATAATTTAAACCTCTGATCATTTGCAACTCCTTTCATGTTTGAGCAGTGTTGGAATTTTGAGCAGTGTTATTTGCAACCTTTGATCATTTGCAACTCTTTTAATGTTTGAGCAGTGTTGGAATTTTGAGTAGTGTTATTTGCAACCTCTGAGCAGTGTTGGAAATTGATCAGTGTTTAAGTTCTTTTTTCCTTTCCATATAAATTCTTTCACAAAACCATTTACAGGGTTATTCTAAATAATCTTTGATTTCAAATGATAAAAGAAGCAAGTGAAAATTTCGATACAATGTAAACTATATACATGTTTGTAAGCAAATTTCTTTTGAATTCATCGTTTATCTTGTAAAATGAGTTTATTATGTTGATGACATTTTGTTCATTTGATTTTGGTTGCTGCAGTTTTTCAAGGATAGAACCAAATGGGAAGGGGAAATTTTATTAGGAGTGTTAATTACTCGATAGATGATGTATATTTTACTTTTTCTTATATAAATTCGCAATTTCTATAGATTATGTTAATAGCATTAATTTGACTTCTCAATTGTTGTTTGTGATAATACCTGACTAAATAAAACCCAATAGTTTTAGTAGAGAGAGTGTGAGATTGTTGGATGGTTAGGGTTGATAATTGAAGTCATTTTTAGCTTGCCCACTTGAGGAAATGACATCTCCCAAATTTATATATTAAGCCCTCTGGTCAAACTAGTAGGATAATTTTGATTCCTTTTGCTAAATGATAGAGAACTCTGATGATATTAAGGCTTGAATTCAACAGACTCTAAATCTTTGTTTGGTTTTTGTGAGTCATTATCAGGTGTGAGCTTTTAGAAATTGAAAGGGCCAAACAAGTAAGAAAGATGAAAGTTTCTTTTTCTTTTTCCTTTCCATAAAACATGAAAAATGAGGTGATGTATTATGCAGTAGTTATGAATGTAGCTCCTAATTGGTATGCCTATTTTATTTTGCTTAATAAATGTGTGAACTAATTGGATATTGGTTTCACTATCTCGTTTTCTCTATGATTAATTCGCTTGAAATTAAAGAGTGCAAACTTTGGATTGTTAGTGAAGTATTTTGGCCTTTGAGTTTGCTTGTTCAACTACATATTTAGAATTAAACATTTGTTGCTTTTAGTTAGATATTACTTGTATTTTCTGAACGCAACTTCTTACTTTATTATTCAGAATAACCCTACAATTTTGTTTTTTTGGCTTTTCTTTTAATCGATAGGAACTGAGTCCTTGATATTGACTCATACAAAATCTAAGGAACGGTTTATTGTGATATTTGTTTTGATTCAATACTTGATTTTGAGTGAAGTTTTTCATTTGTTAGGTTCAAGTTTGACGTGTAAGGCTAAATTTTGATTCTTAGGGATTTGGAAGAAAGATAGGAAGATTGCATTGGACGTATTTTAAGAAGGTTGGCAAGTGGAGAAGGTGCACCCAACACAAAAAGGACTTCATAACAACATTAATAACAAGGACAAGGTAATATTTATAAGATGCTTATCTTAAAAGTCTAGTTGTTCTAAATTTGTTGATGTTGCATATTTTACAATCATAATTTTATGCTTTTAAATTTTCCCTTGTTATTGTTTTTTTTTTTTTTTTTTGTAGATTAAGTTGCATATTTTACAATATGGATAAGTCATGGATGAAAATGAATAGAATGTCAGCTGAGTATGGTTTAGGGGTCGAGGTGTTTATTAAAAATGGTCTACAACATTCAAATATACCGAATGTCATGAGTTGTCCATGTTTGAAGTGTGTTAATGCAAAGACTCTAGATGTGAACAAAATAAGAGAACACTTATTTTTTAATGGTATAGATCAAAGTTATCAGACATGGATTTTTCATGGTGAATCATTACCGATTAAGAGAAACAATGAAAATGTGTCTACTAGTGAAAGAGACGAAGCTGATGAGGATGATGTTGATGTTGATGACACAATTGGAATGTTTGAGGCTGCATACAATAACTATTTTAGTGGAAAATCCGATAATTTTGAAAGAATTATTAGATGATGCGAAGAAACCATTGTACCCAAATTGTAAAACTTTTTCCAAAATATCTACATTGGTAAAGTTATATAATTTAAAAGCTAAATTTGGATGGAGCGATAAGAGTTTCACTGAGTTGTTGGAATTAATTCATGACATATTACCTAGTCCTAATGAAATTCCAACTTCTACTTATGAAGCAAAAAAGATGTTGGGTACTCTTGGAATGAAGTACGAGAAGATTCATGCATGTAGAAATGATTGTTGCTTGTTTAGAAAAGAACTCTCTAATGCAAATGTATGCCCCATTTGTGGTACGTCAAGATGGAAGCTTCAAAAAAATTTAAACGAAAAGGCTAAGAATATCCCAGCAAAAGTCATGTGGTATTTCCCCCCAATTCCAAGATTTGAAAGAACAAGTTTATTGACGTGGCATGCTAAAAAAAAAAGAAACAGATGGTTTATTAAAACATCCCAAAGATGCCCTATCGTGGAAAAAAATAGACAATTTGTGGCCAGAGTTTGGGTCAGAACCTAGAAATCTTCGTCTTGCTCTTTCGACAGATGGGGTAAATCCGCATGGAGATCTGAGTAGTAGATATAGTTGTTGGCCAGTGATGTTAGTGACGTACAATCTACCTCCATGGTTGTGCATGAAGCGAAAATTTTTTATGTTGACTGCACTAATATCTGGTCCTAAACAACCGGAAATGACATAGATGTTTATTTAGCTCCGTTAGTAGATGACTTGAAAAAACTTTGGAAAGATGGGGTAGAATGTTACGATGCATATGAAGAACAACGTTTCATGCTTAAAGCCATTTTATTATGGACCATTAATGATTTTCCTGCGTATGGTAACTTGTGTGGTTGTACGGTTAAAGGATATCATGCATGTCCAATTTGTGGAGAGAATACTTCATCCACTTATTTACCAAAAGGGAAGAGGATGGCATATCTCGGGCATCGCAAGTTTCTACCCCACCATCATCCATATAGGAAACAAAAGAAAGCTTTTAATGGCGCACAAGAATTAGAATTTGGTCCAGAACCATTGAGTGGGGAAGAAATTCTTGCAGAAACAAGTAAGTATCAATATTCATTTGGTAAGAAAAGTATCAAAGAAAAGAACAGTGGAGATAACACTTCAACTTATTGGAAGAAAAAATCTATTCTTTTCGAGTTAGAATATTGGAAGTATCTTGACGTGCGACATTGTTTAGACGTGATGCACATTGAAAAGAATGTATGTGCAAATCTTATTGGCACATTGCTTGATATTCCTGGTAAAACAAAAGATGGAATAAAGACTCGATTAGATTTGGTGGAATTGAACATTAGATCAGAGTTAGCCCCTCAAGTAGGAGAGAAAAAAGTCTTTTTACCTCCCGCATGTTATACATTAACACGAGCTGAGAAATTGAGCTTTTGTAAGGTACTATCAGAAATTAAAGTACCTGAAGGCTATTCATCGAACATTCAAAGTTTAGTGTCGCTCACAGATTTGAAACTTTACGGACTTAAGTCGCATGACCATCACGTTCTTATGCAACAATTATTACTGTAGCCATTCGTGATATTTTACCCAAACATGTAAGACTTGCAATTACTCGCCTATGCTTCTTCTTTAATGTTATATGTTGCAAGGCGATCGATTCATCTCAGTTAAAGGGTATGCAAGAGGATATCGTTGTCACTCTATGCCTCTTAGAGAAGTATTTTCCTCCATCATTCTTCACAATAATGGTACACCTTGTAGTGCATCTCGTAAGAGAAGTTGAGTTTTGTGGACCTGTTTATTTGAGGTGGATGTATCCTTTTGAACGATACATGAAAGTGTTGAAAACTTATGTACGAAATAGAAATCGACCAGAAGGATGTGTTGGAGAAAATTATATTGTTGAAGAGACTATAGAGTTTTGTTCTGAATTCGTATCTGGTGTTAATTCTATTGGGCTAAACTCATCAACAAAGAAAGCGAATTCAAACATTGATAGAGCATTGTCAGCTGCTTCTTTTATCAGATCGAGTAAGGATGAGTTGGATCAAGCTCATCTTTATGTCATTCAAAATGTAAATGATGTGCTTCCTTACGTCGAGTATGTAGATCTTCATCTTATTCTTGTTTTAGGTTACTTGATTATTCAATAATCTACTAACTTTGTCATTTATAATAGGCAACATATGGATATTTTGTCTAAGCTCAATTCTGGTAAAAATAAAAGTAGAAAGTGGCTTCAAGAAGAGCATAATCGTACATTCAGTCGGTGGTTGTCCACACGGGTAATCTCTAGAGACCTACTATTTGATGTATAATTAAATGTTAACTACTAAAATATTATGAAATATATCGTAGGTTGCACTAGCTCTCGAAGTTCCCAAAAATTCCATATCACCTTCTTTGAGATGGATAGCTAATGGACCTTGTCCAACTGTGGCAAAATATTCTGGTTATGTGGTCAATGGTTACTACTATCACACAAAGAATCGCGATGATGTTAGGAGGGTTCAAAATAGTGGAGTTAGTATAACGGCTACCACAATGCAAGTCTCTAGTGCTAAGGATAAAAGGCCCGTCATGTCAGATATGACCTTTTATGGTGTAATACAAGAAATATGGGAGCTTGACTATCATGGATTATCATTTATTTTATTCAAATGTAATTGGGTTGAGAATAGAACTGGAGTCAAAACAGACGAGTTTGGGTTTACTATTGTGGACCTCAATCGTATTGGACATAAATCAGACCCATTTATTTTAGCCTCTCAAGCAAAACAAGTGTTCTATGTAAAAGACCCGCAAATTCGGGTTGGTCAATTGTTTTAACATCTCCACAACGAACAATTGAGGATGATTTTTATGAAGATGAAATAGGAGATATGCTACAAGAGTGTGGTTATGGAGGTATGCAAAGAATGCCCAATGTTGATACATTTACTGAGATTGATGATACAACATCCACATACATTAGACATGATTGTGAGGGTCGATGGGTTGTTAAATAATGTATTAAACATGGTATGGTATTTACTATGGTTATATGTATTTAAATATTAAGATTATATGTTTTTTGTGTGAGTAATTTTTTTTTTATTTTATTTATTTTTTTTTTTTTTTTTGCAGATTGACACTTCAACAACTAGCAACGAGGATGATAGAAATATGATCCCACAAAAACATAGTAGAATAAGTATACCATGTGGCCCAACTACAATGTCTGAGTTGGCACAAATAAGGACATCTGGGCACTGACCATTGATTATAATGAACATGGACAACCAGTTGGATTTGGAGCAAAGAAGATGCAGAGTTATATAGAAGTTTGTGTTCGACAACAAATTCCTATAACGTATGATTCTTGGAAAAAAGTTCCAAACCATTTAAAAGACAGTTTTTTATTGTGTAGTGGTATGTTTTCTAAACTTTTAATTCATGTGCATAGTAGTTTATTAGTTTATTGTTTAACTACTTTTTTCATTGTGCAAATGTCGTTCAATGTGGACTCTAAGTCCAAACATTGTATACTAATGTCTGCATCTAGGAAGTTTCGAACTTTCAAAACAATGTTGACTCAAAAGTTCATACTTCCATTTAAAGATGAACCCTCGGTCTTGCAATTTCCACCGCAACAATATTCTCATATAGAGCAAGATCATTGGACATCGTTCATTAATGAATGATTGAGTGAAGAATGGGAGGTAAGTCATTCGAAATAAATTACGTGTCAACATTATCATTGTTTTGACAGGTAATTTCAACTAGATTTGTTGTACAGAAAATCAATCGTGTTCAAAAAGAAAGACATACGAAATACGTATATAATCACCACATTTCTCGAAAGGGCTATGCGAATCTTGCCCAAGAATTAGTGAGTTATTCATGTAGAACCTATCGACCCTTCTTATCGAGCGACTTTATGGAAAAAAAGCAAGAAAAGGAAAGAATAATGAATACTTTGATGAAGTTACTCGAAAATGTGCCAATCGGAATGTAAGTATATATTATGCAAAAATTAAGATGACATATATAAGTTTAAGATGATATAGATATTGTGTGAAAATTGTAATATGTTTTACAGGATAAATTGGCTGAAGTTCATGAAGGTGAAGATGTTCTCACTGAAGCATTGGGTACGGAAGAACATTGGGGACGTGTTAGAGGAATGGGTGATTTTGTTTCCCATTCTCAATATTTCAAATTAGTAAAACCAAAGTCCTCTATGAGCCAAGAAATTGAAGGAGGCTCTAGTCAAAAAAATGTTCGACATGGTAAAGTGTCAAAAGAAAGAACTCACAGCAGACAATCTCATTAGTTCAAATCATCTGTTGGAAGTGTTGCACTAAGTGCATCTGAAGAAGATACTGAGAAGTTGTCTAAAGAAGAAGATACTGAGAAGATGTCTAAAGAAGATTTGGAGGTAATTTATTTATTGTGACTTTTAAATTTTAATCATATTGTACGTGCTTAACCATGCATGACATAAGTTCTTTTAAATTTGTTAAGGGGACACCATGCCACTTGGCTATTGGAACTGTAGATAATATTGTTGCAGTAGCCAAAACATTTGATGATGATGTGTCATGCTTAACTGTTAAAATTCTGATTGACATTTCATTGGAGAAGATTTGCCTATACCAATTCCTGTGAAGGGTAAAATAGAGTTCTTAAAGCAAGCAATGGGCAACTTCGTAAAATGGCCTCGTGAACTTGTAGTTATGGTTGACGAGAAAAAAGTATGTTTCCTTTTCAGTTTATGAGTTTGGTTATTTATTATTTTCCCTACTTTGAATTTTTGTAACTTTGGTTATGGTAGGATCATCACCAATTAAGAGCTTCAGCCAGTTTTCCAAATATACTAATGCTAATGTGCCATGCATAACATGAACGATGTAGACATGATCCGTATCTCTTTGGACGAGCATATATTTAGAAGAGACAAATTTATTTATTTAGGTTGCGATGATCTGCTCCAATATTGCAATATGGTTGAAATAGGCTACATGTGTATTTTGACATACATTGCATAGATATTACTCATCTAGATTCACTCAATAATAACTTTTACTTTGTTTAGGTATCTTTGGGATGAATGTGGTCATGATATTACGAAGAAGTTTTTTATAATTGATCAAGCAAGAATATCGCCACACGTGAAGTCTCAAGATATCCGATCTAGAAATTTAGCCCATCAACTAAAATTGGCTAATTTAGACCAATTAGTCCTCATTCCATATAACATAGGGTAAGTAGATACAAGTTCTTAAGTTATTTTTAATTTTCATTATACACATACTAATATTCCAAAATTGTTGCTTATTATAGTTATCATTGGATATTGATTGTAATCAATCTACAAAAAAATTGTGTTTATATTTTGGATTCTCTTCGAAGCAAGGTTCAAGAGGATTTTCATGGAGTTATAAATATGTAAGTGTAATTGAACTTTCTTAGCTCTTAATTGAAGTATTTATGTTTAACTAATGTTTTTAAACTATTTAATGGACTGAAAACATGGCAAGCCAAGCACGATCTCCAACACTATCGGTCTTCTCCAAAATGAAAACCTGTAAAGATAAATTTGTATTCATTTTTTAACAATTTATGTTCATTCGACTTCTTTATAACAATTGTTTTCGACTTCTTTATATGCAGTGCCCTCGTCAATTAGATTCTATAGGATGCGGGTACTATGTGCAAAAGTATATACACGAAATAGTGCATAATCCTACTACTCCCATTACTAGCCTCGTACATAAATTATTTATTTTTTATATAGTACTAGCTTTAATTTAATAAATGGACGTAAACTTATGTTGAATTTATCTTCTTTTTTTTTTCCTTTTTGTAGTTCAATACAAAAGATGCATATACGCAAGGAGAGATCGACGTAATTCGGACCCAATGGGCAAGTTTTGTTGGCCGATTTGTGTAAGGATGTAATTCTTGTTTTTTGTCTCAATAGAATGTAAATGCTAGCTTATAATGAATGTAAATTTATCTAACCATAATCTTTGTGAATGGAATTAGTATTAATATGATATTTGTGAATGAGAGAAATGATGGTTTGGTGTAAGTATTCTATGGAAGTCTGGTTCTGGTATTGCGATTCTTGTTTGTGGATAAATTCATAGGTGGAAGACATGATCTGTTTATTATTGGAAGTTGTATTCATGGTATTGTGATTCTGGTATTGTGATTATGGTATTGTGATTCTTGTTTATTCATGGAATTAGTACTAACTGATATTTGTGAATTAGAGAAATGATTGCTTTGGTGTAAGCTGTATTCTATGAAAGTCTGGTTCTGGTATTGTTTTGCAAATTTTGGTGGATAAATTCATAGGTGGAAGACAAATATTGATGAGTATATGTAATGGATTGGAAATATTGATTCTTATTTGTGGATAAATTCATAGGTGGAAGACATGAACTGTTTATTATTGGAAGTTGTATTCATAGTATTGTGATTCTGGTATTGTGATTCTTGTTTATTCATGGAATTAGTACTAAATGATATTTGTGAATGAGAGAAATGATGGCTTTGGTGTAAGCTGTATTCTATGAAAGTCTGGTTCTGGTATTGTTTTGCAAATTTTGGTGGATAAATTCATAGGTGTAAGACAAATATTTATGAGTATATGTAATAGATTGAAATATTGATTCTTGTTTGTTGATAAATTCATAGGTGGAATACAAATATTGATGGGCTCACCATGCAATTTCTTTTATACTTTTTAATATAAAACAATGACAGAAATTTCCTGACCCAACATGAGACATATAATGTCGTTTTTAACTTATTTGACCAAAAAAATGGATTCGGCAACGGAATTTAAAAAAATGGACAGATTCGAGCTTCAATGTCGGTTAAGAATCTAAAAAAAAAAAGGGGCTTTAATGTCAGTTGCAACCAACATTAAAGGTCTCGACATTGAAGGTGTTTAATGTCGGTTGCAACCGACATTGAAGACTGTAATATTGGTGTTATTGAAGCCCTTTAATGTCGGTTTAAAACCGACATTAAAGGCCTTTAATAACACTATCTTTAATGTTGGTTGCCAACCGATATTAAAGTTCTTTAATGTCGGTTTAAAATCGATATTAAAGCCCGAATTTCTTTTAGTGAAGGTTGGGTACCTTATTCTGGTAACACTATCGAATGTGGCCCACTCTGTAGTTGTTACAATTTGTAGTAAAGTTACTACAAACAAAGTGATCCTGATTCGTTCATGTATTGACATGAAGAGTGGGGGCATCCTATGCAATGAGTTTGCATAAGATCGGACCAAGAAATAAGTCATTCTTACTTTGTAATGTTGTTTACTGTTTAAGATTGACTATTTTGCTTAGATGACCTAGGTAACTCGATCTTAATCCTGAGCTAACTATGAACTCCTGTTTATTCGGGATTATCCTTAGATTTGCATAAGTGAGGGTTGGCGTAACAACGTCAACTCAATAAGCCTCCTATTTCAAGGGTAACACTGGGTAGATAGCTGGGGATATAGGGTGCAAGAAGGAATTCATGCCTACCCGATTTAGAGATAGAAGAAAGGTTGTTCTCTTAAGTACTGAATCCAGGTCTTGAACAAGGTGCCCCATGTAAAACCCGAACCCTAATTACCTTAAGTAAGCAAGTGTAAGTTATGTGATGTCTTCCAATGAGTTGTAATGAGATTATGTTTTGATTAGGAGTGATGGAGAAAGAAAGTAAACTAAGGATCAAGAGAACTCTTGGATGGCTATATAGGAAAGAATGGTCAAATTTTGGCTAAGTATGGGAAACCAAGAGGAGACCATGCTATCCTATGAGATTTAATGCTGAATTGTGTTGCGATGAAGTGGGAAGAAAATGGCTTAATCAAATCTCAGCCATTAATCTTCATTAGTGGGCTAAGTGGCCCAAGGAGATTTCATACAGGATTTTGGGCAGTGGTAAGCAGGAAGGTTGATTTTCTTAATTGGTTTGAACAAATTGCTTAGGCTATTCATGTAATTTCAGTGGCATTCGAAAACTCTGTGTGTCTATTTTCTATAGCTATGCTACTGAAGGGAAAACTCGCCGGAATAAGGCCGGAGGAGCAAAAAAAGGACGAAGGGTTTGTTTCTCGGATGGATCTAAGCCATCGGTAAAGAATTGAAGCTCAAGGACGAATCAAGAAGATTTTTGAGCTAAACTTTTGAGGTAATATTGTTAACTCATTTATAAACAATTTTGTAGAATGAAACTTTTTAAGATGAGGCCTAGAAATCGAGTTATATATTTTTTAAATTTGAACTGAAAATTGTTGAACAAGCAGGCAGCTGCTTGAATTGGGACCAATGATGAAGTTTTGAATCTCTAGATAAAACGACAAGAAATTTCGAACTGAAATTTTAAGATAATTTTGCTAACTTGATTCTAAGAAAGTTTGTAGAAGGAAGCTCCTTGAGATGAGTTCTGGAAATTTAGTTATGAATTGTTGAAATTGAATCTGCAGTTTGATGCTTCAAAATTTTTCTAAGTGTAGGGAGTATGGGCGATCAAAGGGTGCATTTTTTGACACCCAATCCCTCCAAATTGGCTAAGTGCCCGACCCTCAAAGTGAATGGTAGGAGGCACAATGTGATGGTTTGGCTTGTGAGCTTGATTTATTGAGTAGGCCTAAAAGGAAGGCTAATGTAAATACTAAGAAGTATACTTATATGTGTAGGTTCAACTCCCATTGGAGAAGCCTATCAAGCCTTAAGGAAGCAAACTTGAAGGACCTGTGAGTGACTATAAATGATTTATAAATGGTTTATAAATATTTTAATAATCCATGCTTTATCAACAGTTACTTTTATGTTGGTTATTTTACAAGAAGTTCCAATCAACGCATTTCTCTAAAGTTTATAAACGCATGCTAGTTACAAAGTTTATGAAATATGCTACAATGGTTGAAACCATGGTAGTTTTCAAAAGGAGATTCTATTATATGTTTATGTTACAAGTATTTGTATTATGTTTTAAAGCATATGTGCTCTTAATGTTGTTGAGCATGTGTTAGCAAATGATGTTCTTGTAAAAACTATGATTTATGAGATCAAGCTTTCAGTAACCATGTTTTATAAAAATGTTTTCCTATCAGGTATTTTCAGCTCAATACTGAAGTACAAGAAGAATGTATCCGAGCTGTACTACCTAGTTTCAGTTATGTTATGATTCTGATGTTGAAGTACATAGAGAAGGTATTAGAATAATTCATTCAATTCAGTGATAAGCAGTGGTACCCTGCTTCAATTATGATCCTGGATGTCAGGATCCAGTTTGCTCTACATACACGTATGACAGTTAATCAGTTCAGTAGGATTGAACAAAAGGGTTTTTTCCTAGCATTGGCTATAAGGTGTTGAACAAAAGGGTTCTCACCTGAGCTCAGGCTTATGTTTGAGAGATCGAACAAAAGGGTTCTCTCTTAAACATGATACCCAACGATAAGATTGAACCACGAGGGTTCTTTCTTCGCATTAGCTAGAAGGTGTTGAACAAAAGGGTTCTCACCCTAGGCCAGGCTAATATTTGAGAGATTAAAAGAAAGGATTCTCTCTCAGGTGTTGAACAAAAGGGTTCTCACCTCTGCCCAGGCTTATGTTTGAGAGATCGAACAAAAGGGTTCTCTCTTAAACATGATATCCGACGTTGAGAGATCAAGCAAAAGGGTTCTCTCTCAATCGAGAATCAGTTTAGCTATGTTTTCAGATACAATGGTTTTAAAAATTTTATGTACACGTTGCTTGGTATGTTTTAGTTCCAGTATTATGTTTTCTAGCTTTCAGTTTAAGCATGAGATTTGTGTTTTTATTAAGTCACTCATTGGGCGAGTACCTCATTCTTTCAAATGTTTTTCTTTTCCCAGGTAGTGGTCATCTCCCTAGAGGTTAGCTCTCATCCTGCTCTGCCACTCAAGGACTCCAGTTAAAAGTCCAAAGTCTAGAGAGAAGTTTTAGGTGTTTACAAAGTCTAGAGAGAAGTTTTAGGTGTTTACTCTGTAAATGTCTGTACATATGTGTTGCTCATATTAGGGACTAGTAAAGTAGATTGGGACCGCTGAACTCTGTATGCGTTATTATGATGTAATTATGTTGTTGTTAATCCCTGGTATTCTGAAGTTATTTTTAAAGTTTCATTAGTTTGGTGAAATAAATATGTATTTTAGGGATCTAAGCAGGTTAAGGATGTTAGTTAGGCAGTATGTGCCACAAAAGAGTTGATAACTACTGTCGTCACATTCACTTCTGGATTAAGAAGGGTAATCTGGGAGGAGGTGTGACACCCCACCCTTTCATTGGCCAAAGAGAGATCCAGTTTAGTGATTGGATCACAAACCAATTGTTCATTAGGAACTTAAGGTGCAAGATGTAATATCGGGGGTAAAACAACATATTGACCCAGTCGTTATTACAAATAACCTGTGAAGGTTTGACTTACTGATTATGGTTAAATCAAGTGGACACAAATTTATCTACAGTGAGAGAGTGCAACTATCGAGCTATAGTGGTGTAACTTAATAGTTAATGAATACTGATTAATTTGGTATAAAGAGTTTTAGTCAATTAATCTTAAATCATTTGAGCTCTTGATCTGTAGGTTCATAAGGTCCCTCTACTAACTCGTAAAACATGAACACCTTGAATTAATGAATTGAGTGAATTTCGAATGATATCAATTTGAAAATGTTCAAATTGAAATTAGGGTTTGAATTTGAATATGCTCGAACTCTAGGGTTTGAAAAATTATATTCGATATAATTATTTAACATTTAATTTATCGAAATTAAACTAAATTGGAGAGTTAATAATATTTCAATATTGATTTAATATTAATTATATGAATAGGATTCATGTTTAAAATTAGGTGTGTGATTGATTAATTTAATATTTGATATTAAATTATTATTTAATTAATTAAATATGTTTAATTAATTAAAAATCAAATTAATTTTCAATTTCAATTCAATTTGAGAAATTGGTTTTTGAAAATTTTAGATTTAATTATTTCAAATTAATTAAATTAAGTTTTAATTAATTTTAGAATTAATTAAAGTTAATTGAATTGGAAATTCATTTTTAGTGGGATCTTCCTACATTTAGAGAAGTAGCAATTGTTCCTTCTCTATACACAGACCTTTCCCACTTAAATCATGCAATTGAAGCTGGTATAATCTTAATTCAGTGGTGCTTGCATGAAGAAAGTTCATAAAACTCTTCAATTTCAGAGTTTGTGTAGAGTTTTTTCACGGAAAATTGTTTTCTGCTGAAGAACATTATCTTCCGCAAAAATCCTCTCATACCCTTCACCAAATTCACTTCAATTTGGAGTTCCACCACTCAAATTCAAGGTTAAGAATAGTAGAGAAGATCTCTTTGTGGTTCACTGAAGAATTGGAGTTGAAAACACATGAAGAGCAACTTAGAATTAGGAGAATTCATCAAAGGTATGTTGTTGAGAAACTCTCTTCTTAAATTTCTATTTAAACATGCTTTTAGAACTCAAATTAAATGTAATTAGAGTGCTTATTGATTCTGTTTCCTTCCGTTGCATGTTATCTTATCCTATCAACTAGGGCATACAATATGCACCCAGTAAAATCTCACACTTGCCCTAGACTAGATGAGGCTTGTCTCGTAGACCTAGACTCTCCAAGTGACCCTCGAACACCTTAGCTATGACTGTCTTTGTAAATGGATCGACAATATTGTGCTCCAAAGTGATCTCCGTGACGATCACGTCCTCTCGATGCACAATATCCTGAATCAGGTGATACTAGCACTCTATATGCTTTCCACATTTGTGGCTCTTAGGCTCCCTAGAATTATCCCCAACACCACTATTATCATAATAAAGGGTGATGAGCTTTGACATGACTGGAATAACTTCCAGAGTAGTCAAGAACTTCCTAAGCCATACAACCTCTTTGGCAACTTAACAAGTCACTACATACTTTACCTCAATGGTGGAGTCAGCAATGCAAACTTGTTTTGTGCTTCTCTAGACTATAACCCCTCCATTAAGAGTGAACACTAATTCTGAAGTTGATTTCCTAGAATCCCTATCAGCTTGAAAATCAGAGTCACTGTATCTTGTAAGGATCAAATCCTTAGACCCATACACAAACATGTAGTCTCTTGTTCTCCTAAGATACTTGAGGATGGTTTTAACTGTTGTCCAGTGATCTAATCCTAGATTAGATTGATATCTACTGACTATCCCCATCACATAGCAAATGTCAAGTTTAATACATAACATTGCATACATAAGGTTGCAACAGCCGGTACATAGGGGATCTGTATCATCTTCTCAACTTCTTGAGGTATGTTAGGACACTGTTTCTTAGACAAGATAACTTCATTCCTAAAAGGTAGTAAACCTCTTTTGGAGTTTTGCATTGAATACTTGACAAACATCTTATTAATGTATGATGCATGAGACAATGCCAACGATTTATTCTTACGATCTCTAAAGATCTGAATGCCCATAACAAATTATGGATGTCCTAAATCTTTCATTTGGAATTGGGGCCGCCAACCATTATTTTACATTAGTCATTAGACCTACATCATTACCAAACTGTTGTCGACTTCCTTTTCCTTCCCTCTTCTAGTTATACAAACTGGCTTTGACTACTTATATCCAAGTCATTTTCTCGACGCAGGTACAACATGCCCTTCATGCAAAAGCTTCTTTGGATCAGAGAAATCTCAAGCTGCTCATAGATCCTCAAGCTTTTAAACTCAGTGTGAGTTGCAAAGTCATAACCTGCTTTTGCCAGTAGTTTGTGAGCCTTAGGGTCGAACTCGTCTTTCGTCCGTCCTTCAGGCAAATTTATCTTTATCAAGTCTACTTTTGGTTTATAGATTTCTTGTTTCATTATCTTTGTAAGTTGTGTAACTTATAACTTGTAGAAATACAAGTTATTCTATCTCTTTTATCTAAAACAATCAGGAAAAAACTCTAAAAATGTGACAATTTGCTAAGAAAATTCTTAGAAATAATTGCAGCATGCGATCGCACACATTCAATGCATCTGTCTATTTAAAGCTAAATCATTTTTTTTAAGTGCAAAATGACTGCTAATGCAATCAAATGAGAAAGCTCAACACTTACACATGATTACATAGCTAGATGAGTCGGTGACTCCAGGTGATGAGACACGGCGCGACACTTGGGCAATGGAGGTTAAATCAAAGATTGAGTTGGTGGCTGATAAGAAATCTTTGCTGCAGAGCCAATGAACTTCTGATGCACAGCAAGTGGCACATCAAGGTATGGAATTTAATTCACCTTATCAACACAATCATAAGAAAAAGAAGAAAAGCTATCCTCGTTGTCTATAAATAGCAATGAA
Organism: Benincasa hispida; assembly: GCF_027475165.1. Classification (NCBI taxonomy): domain Eukaryota; kingdom Viridiplantae; phylum Streptophyta; class Magnoliopsida; order Cucurbitales; family Cucurbitaceae; genus Benincasa; species Benincasa hispida. The sequence goes on along the minus strand of NC_143481.1, from coordinate 35,644,223 downwards.
ATCACCATGCAAAAGACAAAACTTTCTAAGAGAAGAATCAAGAGTAAAAATTCTGTCAAAGGATCCCTTTCTCTTATATCCATTCAAAAACCTTAATGAGAGCTTTGATTTCCTCTGGGAGTAAAAGTGGAACTCCATCTTTCAATACTTATAGTGAAGCAGTAATTGAGGAAGCCAAGGGAACAATAAATTCTGCACCACGGCTTGACTCCCTTTCCCTATTCTCTATCTAAAAGTGTGTTTGTATTGTTTAAGCATTCAAAGACTCATTTCTTTAATATGAATACATATTCATTTCAACTTTCATCCATACTCTCTTTATTCATTATGAACAACTATATCTTTCATGGATTGAGAAGCATCTAGCTAACATGAACTAAGCAATATTTAAATCATGTATTTTACTTGTTTTATGTATGCCTGATGAAATACTTGGATAGCTTAAAAGATTTCCCTAAGTAGATTAAATTGCAGTTTGAGAAAATTAGAGATTTAGAACTCATAAAACAAGAGGTTCCTTAGAAATAAGTAACATATTTTGCATTACACACTCATCGCATACATTCTAGAGATAGGATAATGTGGTCATGTACACTGAGAAGTGTAAGTTCTAATCTTGAATGAATCGCGTGAACGCGTGATTTATATATTCACTTAGGAATTGTTAACAAATATTTTTCTCAACCTTGTCATCACATATCTACATTTCACAACCATTGTATATATTGTTTCACTCAAAGTATAAACCCCCATCGCACATAACTTAGTGTTTGAGTAATATAAAAAATAAATCTAAATTGTAATTAATTGCATCAAGATCAAAGCATTAGACTTCATTGCATACTTGTAAAGAAATCCTTGAGTTCGACCCTGGACTCACCAAGATTCTAGTTGAGCTTGCATTTGGGTTTAATTAGATAAAACAGTGCGTTATAGCCTCACAATTAATATTCATTGCATCGCATGTTATGAACAAACTCCCTGATTGTTTGCAAATGAAAATTTTTTATTATGGTTTGAACTCAGCCTCACAACCAGCAGTAAATGTTGCTGCAGCAGGTGGACTACTGGGTAAAATGTACATTGAGGCTAAAAACATTCTTGATATGATTTCAAAAAATTGTGAAGACTGGCAAGAAAGTATATATGGGTCAAGGTCGAATAACGGAAGTCATAATAATGATGTTATCGCCTCATTGCAAACGTAGGAGAGCACGATGACTCATTCACTACAGGAAATAACCATGACCAAATCTAGTACGAGAAGCGGGCAAGTGAAAGTTGCATTATTTTTTAAGAAACTCAATTCTTTTGAAGTATGTCCACGCAACCCACAATCTATCTACCTCGTCAAGAATAATCCTTATTCCAACACCTACAATCCCAATTGGCAAAATCATCCCAACTTTCATGGGGTGATACTCAACAACTGCAAGCTAATTCACACAATGCCCAAAGAGATGGACCACTTAGGTTCCATCAAAGACAGAATGGGCACCAACAAGCAGCTAGCTCATCTCAAGCACAACCTCTCCTTCTTTAGAAAACTTATTGAAAGAATACATCCAAAAGAATGAAATAGATCTCCAAAATCACACGACGTCAATTTGCAATCTTGAAATGCAAATGGGTCAAATTGCAGGAGAATTGAAAAATAGGTCGCAAGGCTCACTCCCAAGTACCATGGAGTGGACGCATCGCAATAGAGACTGAGAAAGGAAAATCAAGAAAAGCTATTGAAACTCAAGAAGAAGCACAAAAACATGTGTCTGATGAAAGCACTTATACGGAGCAGACAAGTGAAGCTCAAGAAGAACCAAGAGATGTATCTGTCGTAGCTTCTACGTCAAAAGCATCATATGAGGTACAATTACCTCCGTTCCCACAGAGACTCAGAAAAAAAATTATGAATGTCAATTTCAATGCTTTCTTGGAATACTGAGACAGTTGCACATTAATGTTCTTTTCATTGAGGCAATAAAAAAAATGCCAGCATATGCAAAGTTCTTGAAAGACATTATATCTAAAAAGAGGAAATTAGGCAATTATGAGATAGTAGCTCTAACACAAGATTGCAACACTATTATTCCTCCAAAAATGCGGGACCCAAGGAGTTTCACAATCCCTTGCTCAATTGGTGGAATTTACATTGGACACGCCTTATGCGATCTAGGAACCAGCATAAATCTCATGTCACCGTCCATTTTCAAAAAGCTGGAAATCGGAAAACTTACGCCCACTACAGTTACCCTTCAACTAGTAGATCAATCTCTAGTACACCCAAAAGGCAAGCTCGAGGATGTACTTTTTAAGATGGATAAGTTCATTCTTCCTACAGATTTCATTATATTAGACTATGAAGCAGATAAAGATGTCCCCATCATTTTGGGACGACCACTCTATTAGCTCTCAAAAAAAGTTATTGTTCCTAACTTAATTCGGGCTTGTTATCGAATTTTATGTGTTTATTTCCCTATTTTGTAGGCACTAAGTAATCAAGAGGTAGAATTAATTATTTTGTGAAGAACGAGGTTAATTTGAAGCAATTTGGAGTTTATTTGAGCATTTGGACTTCAAAGGAGTCGAAATGACCAAAATGCCCCTACTAGAGCGTCACAGTGCTCAAGACTGGCCTAGGTCTGATGCTCGTGCAATGCTTGGAGGTGGTAGCTTGGAGTGCAGGGGAGCATTGCAATGCTGCCCCGAGCGTCACAACGCTCCAATTATTCAACAACGCCACCGTTGCAACGCAGCCACGCTCTAACCTAATGCTTGCGAACAGAAGCATCAGCATTGCAACGCTTCTCTAGAGTGTTGTGATGCTATGACAATTGACGGACAAGCAACAAAGCACGTGCATAAGAGATCGTTGGCCATGCATTGGACTTCTTGCCTGATGCTTCCCTTCAGCCACATCAGCGTTGCAACGTTATTCCAAACATTGCGACGCTGCCTTGAATTTTTCTATAAAAACTCCTCTTCATTTTAGGTCGAGATATGCTGAATTTAGGAGGCCAAATTGATGGAGGTCGAGGTTAAACTTCATCCTTCTTTCTTTCCCTTCAATTTTCAGTATCTTTAGGTTAGTTTTTCTTTTCGTTTTGGGTTGTAATCGATGGAACGAATGTGTATCTCGGATTTGTCTATGAATTGAAAGGTAAAATCTATCCATTTCTTTGAGCAAGAGCCCTACATTTAATTTCTTGAAGGTTTTCTAATTAATTTAACTGAGCTTTTGTAAATTCTTTAGGTGGAGTCATTTTACTATTAATGGAGTTTCGATGCAATTTTTTGACAAATTATTTTTTGAAATTCTTGTTTGCAAAATCGTCATAGCCTATGCAATATTGATTGATTTAGTTGCACATATTAGGATCGCATGTTTAGGGTCTAGAGTGTTTCTGGCCAAATTCATATATGCCCTAGTATAATCCTTCCCAAATAAAGTATACTATAAGATATGGTTTTTCGGCTTGTAGTATATCTCAACAACTAAACCATTTCTTAATGCTTTACAGTTTTAACTTATATGTCGCTGAGAAGGAAAAGTTTTAAACTGAATTAGTGCTGGTTTGGATTTTCATCAAAATTAGCTAATTGGGCTATTATATTTTCTAATAGCTTGAGGGGTCGATAGATTTAGTGTAAGTGATTGATGCCTAATCAAAAAAATTGCATAAGAAACTCTCTCTTGCTCTAGAGATTAGATAGACTCCTATCCTAGATTAGATTTACCCTTTTTATTTCAATTTCACACATATATCTCTTCCGCACTAATCCCCTCCCCCTCCCTATTTATCACTCTAATTAGAAAATTAACTTAATGAAACTAATCGCACTTCTCTGTAGATCGACTCGGACATACCACTGTTGCTACGTTTTAGTAGTGATAGAAGTAGTTCGTTATTACAAATTCCCTTTTGTTTCGGTTTGGAGTAGAATTAATGACATCGATTCTCGATCCGAACACACTCCTATCTACAGGAAGAACTTAGATTGATGTACATAAGGGGGAAATTACGATGCACATCAATGGCCAACAATTGATATTCAATATCGTAAATGTGATGAACTATCCTGAGGAGATTGATGCGTGTGGGGCGGTAGCATTGGAGGATGAATGGCCATGTGAGCTTAAGTTTGAATTTGATGAAGGTACGAAATTGGAAGAAGAAACCACCACATCACCTGAATCATGTTATACGGTGAGAGAAATACAAAAAGATTTCAAGCAATTAAGTATGGAATAAAAGGAAGGCAAGATCAAGCCTTCGCTAGAATTGTCACCTATGTTGGATCTAAAGGCTTTACCTACTCACCTTAAATACACATTCCTTGGACAAGATGAGACCCTGCCAGTTATTATCTCTGCCTCACTCCCAAAAGAGAAAGAAGCAGCCTTATTAAAAGTCTTGAAGAAGTATATCAAGGAAATTGGATAGACTCTTGCTGACATCAAAGGCATTAGTCCATCTTATTGCATGCATAAGATAAAACTTGAAGAAGGGCAAAGTGGATCCGTTGAACCTCAACGCAGGTTGAACCCTAGGATGAAGAAAGTGGTAAAAAAGGAAATTATCAAGTTGTTGAACGTAGGTATCATTTTCCCAATCTCATATAGCATGTGGATCAGCCTTGTGCAATGCATCCTAAAAAAGGGCGGAATACTGTTGTACCCAACAAGAAATACAAGTTGATACCCAAGCGTGTCACTAGATAGAGGATATGCATGGACTATCGAAAACTTAATGCAGCAAATAAAAAAGATCACTTTTCCTTATCGTTCATTGATCAAATGTTAGACAGATTAGCAAGGAATGATTACTTCTGCTTCCTAGATGGTTACGTAGAGCATAACCAGATAATGATCGCATTGGAAGACTAGGAGAAGACAAACTTCACATGCCCCTATGGGACATTCTGAAGGAACTCTTATACAAGAGTACCTATGAGCGGAAGTGGATCTTTCCAATTCATTGTGACAGAATTTCCACATATACATTCATGCATACAGATATACATTAACAACACTAAATTACTGACATGCTTAAAGGATAAATAAACAAGAGAAGGAGTAAACATACCAGTTGAAGACTTTCTTCTCGGCAAGACTCACTCTCTCCACGAACGAACTCCTCTCGATCTTGCTAGACCAGCAAATAATTGTTCAGCAACACCTCAGTCGTCTACCATGAACAGCTTCGCACGAACAACAGGAAATGGGGATGACACCACCACTCGGAGCCCTCAGTATTCTCGGAGTGAGAATCCAAAGTGTGGGCTTTGTTCGGATTTGGTAGAGGTGAGGAGGAAAGGCTATCACGTACAAAGATCAAGCAAGTGGGAAAAGGCAACAACTATTGTATAGTTAGGGTGCTTGATCGTTTATACAAGGTACACGATCCTGTAGGAAAAGCTAGGTGATCGTCTATACAATCGTTTTGTAAGGCTCGGGCGCTAAGCGATCGTTTAGTAAATGGTAAATGATCGTTCAAGAAAGCGCGTGTGGGTGAATGCAGTCGTTTAGTAATTTGGCGCTATTGTATAGGCTCTGAAAATACTAAACGATGGAATGTAAATCACACCGTGAGCAATTATGTGAATATCTTGCAAAATGAAACCTATTTTCATTTTATTCTTCAGTTACGAAAACCGAATTGAACTTCCCACTAACACAAGAATACGGAGAAAACATCGGCCAATTATCTCATAACTGTCCAATTAATAAAATAATAAATATAATCATATTATATTTATAACCTATAGTTTGATATCATATATCAACCATAATGTTTTCTCCTCTACTTGATATAAATCATATTTATATCCAATTTCCTCCAAATTAATATATCTCATACATTTAGTCAATCATATCATATATAATTAACTAGTTCAATTATATCATATATAATCGAACTCCCTCTTGTCAATTTGAACATTTCAAATTGACCCAAAAACTGATTCTCAACTTGTATCCAAGCTACCAATGGGACCTTATGGACTTATGGCTCGAAACTCCAACAATACGTGAATAGCTAACTAAACTCTTTAGCCACAAGATCCACCATCTGTTAATTGCCAGGCATTCTACTAAAGACAGACAGCTGAACTCTTCTTACCACAGATATATTTCTATATCCATTGGATATAACCAACCATGAGTACGATAACCCTTCACAGATGCTCGTAAGTACAGCTGGGCCAATTTACCTTTTGCCCCTGTAGTTACATCTCACTTCTTAAGTACCATTGATCCCTCTAATGAACAATACAACATAGTCCTGTTATGTGTGAACACCTCTCGGGCCAAGAGAATGTGTGTGGCATCACATCGTTCAATCCTTAGGATCAGCCCTTAAGGGAGCTATCTATCTACTTACCCGTACTTCAGGGAAGAAGTGAATTCCATCTTGTGTAACTGAGTTTCTAGCTCCCAAATCAGACGAATCCCCAAAGTGGTAGATTTGAGTCGGCGACCTGGCCACTCGCACCCATGCAAATCAAAGAACCGCCCTCAATGGCAGGAGTTCCCAACTCACTCAGGATTGAGGTCATGTAACCTATGGTCATCCTAGTGAAGTGAAGTCTTTGTCATGAACGGAGTTATATAATGAGACGTTAACACTTCGTGGTCAGGTCTTATACAAAATCTTTGTATAAGACGCTCCCGCTCGCATGTCCCCTACATGAATGATAAGGATCAGACCATCTATGACAAGTCACAACACTTGTAACTATTCCACAAAGCGGGCTGCATCCATAGTGTTACCAGGATGAGGTTTCTCTCCTATATCCATATACTACAGACCATTTTAGTTATCACATAAGATATGATCCACTTGTATGTCACCACATACATGCTTAAGTTACATAAAGACAAATAGGGATTTTAGTTTATTGGTTTGTGGTAAAGCAAATAAAACATCCAAATGTGAAAGTCAAGAAGTGAAGTAAATATCATATATTATACATCACAAGCGTTCGTTCAAATTGTTTACAAACTACAAGACACGAGACTTTAGGGCTTCATCCACAACACATTCGCCTTTCGATGCATGCCATTCGGGTTGTGCAACACTCCTAGCACCTTCAAGTGCATAATGGCCATCTTCCCGAAATATCTTGAAGACTCAATTGAAATATTCATGGACGATTTCTCAATTTATGGTAGGACATACAAAATGTCTGGCAAATCTCGAGAAAATTCTGAAAAGGTGCGAGGACACAAACTTAGTTTTGAACTGGGAAAAGTGTCATTTCATGGTAACTAAAGGAATAGTACTTGGTCATCGAGGGTCCAAGTCAGGTCTAGAAGTTGACAAAGAGAAGATCAATTCCATCGAAAAGTTACCACTGCCAGCCAATGTTAAAACTTAAGAAGCTTTCTAGGGCACATTGATTTCTACCGAAGATTTGTGAAGGATTTCTCAAAAATTGCTAGACTGTTGAATCTATTGTTAGAAGTGGATAGACCTTTTGATTTCAACTCGAATTTCCTGAACGCATTTGAAAAACTGAAAAATGTGCTAGTCATAGCACCCATTCTTATCGCACCTGACTGGACAAAGCCGTTTGAATTAATGTGCGATGCTAGTGACTATGCGATGGGCACAATCTTAGTCCAGCGCATAGATAAAATTCTGCATCCTATCACCTATGTAACCAAAACTTTTAACAGCGCTCAAGAAAATTACACCACAAATGAAAAAGAGTTGCTTGCAGTGGTCTTTGCCATGGAGAAATTCAAGCCTTACTTGTTAGGGTCAAAGGTCATTATTCACACAGACCATTCAATAATTAAATATCTGATGACGAAGAAAGATGCCAAACTAAGGTTGATAAGATGGGTGCTTCTTCAATAAGTGTTTGATACTGAGATTATTGATCAAAAAGGATCAGAAAACAAAGTCGTAGATCATTTTTCGTGACTTGAAAGTCATGAAGCCAATTGCACCCAGCCTATTGTAAATGCTTCCTTTCCTAATGAATCGATATTGAAAATTGACGAATATTTGCCCTGGTTTGCAAACATTGTCAACTTTTTGGTCTACAAACAGTTCCCTGAAGATTATACATCACAACAAAAGAAGAAGCTCATGCATGATTGCAAGTTCTATTACTGGGATGAGCCAGCCTGTATAAAAGAGGCCTTCACATATTTAGACAATGCATTCTTGAAACGACGTTTCATCTCATTATCTACCAATGCCACGAGTCACCCTATGGTAGCCACTTTGGGAGCCAACGCACGGCAGCGAAAGTACTACAAAATGGGTATTACTAGCCCACCTTGTTCAAGAACGCCCAAGAGTATGTCATGAAGTGTGATAAGTGCCAGTACACTAGAAACATCTCTAAAAGGAATGAAATGCCTCTGAACGTCATTTTGGAGATCGAGCTACTTGATGTATGGGGAATTTATTTTATGGGACTATTTCCACCTTCCAATGGTCACAATTAAATCCTGGTAGCTGTAGATTATGTATCAGAATGGGTGGAGGCAATTTCATGTGCCTTGAATGATGTGACCACTGTTTCAAAGTTTCTATAGAAGAACATATTTACCCGTGCTATTATAAGCGATAAAGGAACTCACTTCATCAATTGCATCATCAGTGACCTACTAACCAAATATAATGTTCATCACAAAATAGTCACAGGTTACCACCCTCATACAAATGGTCAAGCTGAAGTGTCCAACAGGGAAATTAAGACAATACTGGAGAAATTTGTTAACTCAATATGCAAAGATTGGACACTCAAGTTAGACGAAGAATTATGGGCATACCATATCGCATATAAAACACCTATAGAAATGTGCCCATATGCGTTGGTCTTTGGGAAAACATGTCATTTTCCAATAGAACTTGAACATAAAGCTTTTAGGCACAAAGAAACTCAGCTTCAATATGGAAGCTGCAGAAGGGGCAAGGAAACTAAGGAGTCTGGAATTAGACGAGTAAAGATTGCAAGCGTATGAAAACGCCAAAATTTACAAGGAGCGTACAAAGCGTTGGCACGATCAATGCATCTGTAAGAGAAATTTCGAAATTGGTCAAAAAGTATTACTTTTTACCTCAAGATTGTGTTTGTTTCCGGGGAAATTGAAGTCACGTTGGTTAGGACCTTTTATCATTAAAGAAATCTACCCGCATGGAGCGGTGGAGCTGACAAATGAAGATGGTACTAACGCATTCAAGGTGAATGGTCAAAGGATAAAACCCTACTATGGAGGCGATTTCAATCACGAAAAGACCTCCATTGGCTTGGGAAATCCTGAGTGATAAAACACATGGAGTCCCTGCGCCAAGAAGCGATGACATCTTTTTCAGGGACATCATATCTTTTTTTCGTATCCTTTCTTTTATACTTTGTTATTTGCATCTTAGGTAATTTTATGCTTTTCTTCTTTCCTTTTCTTATGTGATCAATGACTGTTGAACAATTTGGACAAAAATGAGGGAGAGCTTAAGGTTTTTATACGATGAGTATAGTGGTGCGTAGGGATTATCCCAACACATCCCTATTAAGCTCATCGCAGGTAAGAGAACCATACGTCTGCATGCCATTAGGGTAATGAAGAGACACGCCACCTAACATTCCATCAAATTTCATTTATTACATGTGCATCATAATTGCCTTTCTCTCACTCATGTGTCTATTTAAACCTTTCCTCTTCGACCTCCCAAGACTTCTTACGCTTCAACTAAACCCTAGCTCTCTAAAATTCTAAATTTTCTTAAGTTTTGTGCTTTCTGGAAACCTAAATCCCTCCGACCAACCTATTTCTCCTTAAATCCCTAGCTCACTTCACCACAATGGCTCATCAAAGCACCTGTTCTTCTGTCCGTGCCTCCACTCCCTCCACTTCCTATGAAGTGGTTTCCCCCTCTACAAATGTGCATCCTATTGCCTTTCCGGTCGTCTCTACGCCAATTTAAGCACCACCACCCACAGTGGCCTCTCCTCCCCTATACAACCCTACCCTCCTTCAGCCTGCGCCAGCACTATCGCGCTCTTCATCGCTTCACAAATGTCTGCAATCGATTGTTTCAAACACCAACAAAGTAAGGTGGCGAGACGAGTGAATTTTATGTAGATGTTTTGAAAAACTTGGATCCACTCGAATCCCTAGATGATGGAATCATGAACCAGATAAACAAGGAAGGTTGGTGCCCAAACATCTCTGCATGGTTTCGACCATGCAATGAGTGGCCTCGAGACACTAGCATCTAACGTGTCAAGCCTAATTCGTGTCAAGGAAGGGCCTTTGGGAAGAATTTTCACCATATTCGAAGAGAAAGAAAGTAAAGAAGCAAAGTGGCAAGACAGAAGCGGGATGAGGAGACGTGATTGATGTAAAAGAGGAGCCCCTGTTGAAGAAGAATGTAAGGGGAGAAAAGATGAAAAGCGATGAAATGGTTCTCCTCGCTTCATCTGCAGAAGCATTGATAGACAAATTCAAAAGCAAGGCTAAAAAAGTAAGAGAGTGCCAAAAAAGAGATAAGGAAGGAAGCAATAGCTCTTATCGCTGCAATGAAACTCCACCATCAATTACACGATGAGGAGCTTGAAATACGTGATAAGTCATTAGACAGTGTGGACCGTACCACAATTGAATTTGAGAAAAATGGCACGAGGAGAGCGGCGAGGAAAATAAGGCCAAAAGGAGAAGGCGCAGTGCATAAAGTGCAATTTAAAGAAAATTCGATAAGAAAATAGATTGTTGAGAGAAGAGGATGAGAAGAAAAAGAAGGTAGAGAAGAAAAAGAAAACAAAAGCAGGCAACACCTCAAGGAAGGAAGTTGCGCCAAAATGCACAATGGCAAGAAAAGAAAACAAAGGCAAGGCGCCAACGATAGAAGAAGAGAGAGCGCCTACGAAAAGGCCTCAAATTCTGATTGAGATGGGCTTTTTCCCTGAGAGTCACCATTGCCCCCTTACATCACTGACACAATGATGCGTTGGGATGGAGAGACTTCTGCGAGAGGGCTCGGACGGTCAAGCCATCTGTAGTGACCACATTTTATGATGGGAAGCCTCACAAAATCACTACCGAGCAGATATTGGAGAAGCGACAATCAGATTCAGCGTCAAGAAAATTAACCATCTGTATAATTTGGAAGATATTCCCAACGTCGAAGGAAATAGAATCATAGAAGCTCCAACACCTGAATAGCAGAAGAAAGCGGTGAAAGTGATCGCACTACTTAGCACAAAATGGACCACATCAGCAAAAGGGGTCAAAAGGTTGTCACCTCACAACTTAATGCCTGAAGCAAATGTTTGGCTATACTTCGTCAAAAGGAAACTCCTCCCAACCACGCATGATCCCTCAGTCTCACAAGAGAGAGTGATGGCCATATTTTGCATCATGCGGCTAATCCCAATCAACATTGATCGCTTGATTGCAGGTCAAATATGGTCATTCTTCTCAGGACTTAGGAGGCAACTATTCTTTCCATTGCTTGTAACATAGTTATGCGTTGCGCAAGGCTGGTTCGAGGAAGAGGAGGATGTTAAAGTTAGAAGTACACTCACAAGTAATTCTTTCTGCCACCTCATGAGACTGCTAACTCAATCTAAAAGCCAGCCAGAATAGCAGGTCAAGTGACGAGCCCACAAAGCCAAACGCTTCCAAAACCCTCTCAATGGAAAAAGCAGAAGGTGACTATTGCCCCAAAAATTGAAGAAAGGGTGATCGCTGAAAAAACTCTAAATCTAGAGAATCAGTGAGCGAAAGAAAATCGTTCCAAACTCCATTGTGAATGAACATAAACATTTACAATCAAACGAAACAATTATGCATCAAAGAATAAATTACAGCATGCTTCGAAGAATAAACACAAAGGGATCGAGGAATACCTTTGAAGAACCCTTTCTTCTAGTATGTCCTTGACCAAACTCGAACGCGTTGAACAGCATGAACGCAACGAGCAAACTCAGTAAACAGCATAAGCTGGAAGATCCTTGATCACAACCGAATAAAATTCAAACCTTGATCCTCGATCAGAACTCGACACCACCACGAGGCTACCTTGGTATTCTTGGTGTGAGAATCTAGGAGTTGTGGGCTCTGTGTGGATTTGGATAGAGGGATGGAGGAACTAGATGATCAAGTAGGTGACATAAGGAATAAGTCTATCGTATAGACTTAAGTACTCAATCGTTTAGTAAGCGAGTAACTATCGTATAATAAACTCGATGACTATCGTTCACTCTCTCAACAAGTTATCGTATAATTTTGATCTTTTTGCACGTTCTATAAAAAATGAAAACAATTTTCATCTTTATCCATCAGTTGCCATAAACCGTGCATGGCAACATATCTAATTTATGTTGGGTTTAGGGTCTAGGGTTTAGGGTTTATAATTAATTTATTATAAATAAATATAATAACTAATTTATCATATTATATTTATAACCTATAATTTTAATATTACATCATATGCAACATATAAACCATATTTCTTTTTCTCCTTTATGGCATTTAATATAAATCATTTTATATTAATTCCTCCAATCAAATAATATATCAAATACATTAAATCAATTATATCACATATAATTGAATCAATTTAATTATATCATGTATAATGAAATTCCCTCTAGTTAATTTGAACATTTCAAACTAACCCAAAAACAGATTCTCAAGATGAATCCATTAAGCTACTAAGGGGACCTTATAGATCTGTAGCTTGAAGCTCCAAGGTGCGTGAATAACTAACTAAACTCTTTAATCACGATATCCACCATTCGTTAACTGTCGGGCACTCCACTAAAGATCGACAGCTGCACCCTTCGCACTACAGATATATTTTCGTGTCCATCAAATATATCCAATCAATAGTACGATGACCCTTCACAAATCGCTCGTAAGTAGAGTTAGGCTAATTTGCCGTTTTGCCCCTATAGTTACATCTAACTTTTTAAGTACCACTGATTTCTCTAATGAACAATACATCATAGTCCTACTATGACTAAACCATTCTTGAGCCAAGAGAAGGTGTCGCACCACATTGTTCAAGCCCCAGAATCAGCCCTTAAGGGAGCAATTTATCTACTTATCCCTGCTTCGGGGAAAGAGTGAATTTTGTCTTGTGTAACTGAGTTCCCAGTTCCCCAATCAGACGAATCCCAAAAGTGGTAGGTTTGAGTCCGCGATCTGGCCACTCGCACCCATACAAATCAAAGAACTACCCTCATAGGCAAGAGTTCTCAACTCATTCGGGATTAAGGTCATGTTACCTATGATCATCCTAGTGAAATGAAAGTCTCTATCATGAACGGTGTTATATAATGAGACTAAACATTTCGTGATCCGGTCTTATACAAACTCCTTTGTATAGAGCATTCCTACTCGCATGTCTAATACACGAATGATTAGGATCAGACCATTTGTAGCACTTTACAACATTTGTAACACCTACAAAGCGGGCCACACTCGTAGTGTCACCAGGATAAGGTTTCCCTCCTTTATCCATATACTACTGACCATTTAGGTTATCACTTAAAGCACGATCTACTTGTATGTCTCCACATACATGCTTAAGTTACAACGATAACCAGGGATCGTAGTTTATTGGTTTATGGTTAATGCAACTAAAATATTTCATATTTCATAGACTGAAGTGAATAAAACATCTCATATTATAAATCACCAAGTGTTTTCTCATACAAGTGTTTACAAACTACAGGACCCTACGAGATTTAGGGCATCAACCCCAACAATCGCATCACCCTAAGAAGAAAGGTCCCAGCTACCTCAACCTAGAGCAACCTCCCCCAAAAATGATGATCATGAGAAGTCTCTTAGGTTGAGCATTGATCTCAACAAGTGCCCGCCATCACTCGAGAAGCCCCCTACTCCTGAAGATTACCCTCTTTCTATCTCTCCCATCACATTCAAATTACCAGCACCCCCTTCCCCTAAATCCAAATCAAGTCCACCACGCACCACAGTTGATGACCCAAGTTTGACTATGCCTAGATTAGAAATGGGTAGTTCAGGCATTGGTAAGGCCAGTGAGCATCAAACCAATAAAGAACACCAGCACCATGAAGCCAATGCAACTGAAGGAATGGACCCTGACGATGAATGGTACAATTTCCTTCATGATGACCACCGAGAACCAATTTTAGGAGGTATTGATGAGCTGCGGCAACAACAATAACTCCAAATACAAATGAATGATCTGAAGCAATAGCAAGAAGAACTCGTTAGCCAATATAACGAGTTAAGTGAATTGGTTCAAGGCCAGCAGGGTATAACGCACAACTTCATTCGGCAACAGACATAGAGACAGCATGACCAATTACATTTCATGATCCAATTCTTTCAAGATGTTATCGCTCGCCTTGTGGTAGGATGACCTATTCCCCCACATCTGCAAGCTCCTCTACAATTCCCCAACAAAGATCCACCGCAAGAGCAAAACAACAACGATGTAGGAGAAAATTAAATTTGGGTGTTTCCTTCTATGTTTTTCTTCTCCTTTGTACTATCGCATTGCATTATCAATTTAAGTTTGAACTTACTATGCAATTGCCTACTTTTCTTTACCTTTTCTTTCTATTTGTATCTTGCATATACTTTTGATCGCCTAAGTTGTTCGATTCTTTTGTTGCTTTTTAATAATGACCTCAATGATGATATCGTGTATCAATGCATTAGTTAGCTCGATTGATGTTAGTATTAAGTTTTAGGATTTTGTCTTAGGAAACATTTCTAGGATTTACTGTGCATGCAAGCTTTACTTCAAACTTCTTTTGCAATATCTTTCTAACTCCATCGCATAATTCAATTCTCAGCAATGAGGACCTTGCTATTCTCTAAATTTAGGGGTGGGAGGTTTGAGCGAAAAACATTCAATTCTAGTTCTTAAAAGCCCTGATCTCCTTGATTTCATTCATTTCCAAAAAAAAAAACGTTGAAATCGGATCTTGCTCATAGTTGTGTCCACATGACACCCATGGGGGCAAGCCAAAACGAAGGTAGGAACCATGATCAACGCAACAAATAATTAATCGCAACTCCACTGTCATGTCAAATTACAAGGCATGAATTAAGACTGAAAAAAGCATCTTGCTCATAGTTGAATGTCCACATGACACCCATGGGGGCAAGCCAAAACAAAGCTGAGATGCTCGGATCAGTGCAAGATTGAACCTAATGGATATATCAAGGATAACTTTATTTTGTTTTGAAAAAAACTCAAACCAAAGCACATTTCTGAAAAATGAAATATAAGATGGTTTTGGAAATAAGTAAGGGACTTTTAAAGAATAATGCTTGTGGCATCTTAAGACGAGAAATATTTTTTTAGGGAGAAGAGTAAACTCATGAAAGCTTTAGTCTAGCAATATGAGTTGAGCACTTTGAGTGGTCTAAGCGATATAACAAAGCGATCGGATTTGCTAGGAATCTTAAGTATATGCTTGAGGACAAACATTGTTTTAAATTTGGGGGTGTGATAACTTGTAAAAATACAAGTTATTCTACCTCTTTTATCTAAAACAATTAGGAAAAAGCTATAAAAATGTGACAATTTGGTAAGAAAAATCATAGAAATAATTACAACATGCGATCGCACACACTCAACGCCTAATCTATCTATTTTAAAGCTAAATCATTTTGTTTAGTGTAGAATGATTGCTAATATGATCAAATGAAAATTTTCAATGCTTACATATGATCGCATAGCTAGACGAGTCGGTGACTCCAGGCGATGAGACATGGCGCGACACTTGGGCGGTGGAGGTCAAATCAAAGATTGAGTTGGTGGCTAATAAGAAAGCTTTATTGTAGAGCCAATGAACTCCTAACGCACAGCAGGCGACGCATCAGGGTATGGAATTTAATGCATCTTATCAACACAATCATAAGTAAGAGAAGAAAAGCTATCCTCGTCGTCTATAAATAGCCATGAAATCGCCATGCAAAAGACATAACTTGCTAAGAGAAGAATCAAGAGTAAAAATTATGTCAAATGAACTCCATCTTTCAATAATTACAGTGAAGCAGCCATTGAGGAAGTCAAGGGAAACAAGAAATTGTGCACCACGACTTAACTTTCTTTCCCTATTCTCTATCTCAAAGTGCATTTGTATTGTTTAAGCATTACAAAGACTCATTTTTTTTATATGAAAACATATTCATTTCAACTTTCATCCATACTCTCTTTATTCATTATGAGCAGCTAAATCTTTCATGGGTTGAGAAGCATCTAGCTAATATGAACTAAGCAATATTTAAATCATGCATTTTACTTGTTTTATGTATGCCTGATGAAATACTTGGATAACTCGAAAGATTACCCTAAGTAGATTAAATCTCAGTTTGAGAAAATTAGAAATTTAGTACTCATAAAACAAGTAAAGAGGTTCCTTAGAAATAAGTAACATCTTTTACATTACACACATATCACATGCATCCTAGAGATAGGATATTGTGCCCATGTACACTGAGAAGTGTAAGTTCTAATCTTGAGTGCATCGTGTGAATGCATGATTTATATATTCACTTAGGAATTTTTGGCAAATATTCTTCTCAACCCTGTCATCAAATATCTACATTTCATAACCATCGCATATACTGTTTCACTCAAAGTATAAAACCCCATCGCACATAACTTAGTGTTTGAGTAATGTAAAAAATCAATCTGATTTGTAATCAATTGTGTCAAGATCAAAGCATTAGACTTCATTGCATACTTGTAAAGAAATCCCTGAGTTCGTCCCTAGACTCACCAGGACTCTAGTTGAGCTTGCACTTGGGTTCAATTAGATAAAACAGTCCATTATAGCCTCACAATTAATATTCATTTCTTCACATGTTATGAATGCATCAGTAACAAAATTCTCTTTTAAGATTTCAATATCACCAACCCTCGACTCTTTGGGGAGTCTACAAACGGCGACTCGCCCTTCTCTTGACAAAGGAACATAACGCAAGATTGGAGAGCTCAAATCTTTTTCATCTTTTAGAACTGTAGTATTCGTAAAGCTGGTGGAGTCCTCACTCTCTTTAGAACCAGAGACATTTGCCCTGTCGGTTGTTTCTTTCCTTGCATCTGCTCGTATCTAGACTTGAGTTTATCCTCCCCTTTTGTTAACAAGGTCTCCATAGGCATAACTTCACTGACTATCACTTTTCAAGTAAAACTTTGTGTCTACAAAGTGAGACTTAGTTTCTGAGAATGGATTAGAGTCCACTTCAACTTTCTTAATGTCATCCTGATAGAACTTGAAACATTGATGCAATGTTGAAGTTATCACTCCATTTTCGTGAATCCAAGGACGACCTAGTAATAGCTTATCAGTGGCCCTCGAGTCTATGACATGAAACAATGCATTGACCTTCAGTTCGCGAATGATGAGTTCTAAGCGTATCATGTCTATCACTCTTTGGCTGCCTTAGTTGAAGCCTTGAATTATGATCAGGCCAAAGAATGGTGTTGTTAATTTAAGCTTAACCCAAACAAATAAAATTTAAACTAGAGAGTAGATATAGTGGAGTACGAGATCGTCCACAAAGAATCTTTTTTAACAAGCAAACTTGACTCTTGAATTCCTAAATGTAGGGGGTTTGGATTTTTAGAAACAAAGTAAAACTAAAGCTAAGAAGTGATGTTAATTTTATAAGAGACTAATAATAGAGAGCATAAAAGAATTCTTGCTAAAATTTCAATGTAAAAGATCTTAGAGAATTATGTGGGTTAGCCCAATTTAATCATTGGCTTAATTGTACTTATGCAAATTAATTGTTCCATGGCCCACTAAAGACATGCTCTAATGGCCCAATTAGTTAATCAACCTAAAATTGTCAATTAACCCTAATTTAGTTCAGAGATGCTTCCTTATGACATTTCATATCAAATTCCTAACTTGCATTAATTTTTAGGCCTTTTCTTGACTATGACATGCTTGAAATACTATAGAGTTAATTCAAGAATGATTTGATTTGAACGTTCTAAATTAGTCATGCTTTCAAGAAAATTGGAAAGAAAGTCCTAATTTTCATTCAAGATTCCTAGTTTTTGCAACTTATTTACAGTTATGCAATAGTGCCTTGTAAATTTTGCATAAAAAACTTAACAAATTTGAGGTGTCAACTCATTTCCATTATATTTTATTAAAATTAAAATCAAGAACGTTTAAGAACAATCATTTACATAAGAGAAAAATACAAGAAAAAACCTCAAGAACTGACTAACCTAACAATTTCCCTAAGAAAGAAGATTACCTAGTCATGAACTGGTAGGATCTTGAACAAATCCATTGAATCAAGCAAGAAATTGTTACAAAATTGAAGAAGTTACAGAAAGAATGATGAAAAATGCTCTTAAAATCGTATGAAAAATGGTCTCCCCCCCCCCCAAAAAAAAAAAAAAAAAAATTGGAAATTTTCCTTTTACACAGATGGTGCAACATCGCGACACTAAGGGTAGCGTTGCGATAGTTTTTTGTCTGATTTGCGACTAGAGCATTGCAATGCTCACTTGTGAAGGTGCTCGCATGCAGATTTTCATTTTTTTCTGTCAATATTGGTAGTGTTGCGACACTCGTTGGTGGCATTGCGACGCAACCTATATGGCGAATTTAAGCATGCTTCTGCCTTTCAACGTTGCCCGATGCTAATTAGAGGGTCGAGACGCTGCTTTCAATGGCATTTTGGTAAATATTTTGACTTCTTTTAGAATTGGTGATTCTTGGCTTATTTTTGCTTCTTCTAGCTCCAAACTTCTTCTAATCACTCCAAAACTCTCGGGAACGAACTTAACCTATAAATTTATCATTTTGAGCACATGAGTGGTATAGAATTAAGGGACCTATGCACTAAAACTAAGCTTTTTTCAATAGCTATCAAAATACCCCCAACTTGGCTTTTGGTCGTCCCGAGCAAATAAAACTAGAAATATGCATACATTCAAGCAAAATTATGAAACACTTAATTTTTTTTATTCATCTTGTCATTCAAATTTTTGTTTATATGTTCATTTAAACTACACAATCAATTGATTCTAGACTCATTTCTCAGTAGTCGAACAAGTAGTTATACAAGTAAGCATTTATAAAGTTAAAATTTACTATCAAACAGTCGAAACTTTTTTTTGGAAAGAAAACTCTTTTTCTAGCAAAAACATAAAGAAATGATTGCAAAGCTTTAGTATATTTAAGAGTCAAAAACTAGTGGAAAGGTGTTATTTAACTCTTAATTCCTCTTCGCCCTACACTGACTTGGTTATCAGTCTAAGATATACCTTAACTTGCATTATAAAGTAGCAATTCTAAGACAAGGATGCTTTTATACTCACACACACAAATCTTAATTGTCATTTCTTTTACCTAGAAGGATAACTTTCACACTTCGACTGTCAGTAACCTATTACTCTTTTCTCGCGGGACCTAACTAGACACGTGGAGGTAGCTATTTTCACCTCTATCCATGCACCCACATACACGTTAGTGAAAGTTATGTTAAGAAGTCATGTTATTTTGCAAGCTTGCTTTAATTTTTTTAGAGCAACTATTTTTTTTTATATATCACTAGGCCTTTTTTATTCTCCTTGTCTAGACTTGCTACTCTAATAAGATAGTTGTTCTCAAGACCAAAAGTTTACATATTGGGGTGACAAAGAAAATCAAGTAGACATGACATTTCTAAAAGTCTAAGATTCTAAATAAACTAGAAAACAAAGCATTCAATTTTTTTTCTGAAATTAAAAGGAAAAGAAAATTTCTTAAGAAAAATAGTTCCAAAATTTTGTTTGAAAACTTTAAAATATCTAAAAAAAAATTTGTATCTTTACTAAAAAGAGTGTGTCATAAAAAATTCATCGATAAGAATCAAGTGATCATGTAAAAATCAATTGAAAATATAAAACAAAATGAATGTGATTCTTTTATTTTGTGTTTTCATGTATTCAGTCAATCGTGCATTTATTTATTCCTGAACAAAATGAGTAAAGAGTCCAAGAATGGTAGTTTGGAGTATAAAAAAGAAATCATGAAGAATCATTTTTAATATGAAAGACATATTTTATCAAGAAGTAAAAAATTCACAATCTCAAAATAACAAGGCTATCATCAAGATATTAGAGCCATAAACATATAGTCAAGATATCAAAATATCAAAATATCAAAATCATAAAATCTAAATTTAACTCGAGTTTAGATGCTCAAGGGTTCTAGACATGCATTTATATCATCAAAGAGCAAAAAAAAAAAGACTCATTTTTAAAAAGAAAAATTATCCTTAAAAATGACAAAAACATGAAATGCTTCCTTACCCCCAAACTTTAGAATGAAACATTGTCCTTAATATTCAACTATGCATATAAAAAACAAAAAGACAAAAATGAGAGGGATATAGAGAAACTCCCGGGCTTTTAGAGGGTGTTTTTTCTTTGCTCGAGAGTGATTCTTTATTTGAAAATTCACCTGAAAAGAAGATTTTTTTTTTTTAGACTATACTAAAAATAAAAAATAATAAACATGAAAAATAAAATATGAATATAAAAAGGAAAATAAAAGAAAATTTTTCTTATTCATGCAAATTTTTTAGCATTGTTTGCCCGACATAAATGAAATGGGGGATCAAGTATATGAGGGATGAGTTAAACGCAAGTTCAATTGAACTTAGTTTACTTGCCCTTCGTTGCAGATTTTCAGCATATGCCCATTCACTTATTTTCTTTACTTCTTAGTGAAGGAACTCTTAAACAAGAGTATCCATGAGCATGTTCGAATCTTTCCTATTTCATTGTGACTAAATTACCACACACACAATCAACAAACAAGTATGCAATTTAACACTAATTATAGGCATGCTTTCACAAATAAAATATAATAGATTGAGTTAACGTACTAGTTGAAGTCGTATTCATACGAACTCAATCAAGCGGAAGCAAACCCATTACAGTCTTTATCGCCTAGCAAACAGTCGGCTACCAGCAGCATGATCGTCTACACGAATGGCAGTGCACAAACAAGCAGGACCGGGGACGACACCACCATTTAGAGCCTTTGGTATTCTCAGAGTGAGAATCCAAAGAGTGGTCTTTGATGAAATTGGTCAAGGAAGGAGGAAAGGGATGATCGTGTAGAACAACAAGCAAGTGGGAGAAGGCTATCGTATAGCAAATGCTTATCATTTAGAGAAAGCTACATGATCGTGTAGGTTTTACTAAGCGATCGTCTAGTAATTAGTAAGCGATCGTTTAGAAAACTCGATGCGCTAAACAATTGTTTAGGAAAACTGAGCGATCGTTTAGATAACGCGTGTGATCGTTTAGTACGCGAGGTGTGCAATTGTTTAGGCAATAAGGCACTATCATATAGGCTCTCAGCTAAGCGATCATTACGTTTTCACACCTTGAGCGATTTTTTCGAACTCTTTGCAAAATGAAACCAATTTTAATTTTATTCTTCAGTTATAATAACCGAAAATGATTTTCCCACTAACGCACAATCTAGCAGAAATATCCGGCCAATTATCACATAACCAATCAATTTATTAATGAATATAATCATATTATATTCTTACCCTATAGTTTGATATCACATATCTACTATAGTAGTTTCTCCTCCACTTGATATAAATCATATTTATATCTAAATTCCTCCAAAATAATGTATCTCATACATTTGGTCAATTATATCATATATAATTAACCAGTCTAATCATATCATATATAATCAAACTCCCTCTTATCAATTTGAACATTTCAATCTGACCCAAACATTGATTCTCGACTTTATCCAAGCTACCCAGGGGACCTAATGGACATGTGGCTCAAAGCTCCAACGGGCTGTGAATAGCTGACTAAACTCTTTAGCCACGAGATCCACCATCTGTTAACTGTCAGGCTGTAGGAATGTATCAATAGCAACGGAAGCACGAGGATCATCTAAGCACTCAAATTCATTAATTTTGGCATAATATAAAGCATGCTTCTGTAGGAAAAATGAGTTTCAAGACATACCTCTTGTAGAACTTCTTCAAAGCTCCATCTTCAGTTGCTATCTTCTCCATATCTTATTGTAGACCACCTCAAGATCTTCTCCACTATTCTCTTGGTGCTCTAGATTGAGTTGTGGGACTCAAAACAAGCTTGAATCAAAGGATGAAGGAGAAAAGCTCACTACAGCAACCTATGTTGAAGAACCTTTCTTCAAATCGAATTTTCTCTCAAAATTCTATGGATTACATGCCCGATTTTCACTCTAATCTTCTCATTATATTACAGATCGACATGCAAAGAGAAGAGCTGCATGAGTTGCAGCTCATGCTTGGAGAAGACAAGACAAATGTATTGCTATATGTGTGAGCTAGTTCAAAGATGGATAATGGAAAATCCCATTTTTCCATTTGTGTTTTAGTTTTCTTTTCCTTTTTCAATTTTATCTAAAAATCAAATTTTGATTTTAAAAAATGAAAAATTAATTAATTTCATAAATTAATTATTAAATAAAAATTAATTAATTTTATATCAAATATTAAATTAATTTTTAACACATATCCATCTTTATATATTTAAATCATATTTAAATATATAATTCTCCTATTCCATTTAATTCTAAAATTAAACATAATTATATCACATATAATTACTAATTCCCTTAATTTTAATTTGAACGTTTCAAATTAACTTATCATGCTATTCTAGAGTTAGTCCGTTACGAGCTAGTAGGGGGACCTCACGGACCTACAGATCATGGGCTCCAACGATCCGAAATTAATTGGCTAAACTCATTAAACCAGATTAATCTTCATTCGTTA
The DNA here is from genome assembly GCF_027475165.1 of Benincasa hispida. NCBI lineage: Eukaryota > Viridiplantae > Streptophyta > Magnoliopsida > Cucurbitales > Cucurbitaceae > Benincasa > Benincasa hispida. The sequence continues at coordinate 35,621,440 of NC_143481.1, read as the reverse complement.
ACTAATGGGTCACTCCACTAAAGCCCATAGTTGCACTCCCCTCATTGTAGATATATTATGTCCACATGATTTAACCATAATCAATAAGTCGACCTTTCACAGGTTGTTCGTAATAACAGCTGGGTCAAATATCTGTTTTACCCTCGAGATTACGCCTTAGTCCTCAAGTCTCTACTGATCCTCTAATGAACAATTGGTTTGTGATCCAATCACCAAACCAAACTCTCTCAGCCTAGTAAGAGGGTAGGGCCCCTTGTTCAAGACCTGGATTCAGTACTTGAGAGCCTTTCTCCTATCCCTAAATCGGGTAGGCGTGAACTTTGTCTTGCACCCTATGTCCCCAGCTATCCATCCGGTCTCACCCCTAAAATGGGAGTCTTATTGAGCCGGCACTATTGAGCCAACCCTCAACTATGCAAATCTAAGGGCAATCCTGAATAAACAGGAGTTCATAGTTAGCTCAAGATTAAGATCGAGTTACCTAGGTCATCTAGGTGAAATAGTCAGTTTTAAACAGTAAACAACATTATAAAGTAAGAGTGACTTATTTCTTGGTCCTGATCTTATGCAAACTCATTGCATATGACGCCCCCACTCCTCATGTCATAACATGTACGAATTAGGATCACATCGTATGTAGCACTTTACAACTATTTGTAACAACTATAGAGTAGGCCGCATCCAATGGTGTTACCAGAATAAGGTACCCAACCTCATTCATGTACCATAGATCATTTTGATTATTTACTCGAACCCGATCCACTCTTATGCCTCCACATAAAGTTCAAGTACTCATACAATAGCCATGGGTCTTAGTTTATTGGATTTAAACTTTCATACAATTTATGAGATCAATAACAAGTATATCGATAATAGAAAATGTTTATCATTTTACAAACTGCGAGTTTTTAGGACATAAAACCCAACACAGGCATTCCACTAAAGACCAACAGCTGAACTCTTCTTACCACAGATATATTTCTATGTCCATCGGATATAACCAATCATGAATACGATGACCCTTCACAGATGCTAGTAAGTACAGTTGGACCAATTTACCATTTTTCCCCTATAATTACATCTCACTCCTTAAGTACCATTGATCCCTCTAATGAATAATACAACATAGTCCTACTATGTGTGAACACCTCTCAGGCCAAGAGAAGGTGTGTGGCATCACATCGTTCAAGCCTTGGGATCAGCCCTTAAGGGAGTTATTTATCTACTTACCCCTACTTCGGGGAAGAAGTGAATTCCATCTTGTGTAGCTGAGTTCCTAGCTCCTAAATCAGACGAATCCCCAAAGTGGTAGGTTTGAGTCGGCGACCTGGCCACTCGCACCCATGCAAATCAAAGAACCGCCCTCAATAGCAGGAGTTCTCAACTCACTCAGGATTGAGGTCATGGTGAAGTGAAGTCTCTGTCATGAACGGTGTTATATACTGAGACGTTAACACTTTGTGGTCAGGTCTTATACAAACTCTTTGTATAGAATGCCCCTGCTCGCATGTCCCCTACACGAATGATTAGGATCAAACCATCTGTGACAAGTCACAACACTTGTAACTATTCCACAAAGTGGGCTGCATCCATAGCGTTACCAGGATGAGGTTTCGCTCCTATATCCATATACTGCAGACCATTTTGGTTATCACTTAAGACATGATCCACTTGTATGTCACCACATACATGCTTAAGTTACATACTGGTAACCAGGGATTTTATATTTGTGGTAAAGCAATTAAAAATAACAACTGAGCAAAAACAAGAAGTGAAGTAAAATATCATATATTATACATCACAAACATTCGTACAAACTGTTTACAAACTACAAGACACGAGACTTTAGGGCCTCAACCCCAACACTTAGGGCACGTTAACATTCTTGGTCCTTTTAGGCCCTTTTTTCTTGGGATTCTTAAAACAACTGCCCAAGAATTTACTCTTCTTAGGAGATGGGAGAGCCTTAGGCTCAATACCATTTTTTTTTTTAAACTTTAAAAACAAAGCAAGGTTAGAAACCTTCCTTTTGTTTTTATTATTACAAACAAATTTAAAATTAGAATCATGAATTTAAGGTTTTTCTTTCAAACAAACAACTTTCAAAGAAGTTGAAATTTCTCTTTTAGAAGAATCATCCTTTTTAACAAACTTGTTTGAATCATTGAAATCATCATCTTTTAAAGAAGACTGATCATCTTTGCAAATTTTAAAAGAAGAATTGACTTTTTCACAGAAGTTCAGAGAAACATTAGAAGAGTTTTTAGAAGCCCATTCAAAGTCATAATCCATAGAAGAAACTGCTAAACAATTAAAATTTTCATACAACATAAAATCAATGACATTGCCTATCTCATCATGCAAATCAATAGAGCAAAGAGACAAGTACTCCTCAGGGAATTTCATGGCATCATATATGTTGAATGATTTTACTTCTCTATCAAATTCTATTGACAAAGACCCTTTATCTACATTAATTTTTGTTTTTGCAGTTTTTATGAAAGGTCTTCCTAACAAGATAATAAAACAAGATGTAGAATAAACCTCATCCATTTTCAAGATATAAAAATCCACAGGAAAAATCAAATCACCTACTCTTAACAAAACATCCTCAACTATGCCAAGTGGTTAAATGAATGACTTATCGGCTAATTGAATACAAACATTAGTTTTTTGCATGCCATTTAATTTTAGGTCTTCATACATATGATAGGGCATAACATTTATTGATGCTCCCAAATCTAGCATGGCATGTGAGATTATTCTATCACCTATTGTGCATGGCAAGGTAAACATTCCATCCCTACATTTCTCAGGCATATCCTTTTTCAATAAAGTAGATACATTCTTACTAAGAATTACTCTCTCCTTTTCTTTCCCTTTTCTTTTCTTAGTACACAAGTCTTTTAAGAATTTGACATACCTAGGTATTTACTAAATAGCATTAAGCAAAGGGATGTTAATTTGTACCTTTTGGAACATCTCAACAAACTCTAAGTCGGTATCTTCTCCCTTAGGTTTTGCTAATCTACTAGGGAATTGTGCTTTAGGTACATATGGTTATACTTTAGGAGAGGAGTAATCACATACCTCGGGAAAAATAGGAATCTCCTTTGGCTCACTTACTTGATCCCTTGTTCATCCATTACCTTTTCTTTCTTCATTGAAGGGGATTGAACCGGGTTTGCATCTTGAGAGAAGGATGAGAGAATCTCCTTTCCACTCCTAAGGGTTATGGCACTTACAATCGTGTGCTCCGATTGGTTGAGAAGCTTTCCAGAGGACTTACTTTCCAGTTTGCTTACCACAATTGCTAGTGGAGTTATTTGAGTCCCTAAACTGGTAAAGCGTTGTATTGTTTCTTGTTAGAAGGATTTTGTGTCTTGTTGAAGCGATTTTGTCTCTTGTTGCAATTGAATGTTGTCCTTCTAAAGTTAATGTAGATCATGTTGAAATTTCAACGAATGGTCAGCTAATGTTTTAATGATATCTTCAAGTGTACTTGAAGAAGATGATGAGGAGGACTAATTTTGTTTGTCAAATTTTCCTTGAGATCACCATTTGAAGTTAGGGTGATCCTTCCACCATGATTGTAGGTTTTCCTATGCGGATCGTACTTCCTTTGGAAGCTGCCTATTACATTAACTTGTACTTGCAGGCGAGCATCAAAGGTATGTCCAGCCACTTCACATGCTCCACATGTCTTAACTTAAGTGATACCACCTTGAGCAACCTAAGTAAAAAGGGACACAAGGTTAGAAACTTGAGATCTCAACTCACTTACCTCCTTTGCTTGAGTAATTTCATGTTCAAGAGTCCTTAAACCAAAATTTTGCGAATTTTTCGTCATGGTTGAAATTAGATGACTAGCTTCAGTGGACGTCTTGTCAACTAGAGCTCCTCCGGCAGCAGCATCTATGTTGCTCCTTTCCGATGGTAGCAACCCTGAATAGAAATACTGAATAAGGTATTGGTCAGAAATTTAATGATGAGGAACGGAAGCACAAAGTTGCTTATACCTTCCTTAGTATTCATAAAATGACTCTCCTACTAATTGCTTAATACCATAAATTTCTTTTCTTATGTTATGAGCCTTAGATGCAGTGAAAAACTTTTCTAAGAATTTATTTTTTAAACCATTCCCAGTTGTAATGGAGCCCGCGGGCAAGTAATATAGTCGATCTTTGGCCACATCCTTCAAGGAGAAAGGAAAGGCCCTAAGATTAAGCTGCTTTTGCATAACCCCATGCGGGCACCTACCATAACAGACTAAGTGGAACTCTTTCATATGTTTGTGTGGGTCCTCCCCCAGATTGCCTCGAAGGTGGGTAGAAGATACACAAGTCCGGGCTTCAATTCAAATGGTATTGTAGTCTCCGGGTACACAATGCACAAAGGTTGCAGAATGTAATCTGGTTCCGCAAGCTCTCTTAATGTTTGCTCCCTTGCTTTGCCTATGTTTCCTCTTTATGTTTGCTTTATTGAGATTGGTGTCCTAATTCTCCTGGAGTCTCGTTGTTTGTAAAAATTGTACACATTATTATGAATAAAATAAGAGTTATTTTATTTTGCATTTACTCGTATCCAATAAATAAAGCTTTGTGGTTATTGTATGTAAACTTAAGCATGTATATGATATATACAAGTGAATCATGCCTTAAGTGATAACCTAAAAAGGTCTGTAGTATAAGGATTGAGGAGGGATACCTGATCTTTGTGACACTATGGATACGACCCGCTTTGTAGAGGTTTACAAGTGTTGTGAACTACTACAGATGGTTGTTCCTGACCATTCATGTGGAGACATGCGAGCGGGGGTGTCCTATACAAAGAATTTGTATAAGACCGGACCACGAGATAATTTGTCTCTTTATATAACATCGTTGATACTTGAGACTTACATCTCACTTAAACGACCATATGTGACATGACCTTAATCCTGAGTGTTTTGGGAATTTCTGTCTTTGAGGGCAGTCCTTTGATTAGTATGGGTGAGAGTGGCCAGATTGCTAACTCAACATGTCTACCTTTTTAGGGATTTGTCTAATTTGGGAGCTGGGAAATTAGTTACACAAGATGTAATTCACTCATTCCCCGAAGCAAGGGTAAGTAGATAGATTGTTCCTTTAAGGGCTGATTCCGGGTCTTGAACATAGTGGCCACAACCTTTCTTTGGAAGAGAGGACTCAGTCATAGTAGGACTATGACTTATGTTCATTAGAGGAATCAGTGGTACTTAAGGAGTTAGATATAACTACAGGCGCATAATGGTAAAATGGCCCAGTTGTACTTACAAACGATTTGTGAAGAGTTATCGAACTGTTGAATGATTGATATGGACACAAAATATATCTATAGTAAGAAGAGTACAGTTGTCGGTCTTTAGTGGAGTGCCTGATAGTTAATGGATGGTGGATCCCATGACTACAAAGTTTAGTCAGTTATTCATGTACCGTTGGATTTCAAACTACGGGTCTATAAGGTTCTCTTGGTAGCTCAATGGATTCAAGTTGAGAATCAGTTCTTGGGGTTAATTTGAAATATTCAAATTGACAAAAGGAAATTTAATTATATATGATAAAATTGGTGTAATGTATGAGATACATCGAGTTGAAAATTAATGTAAATATGATTTACATTAAGTACCATAAAATAGAAAAGGAACTATGGTTTATATGTTTCATGAGATGAAATATTGAAACTATAGGTTATAAATATAATATGGAAATTGGTTATCATATATATTTATAATAATATTAATTATTTGATAATTATCTCTTTTTCTCTAATAACCAATTGAGCGGGAGGTTATTGGTGGTTTTATGGTAACCATGAGACAAAAAGAAAAATGTTTTCCTAAAATTAGAAGTTACTCAATTCGAAAAGTACTCACGGACAAGGATATCAAGTGAAAATGTTTCATTAAGCGATAGCTAGTAGAGAGACTAAACGATTGTGGAGTTTTACCATACGATAGTTCACTCAGCTGGTCGTAGCTAAACGATTGTGTGGCATTGTCTATGCGATAGGTTGCCATCTTCTACACGATTGAACACATCGTCTATACGAAATACTGTGTCATCTCCCACTTAATCAATCATCTATACGATATACTGTGTCATCTCCCACTTAATCAATCATCTATACGATTGTTATTCCTTCAATCTCTTCCTCTAACCAAGCTCATACAGAGCCCACAACTCCTGGATTCTCACACCGAGAATACCAAGGTAACCATTGTGGTAGTGTCCTCACTCAACTCGATTGATATCGAGGTTTTGGAGGCCGTTCGTTGGGTTTGTGTTGTTCGTGAGATGTTTGTCGTGGATCGTGCTATTGTACCGGTCGTTGTGTTCGAGCGTTCGTGTATTGCTATCTTGGAGATTGATCGAGCGCTCGTGATCGAGGAGTTTGAAGAATGAGTCTTCAAAGGTATGTGTATTCTATCCCTTGATTATCTTGTTAGCATGCTGTAATTTCTAATTGTTGCATGACCTGTAAGTTTCCGTTTGTTGACTATAATTGTTAGTGTTCAATTTCGAATGGAATTTGGAACGATCCTTCCACTGCTCATAGAAATCTTCATGTCTAATTTCCTTAATGTTCTTCCTCTTTTTCTTGTTGTCCTTAGAGATCCTCTTGTTCCTCAAGATTCATCTCTTCAAATGCTTCTTCTTCTCTTTTTCTTCCTTCCCTTTACAATCTCTTTTCCTCTTGGTCAATATCTATAATCAAGTCAAAAACTAAACTCCAAGAGGAGTGGATCATGCACAAAAGGAAATTTAATCTCATTGACTATTTTGTATTTTATTATTTCTTTTTTTTTTTTTTAGAAATTCAAAATTCAAGTAAGCCAATTGCATGGTTCCCTGACAACGATGCTAGTTTGATCGGGCCAAAGAATGGCTTCATTAATTTGAGCTTAACCCAAACAAATGAAGTTTGTAAAGCATATACACAATAACTAAAACTAGAGAGTAACTATAGTGGAGTACGAGATCATCCATAAAGAACCTTTTTAACAAGCAAACTTGACTCTTGAATTTCTAAATGTAAGGGGTTTTGAATTTTAGAAACAAAGTAAAACTAAAAACAAGAAGTGATATGAATTTTATAAGAGATTAATAATGGAGAGCATAATAGAATTCTTGCTAAAATTTCAATGTAAAATATCTTGGAAAATTATGTGGGTTAGCACAATTTAATCATTGGCCTAATTGTACTTATGCAAATTAATTATTCCATAGCCCACTAAAGACAGGCTTTAATGGCCCAATTAGTTAATCAACCTAAAATTGTCAATTAACCCTAATTTAGTTCAAAGATGCTTTTTATTCCTAAATTGCATTAATTTTTAGGGCTTTTCTTGACTATGACATGCTTGAAATACTATAGAGTTAATTCAAGAATGATTCGATTTGAATGTTCTAAACTAGTCATGCTTTCAAGAAAATTGAAAAGAAAGTCCTAATTTCCATTCAAGATTCCTAGTTCTTGCAACTTATTTACAATTATACAATAGTGCCTTGTAAATTTTGCATACAGAAACATAACAAGTTTGAATTGTCAACTCATTTCCATTAGATTTTATTGAAATTAAAATCAAGAACATTAAGGAACAATCATTTACATAAGAGAAAAATACAAAAAAAAAAAAACCTCAAGAATTGACTAACATAACAATTTCCCCAAGAAAGAAGATTACGTAGCCATGAAGTGGTATGATCTTGAAATAATCTATTGAATCAAGCAAGAAATTTATACAAAATTGAAGAAGTTACAGAAAGATTGATGAAAAATACAGAAACTACTCTTAAAATCATATGAAAAATGCTCTAAATCTGGAAACTTTCCTTTTATACAGATAGCGCAGCGTCGCGACGATGAGGGTAACATTGTGATGCTTTTTGGGCTGATTTATTATTGGAGCATTGTAACGGTGGTACGAGCATTGCAATGCTCACTTGCGAAGGCGCACGCCCATAGATTTTCATTTTTTTTCATCAATATCTGTAGCGTTGCGACGCTACCCTATATGGCCAATTTAAGCATGCTTCTGCCTTTAAGCATTGCCCGACGCTAATCAAAGGGTTGTGACACTACTTCCAATGGCATTTTGGTAAATATTTTGACTTCTTTCGAAATGGGTGATTCTCTCTTTTTTTTTCTCCTTTTAGCTCCAAACTTCTTTTAATCACTCCAAAACCCTCGAGAACGGAATTAACCTATAAATTCATCATTTTAAGCACATGAGTGGTATAGAATTAAGGGATTTATGCACTAAAACTAAGCTATTTTCAAGAGCTATCAAATTACGAACTTGTTGTTTGATAGTTCTTCCATCAGGATGCCTAATTGCTTCATAGTTGACTTAGGCATTATGTTGACAACTTATTCGTTATCAATGAGAATTTAACCAACCTTATGTTCTTGAATGTATCCTGAGACGTACAAAGGCCTGTAATGAAGTTTTGATCGCAATAGTAGATCTTCATTTAAGAAACCTATGGACGTACTACAAGAGGCGCATGTGTTCATCATAAAGGTCGGAGCACTAAATGACATTTGAGTCTAACAACGTGTCGATGAGAAGCATCTTAGTTGCTGGATGAAGTGTCAATAAGTCATCCATGTTGAACGATGGTAAGTCTTTTGATTCTTCCACCGTTTTTTATGAACTTAAAGAAGTATCCTTGCTTTCTCCTATGTCGATAGCATGACATGGAGACTTCTAGTACCATTCAAACAATTGTCCTAGAAGTTTCTCGGGAGAAAGTTTGCCAAAGTTACTAAATGTCAAGGTCGAAGAATATCATCGTCTTCCTCCTACATGAGCTTAGGCTTCCAAACCTACTAATTCCCTTCATTTTCTGTCTTATTCCCTCTTTTGTACCTTCGATAAGAGCACAACTTTTTTTGGGGAGAACGCGACTTTATTTTCTTTCGACGAGTCACAAGGTTCCATCCGTCGTCGTCGTCGTCATCAACATGATCATCTCTGTTGTTAGACTTTGTCATCGGGATCATTTGTTGAAACCGAACAACTATAGGTTCAAGGGTCCCAAACTAAACCAAATTTTCTCTTTCATCATAAAATACAGTTGATGTTGGGGCACTTGAAATCACCACTAATGAAGCGTGATTCGCTTGAGCTACTTCATCCAGATCCAGCTCAATCTTCTTCTCACAAGCCAACCTTAGAATTAGCTTCTTTAGCACAGAACATTTTTCGACTGAGTGGCTAACGACCCTATGATACTTGCAATAGTTGGGATCATCTACTTCCTGCTTGTTCCAGTCGTTTGCATTCCGCAACTAAATAAGTTATTTTTTCAACAGTTGCGTGAGTATATCTGCAACATCAGAATTAAGAAACGGATAAAACTTCTTTTGTCATTCTTTTAGAGTTAGGTGACGCATTTTGCCTTCATCGTCTCGCTTCTCAATTTTGTTCTCTTTTCCTTTGAAAGAAAATTTCAGCGAGGTCATATTAACCATCGACTCATTGTGGCACTCTTCGCGATCTTGTTGGTGCCTTTTACTTCTTTCTTATCTTTCTTCACTTTAGGGACCAGAAAATCCTTAGTTCCCCTATTAACAACGCTCAACTTCATATCGTGGGTTCCAGTCGCCAACTCTTCAAACGTCTGAGGTTTTATCTCCTGTAGAATGTAGAGGAGTCCCTAGTGCATACCTTAGGTGCACATTGATAGCTTGTAGAAATACAAGTTATTATAGCCTTTTACTTAGAATTATGAGGGCTAATAAGCAGAATATGCATTAATAATACCAAAAAAATCATGTGGAAAAGTGAGCTTGCGTCGACTAGCACCAGAAATCCTCACTAACCTTATATCATGGTTATTATGCATCAAAGCGTCTATTTTTGCAGCCATTGTAGGAATTGACCGCATACGTCGACCTCAAACCGCCACAAGAGTAACCACATGCAAAGGTTCATAAAGACTAGTTCGCTGCATGGAATGTTACGTCCACAGAGTGATAATCGTAATGGAAGATTGATCGCCAAGTGGGTGGAATGCATTGACACTTCAAGAGAAACAAGCTTGAATGCATACCTTGGGAGTATCAACAAGATAAGATGATGTTATTTTCCCATACCGCGACAAAGGTAGTAGTGAGTCAGAACATAATCATCAATGTTGTCGACGTTTGAGCTATATAAATAGCGCCTTGGATCTTCACTTCAAATCATCCGAGTTTCTGCCTTAAGATAGATTCTTGTGATCACAGATGAGAGCATGAGCAAGACACTCTTTTAGGATTCTTCATCTCCACAGCCCATTCCGAGTGACAACCGAAGTTTCGCTGGAGATAGAGCTCAAGAGAGACTTCTCCACCATCTATCCATAACACCACCAGCAGTCTTGACGCATTTCGGATGAGAAGCAAAAGATTGCCTACATTTAACTCTCCACCTCTCCTCTTATCTCTGTATTGTATTACATTTTGGTTTTAAGACATTAATACATTGTGTAATCAATGCATATCTTAGTTCCTTCAGCATCATCTTCATCATTTTCTTTGTCTTTATCATCGTTGAGTTGAGTATTGAAGATAGTTGCATACTCAGTCATGCAGCCTAAAGATAGGACGCATGTAACAACCCACCGAGAGGTGTGTGTTGTAAGAGTATAGTGAGTTAATCCTCTTTGCTTGGTGTGAGGCTGTCGTAACGCTTGTCTATGAGTTGATTAGCTGCAACTAACTGCCCAAGAGGGTAAGTAGTAGAACACACTAAAGCAAAGAAAGCTTTGTTCCTAGAGATAGGAACAATCTTATGCTCGACGCAACCGTGCATATAAGCATGCGGCTGGCCACCGAGAGGTGTGCGATACGTTAGTGCAATGAGTTGGGATTACTCGAGCGGCTTAACATAATGAACCTTATTATATGTTAACAGTTGTTGTATCTCTACCCATTCTCATAGTTAAACTTCCATTGCTCAATCTGTTTAGTTAGGAGTAGGAGTAGTGCATATTCTCTTAACTTCTGTCTTTTTACTTTTATTTATCACCTCAAACTTGCATTCTCATTATACTTGGTGAAAAAGCAAGAAAATTTGTGATAGAAGCGCATGGTCATAGCATACGTGCTTAAACACATATTGTATATTTTCTAGTCCAACACATGACCTTTGACGCATGGAGATTAACACATAACATAAGACAAGCATATTTTCCTCTCCCCGTTTCCCTACCAACACACATCATCACAACAGACAATTCGATGAGTTTGTCTTTGCAGTCAAGACTCAGAGATAGAACCGAAGAAATAGCGCAAAGATGACAAGGGAAAGGGGAAAATCCAAGAAGAAACAATGCAAGAACCAGAACCTTTGGACCCTTTACCCTTGATAATTCGCCCTTCAAGCCCTCCCGCACAACCTTCTTCTTCCCTTCCCGAGCACTTTACTAATCTTCTCCTTCCCCCAAATTCTCCAACCACATATCCAGCAGCCTCATCATCACGTTCAGCATCATCACCGTAACTTCCCCTTCCACCGCCGCATGTTGATGACCCACACAATTTGGGTGAAGGCACTTCTACCCAACCCCAAAATGTCGATGGCGAGGCATCGCAGGCACAAACGACCATTGCTTCCTTAGCTACTGAGTTAGCAGATATGAGATCCCTTCTTGCCCAACAACAACAACTCTTCTCCCAACAGCAAGAACTCTTTTCTCAGCAACAAGCCTTCTTCGGCCTGAGAATTGATGCGGTAATTGAGCGAGTCGACGATTTACAACGTAGTTCTACCATGACAAGGCAGGTGTTAATCAATATTCAGCGCACCATTCTTACGATCCACCTGCATCAAAGACAGCTAGTGGAGCAAAATCATGAGTACTTTAATTTTCTGACAACATATCTTCATGGACCCATGGTACCTTTGCATCTCAGACAGTATCTGATTTTTTAAGAAGCTCCTCAAGTACCACATCCGAACCCTCCTCCAGAACCTCCTGCTTCTCAAAAATTTTTACAATTTAATTTTTATTGCAGCCATTCTTTTATCTTTATTTCATTCATTGTTTAATTAAATTCTTTGATTCTTTGTACAAGCCAAAATTTTAGTATTGCGTTATTTGTAATTATTTGTATACTTAGCTAATTTTCAATACAACTAAGTAGCAATTCTCTCTATATGTCTGTGCCTCTTCTTTATCATCCTTTGTCAACTATGCAATATTCTTAATCTTTCTTTTTGCGTTATGCATTGTGCTGTCATGATGTATAATATGAATTCACTTAGAAACATTTCCCATACTTTGTAATTTCTAACTAACACTTAGGTAATTCGTAGCTTAGCAATGCTTTACCTTTTACCCTTCAAAATTCTGCTCAAACCTTCTTTTTGAAATTTTATCTAAGTGTTTGTCTATTTTGTCCAAACAACGCAATGAGAACCTTGTGCATCTCTAAATTTCGGGGTGGAGAAGGTCTGAGCAGATGAGATCAAAAGTATGCGGTCATTAAGAAAAATGCATTCATTTATCATCTCAAAAAAAATATATTTTCATATAAACTCTAATGTCAGCGCAAGGGAAAACTTAAAAAAAATCCCAACCTGATAAGAGTTAAGTTGTGAAAGAAGCCTGCTCGTAGTTGGATGTTCGCATGACACCCGTGGGAGCAAACCAAAACGAAGGTGAGTTTCCAAGAGCAACGCAATATGAAAAGAGAAAAATACAAAAGAAAAATAAAAGAAGCAAGAGACAACTCCTCTGAAATTCATGAGTTAAAGTTGAGATTGGCATACAACCGTAGTTGGATGTTCGCATGACACCCGTGGGAACAAGCCAAAATGAAGAGTGTAACCATGACAAACAGTCTCTAATAAATGACGCAAAGTTTGACCACCGCATCCAGAAACATCAAGTTGTTTTGACAAGAAGAGGTAAACATTCTTTTTAAAACTAGAAAAGCATTTTTTAGTAGAAATTTGTAGCATCGAAGAATAAAGTAAGGCTTTGATATGAATTAGCAAGGATAGAAGGAAATTGTGTTGTCAAGTAATATTGCCTAAGTGGAGCATTCGAAGCAACCAATCGACGCAAAATTTATGATAGGAATTGAGCATTATTCCCTTAGTAGAAGATATGCTTGAGGACAAGCATATATCTAAATTTGGGGGTGTGATAACTTGTAGAAATACAAGTTATTTATACTGCTTTATTTAGATATTGCGGTTAAAAGAGAGGTAAGTTGCGTCAATTGTATGGAAATTGGCTAAGAAATGCAAGAATTATAAATTGTTGTCAATACACCCACAGACATCATTGCGATGGTAGAAAAGAATATTTCAAGTCTGTTTTGCAGGAAATCAAGTCACCGCATGCGTTCATGGCTCAAGAGAAGAGAACAACGCATCTATGTCGCATTGCGCCCATCATTCAGGAATGAATAGATGATTAACGCAATGATGGCACATGCGACAATCGATCAAGAGCTTTGCGATCAATGCAACTTCAACCGCATGCGGTAATAAAAAACAACACTGCATGCAAGCAAACGATTAAAGATGCAAATGAGCAACGCAATCGTGGAGGATTTTGACACATGTACAACTAACCGTTGTCATTTTCGACGAATTGCATCACAGAAGGAATATTTATTCCACCATTTTTGGAATTTCCATAACAATAAAGTGAGGACCACACGGCAGAGAGTCAGAGCATTCATCTATAAATACCCTCAGAGAATTTACTGAAAGATATACTTGATACGAGGCTATTTTGATATTTGTATATTGAGAGAGATGCTGATCTGAGTGCTGATCGGAGAAGATCCAGGAAGAAAAGAGGCAAGGCCGAGAGGTGAGTCTCAGGGCGAATCATTTCAAATCCCCGCCGTGAAGCTCTGTACCTAGATCAACTTTACTGGTTGAGCAAGCCTGAGAGGGACGCTCATTCTTCCATTCACTTCGTACGCCGGTAAGCGATTTCTCCATCCAGATCTGTGTCAAGACGTTGGCACTCTTCTGTATTTGTTTCTATCTCTATCATCAATTGTTTCTCATTTTCTTAGTCTAAATCATTCACACCATGTATCAGACGTTTGATTCTATAATTAAATGTCATGATCATTTTCATCTCCATATTTTTGTCTACCTCCGTTCCTCCATGAATCGCTTTCTCCACGATATTTTCTTAATCCCTTGGTAATTAGAATGAACAAACAAGTAAATTAATTTGTGCTAAATAAATAAATATGTTTAGCTAGAGCATGCTAGACGGCATCTTCACCTGTGAGAGCAGAAGTGAAGATGTCATTCTGATCTATCGAGATTAGCTTAGAAGAATGTGTTAACTATAGCGAGAAGTACCTCTAGAGATGGAAGCAACCTTGCGTTCATTACGTTCATCCCTGTTTCACCACAGAGATGTGGGAATACGGCCGATCACCAAGAGGTGTACGCCAAGGGAAAGCAGAACCGTAGTTATATCTTTAATGCAATTAATGAACTTGCGATGTTTGTACTAATTATCTTTTCTCTTTCTGCTTCGTACATAAAACCTTGCCACCACATAACACGATTCTTTGTATAATCTTCACAGTCAGTCTCAAACTCAGTATCATGTATCATGTAACCTATATCCTGTATCACCATAGCTTAGGTTTACTTTTATAGCACTTTATTTTACTGCAAACTTTATTTTATCGCAATTTTACTTTACCGCATGACTTTACTTTATCGCATGTACAAACCTCACTTTTATTAAATTGAAAAAGGCCCAGTCGCATATATCACGAATGTAACACAATTAACCTAAAACAATCCCTGTGTTCGACCTCGGATCACTCCGAGAAACTTGCGGTGGAATTATACTTGGTTTCAACGCAAGGAAACTTGTGACAACGCATAGCATACTACAAGCATTTCGTTAATAACGCATATATCTAGAAGTAGTATCACATATCATTGCATCATCGCATTATGCGCTTACAAGGATCAGTAGGAATTTAAGGAGCAAGACGTAATATCGGGGGTAAAACAATATCTTGACCCAACCATTATTACGAACAACCTGTGAAAGGTCGAATTATTGATTATGGTTAAATCATGTGGATACAAATATATCTACAATGAGGAGAGTGAAACTATCGAGCTATAGTGGTGTGACTTGATAGTTAACGAATACTGATTAATTCAGACTAAAGAGTTTTAGCCAATTAATCTTAATCGTTGGAGCTCATGATCTGTAGGTCCATAAGGTTCATCTACTAGCTCATAAAACATGAACGCTTTGAATTAATAAATTGGGTGAATTTGGAATGATATCAATTTGAATTGTTCAAATTAAATTAGTGTTTGAATTTAAATAAGTTCAAAATCAAATTAGGGTTTGTTTAATTATATTCAATATAATTAATGTTTAATTTATTGAAATTAAACAGAATTGGAGAGTTTATAATATTTAAATATTGATCTAAATATTAATTACATGAATAGGATTCATGTTTAAAATTAGGTGTGTGATTAATTTGATATTAAATTAATTAATTAATTAAAAATCAAATTAAATTCCAATTTTAAATTCAATTTAAGAAATTAGATTTTTGATATTTTGGATTTGATTAATTATGAATTAATCAAATCATTTTTTAATTAATTTTTGAATTAATTGAATTTTGAAATGAAAGTTTGAAAAAATTGGATTAAGTGAGTTTTTCCCACAAACACCTCAAGTAGGAGGTGTTCTTCCTGCAAGCATACAAAAATCCCACTTCAATTATTGAAGCAGCTGCTAGCAATGAAGTTGTTGAAGTTGCTTGCATGTATTCAGTGATTAAAAACATTGAATAATGAAGAAAAAGGGAGAGATGGAGCTAGAGAAATCAGTCTTGCAAGTTCATTTTCTTCTCCCTTTCAAACCCAGAAATTTCTTCACCTAATTCACTCAAATTCAAGGTTGAGAATAGTAAAGAAGATCTCTTGGTGGTTCACTGTCGATTTGGAGCTGAATTAACATAAAAAGTAGCTTGGATAAGGGATAATTCATCAAAGGTATGTGAATAGAAACCCCCTTGTGTTTTTCTTGCAAAAGCATGTTTTTAAAACTCAAATTAAATGTAATTAGAGTACTTATTGATTTTGTTTGCTTTGGTTGCATGCTTTTGTATTCCATCACAGGTTACCCTTTCCATTGAATTGTCGGAACCTCGGGGGCTGGTATTGTTGGGGCTGATGTTCTAAATCTCGTAGGGTCCTATAGTTTGTAAACCTTGTATGAACAAACTTGTATGTGATTTATAATATATGATATTTTATTCACTTTGTCTATGAAATATGTGATATTTTAGTTGCATTAACCACAAACCAATAAACTAACATACACGGTTATCGTTGTAACTTAAACATGTATGTGGAGACATACAGGTGGATCATGTTTAAGTGATGACCTAAATGATCTGTAGTATATGGATAAGGTTGGGTATCTTATCCTGGTAACACTACGAGTATGGCCTACTTTGTAGATGGTACAAATGTTGTAAAGTGCTACAAATGATCTGATCCTGATCATTCATGTATCAGACATGCGAGCGAGGATATTCTATACAAAGGAGTTTGTATAAGACTGAACCACGAAATGCTTAGTCTCATTATATAACGTCGTTCATAATAGAGGCTTTCATTTGACTAGGATGACCATAGGTAACATGACCTAAATCCTAAATGAGTTGTGAACTCCTACTTATGAGGGCGGTCCTTTGATTTGTATGGGTGAGAGTGGCCATATCGTTGACTCAACATACCTACCATTTTGGGGATTCGTCTAATTGGGGAACTGGGAACTCAACTACACAAGATGGAATTCACTCCTTCCCCGAAGCATGGGTAAGTAGATAAATTGCTCCCTTAAGGACTAATTCCGGGTCTTGAACAATATGGTGCCACACTCTCTCCTAGCCCGATAGGGATTTAGTCATAGTAGAACTATGATCTATTATTCATTAAAGGGATAAGTGGTACTTAAGAAGTTAGAGGTAACTACAGAGGCAAAACAATAATTTGGCCTAGGTGTACTTACGAGCAATTTTATGAGGGTCATCGTACTATTGATTGGTTATATCCAATGGACACAAATATATTTGTAGTGCGAATAGTGCAGCTGTCGGTCTTGAGTTTCGAGTCTTGGAAGAATGCTTGTATCTTCAAAAGACTTCAGTCTTCAAGCGTGTTCATAATGCTTGTATCTTCAAAGAACTTCAGTCTTCAAGCATGTTCAAAATGCTTGTATCTTCAAAGGACTTCAGTCTTCAAGCGTAGTCAGAATGCTTGTATTTTCAAAGGACTTCAGTCTTCATAATGCTTGTATCTTTAAAGGACTTCAATCTTCAAGCGTGGTTAGCTTCAGGAGTCAAAAAGTCTTCTGATTGTAGAGAATTCTCTCTAAGCTCTCTGAAATTTCGAATTGTTGACCTCCTACAAATGAAGAGAGCTTCTCTATTTATAGAGTTCTCAGGTGGGCTTATGGGCTTGGGCTTGGTTAAACCAGGTGTCTGGCTCTTGGGCCCAATTAGTTGGATTTGGGCTTGGTTGATCCATGAGTATGACTCTTGGGCCCAATTAGTTGAATTTGGGTTTGATTTGACATCTGGGTCAAATTCAACATATTTTTGGGTTTTGAGATTTTAACCCAAATAAAAATAATATTAAATTGTACCAAGTTAAATTTATCCAATTCAACGATGAAACCACATGGCGTCATCAAAATTTGTCTTCAACTTCAATTTAGGATACATGTCACCTCTTAATTGGTCCAAAATTTGATGATTTGAAATTTCGTCATTAATCTAATGAATGACATGGCAGTTTGTGAGTGGTCCAAAATTTCTCGTTCAACAGATGCAATATTAAAACTATAAGTTATAAATATAATATGATAAGTTGGTTATCATATTTATTTATATTATTGATTGTTTTGATAATTAATCCATTTTCCTCTCTAACCACCTTAGTAGGTGGTTTGTTGGGTTTTATGCCATAATGAAATAAATAAAATATGATTTTATTTTTTTTCCAAATCCAAACTATACGAATAGTGAGAGTTTACACGATAAACATACAGAGGCTATACGATAGCTTTTTGGTCTATACGATTGAAGGATTCTCTATGCGATAGTGTTGTTCTTCCTTAATCGTCTTCCTCCTCCAAACTCACAAACTCCCTCCTAACCAAAATAGTCAGAGTTCACCACTTCTAGGTTTTCACCCTGAGAATACTAAGGATACCAAGTGGTAGTGTCTTTCCTTTTGGTTCAAGTTTGGTTGTTGTTCAAGGAGTTCGTGACAGTTCAAGGATTTTAGACGAAGAACTAGTCTTCAAAAGTATAATTACTTGAACCTTTTTGTTGTTTAAAAGTATGTTGTAATTTTAGTTAAGATGCATAATCTATATGTTTGCTGTAAATGTTTTTTTTTCAATTAGAATGGAATTTGGATGATCTGCTTCCGCTCATGAATCTTGTAAATCGAGTTCCTTCAGGTATCTAGTGGGCATCATCAAGATGTCGATTCTCTTAGTGTACAACTTGGAATGCATAAGAGAAGTCTGAGACGGGGTGGAGTTGGTGATCAAATCCTACAGTTGCTAGACCGATAATTCGACAATAAAAGTTGATTGTTGCAACATATTTTTTCGTTTGTCATTGGTTTAGATAGTAGGAGCTTGGCTCGACTCAGTAGTTTCACGAGTCAATATCTGATCTCTTAAGGTAGCAACTTCACAATCTCACTCCTCAACAATTTTCATTAGAAAATTTATTTTCCTCTCCATCTCTGCCATGGTTGTATCGACTATTACATCTGCCATCGTGATAGATATTACATCCGGGTATGATTATTTCTTTGCTCGGTCAGACGCAAGAGCATGGTTATCAAAAAAAGGATTTTCTTTGATGACGATCCCACTTTTTGGAGATTCAAATAATCGTTTCAGAATGCTATGTGTGATGATGGAACCTTGTTCTTGTTCTTGCATGGTCTCTTTTGAACGATCGTGGGTAACAAGTCCCGTGTAAGTCGCTTGCAGAAGATGCTGTGGATGCGACTTTTTTTTTTTTTTGTGTCATTTGTTGATTGTTGATTTGGTGATTTGGATGAGAGAGATGAAAGGTAGAGATGTTCCACTGGATATGCCAATTTGTTTGCACGAGATTTCTAGAGAAACTTATTTCATGGAGTTGAGCTTATGTTGATTAGATTTGATGCAGACATGGTTCGATCTCTAGTGCTCGATCTTTTAATTCTCTCTCAATTGAATGCGTACACTTGACTTGGGGAAGCGGAGCACATGATGTTCTTGAAGTTGAAGTCTTGAAATAATTTATGTATCTTCAAAACTTGAGCTTTAAGGAGTATTTCAATCTTTAGGAGTCAAAGAGTCTTCTAAATGCAGATGTTTCTCTCTAGGCTTTCAGGAATGTAGAATTGTTGACCTCGTAAATAAAGAGAACTCATCTATTTATGGAGTTCTCTAGTGGGCTTTATGAGCTTGGACTTGATTGGTCCGTGAACCTAGCTTTTGGGCCCAATTAATTGGGTTTGAGCTTTAATTGGCCTTTGGGCTAAATTAAGCCCATTTGTTGGACTCAATTTGACCTTAGCTCAAAATTTAATATTTAATTGAACCAGAATAATTAATTCGATCCAATGGTCAACACACAAACACATGGCCTCACCAGGATTTGCCAATTTATGTCTTCAATTTTAATTTGGGGCACATGTCAACCTTTACTAGTCCCAAATTCAATTATTTATGATTTCACAATTAATTTGAGAAATGACATGACAATTTATGATTGGTCTAAGATTTCTCATTTAACATATATAAAAAAAAATTATTCCTATTTTTTTTTGGCATTCATGCTGAAGTGGTAATATATTTTTTTTAATGATTTAATCTAAAAAATCTAGATTTAGATTTTTTATATATTTCCATAATATGTAAAAAATCATTGATGAAAATCTCTATTGTATCTAAAAAATAATTTTTGATAATTTTATTACGTATAAAAATATTTGAGTTTGATTGAAATAAATTTAATCATGATTTGACATCTAAAATTTTCCTATAAATAGATAAATTAAATTGTATTTGATCAGGTAACTCCTCTCATTTTTCTTTTAAATTTAATTTTATTAACTTACTCTTCGAATGTCTCTCTTCTATATGAGATATTACATTTATCACTCTCTCTTTTGTTCAACATATGCCCTCTTTTTTTTTGTTTGACACATGTCATTTTCTTGAATGATGATTTAATATTATTATAATTTTTATATACGCTTTTGTAGTTTTTTTTTTTTTCTATACACATAGATTCTCGCATATTGGATTAGTGGAGAAAAGACCTTGCTTTTGAGATTCGATAAATTTGTCAAGGTTTAAGTAATTTAGAGATCGATAGAGTGACAAAAAAAGATAGTGATTAACTATTTTATATTTTTGCTTTTTAATTTTTGTAAAGCCACAATAATGAGTGAGTTTAAAATTATTTACTATTGTCTGCATACCTTTTTTTTTCTGTTTTTAGATTTGTTGTAAATATACACAAATTCATCTATATATAATTTTGAAATATTTTGTAAAATCAAAATATACTTTAAAATCAAAAGGAAAATCATTGTGGAATCTAACTAAAGTAATTTATGACCTTCAAGGCATTTTAGATCTACCAAAAAAAGAAGTTTTAGGGTTTATGTATCCATAAAAAAATAATATTTTGGTTAAAATAAAAATAAAATTAGGAGCATAATAAAATCATCTTTTTTAACGTAATTTTTAATAAAAAAAATATTTTTATTTAAATAAAAGTTTGCAACTAAGAGAATAATTAAATCATCAAATTCAAATAAATAAAATATAGAAAAATATTATAATTTAATTTGAAGTTGAAAATTAAAACTGTATTCAAATCATGAAATAACCTTTTTTTTCCCTTTTTTTTAAATAAGGAAGAGTTATCATGGTTTTTTTTAAAAAGTTTGTAATCTTCGCGTACAATTCCAAGTTTTTTTTCCCTCTCAAACTATTAAAAATTAAATTAAATTTTTAAGCTTTTCATAACAACCAAAGTAGTATCAAAATAATATAAAAAATAAGGTAAGAAAAAGATTGACAAAATGAACCTAGCTCAACTATTCTAAAATATAAAATTTTGATCGAGAGATTAAAAGTTCAAATCTCTAACTGAAATATTGCTCAACTAAAAAGAAATAAGAGCAAACATCAATTTATACTCCTAAACTTTGGAGATGTTTCAATTTAAACCATGAACTATTAATTGTATCACTTTAAACCTTGAACTTTGTATCAGTTTACACCATTCTCCCAGCTTCATTTGACCAAAATATCGTATGGAACTTATAATTTGAGTCAATTAAATTTCTAATTTTTCATAAACCAATTAGTTTAGACCATTACTTTTGAAAATCATTGGTTCATTAATTATTAAATACGTGTAGACTTGTTCAAATGTCGGTATTATAAAATGAACAATTAAATTAAATGCATTGAGGATTCTAAAAAAAATTATAACTAATAATCAAAATTGATTATGTTATAAAAGTGATTGGATTTAATCGATAGTTTTATACGACATTTTTCATAATAAAACAAAATAGACGGAGTAAATTGATTCACTTTGAGTAGTTTGATAAGAGTCTTGAAATATAAATGGATATTTTAGGAAGAAATGGAAATGGTAAGAAAAAAAAAAACTAATAAAATGAGAAATCCAGGAGGAGGGGATCAGTCGAAGAAAGGACTTGGTGTCAGCTACCACTATATATACCAACTTTTCTTCTTTTCCAAGGGTTCACTATTAGAATTATAGAAAATTTATACGTAACAACACAGCGACTCGCGAACCCCACCCCTTCTCTCTGTCTCTCTCTCTTCTTCCCTTTCTCCCATCGTTTCGTGGTTTCCACCTCTCTCTCTATCTTTCTTTCTCTCTCGCTCTCAAACCCATCGATTCGCCTGTTGCTGTTCAACTCTCACCAATTATCGGATGTGCGCGTTTCCGTTCTCATTCTATCTTCTCCCTCAGGTACCCCTTTCTTCTCTCGCTGTTTAACTCACTCAGTTCATCTTTTTTGTTTTATATCCATTGCAATAATTCTTTTGATTTCAGTGTTTAGGGTTTTTGATGCTCCCTTTTCCTCTGTTTGATTGTATCGTTTCTTGTTGTTTCTTTATTTGTAATCTTTGTTCTATCTTTCCCCCCCTTTTACAGTAGTTGAAAGTCGAGAAGTCGAGGTGAGATGACTACGCAAAGATCAAGTTTGCCGTCGAGGCTGCGGCAACTTCTTTCTGGCGAGGGCTCCTTCGGTCCCTCTATCAAACTCGACTCCGAGCCTGTTAGTTTTTAATTTCTCGCGTTTTCCCCCTTTTTTTTTGAGTATCTTTCATGCATTCTGACTTCTATGTTGCTTTTCGACGGATATTATTAGACCATTGCACCGATTGGTATACCCAACTAGCGATTACCGTAGTTTGATTGTCGTATTTTGCTTTGGATGACTCGATTTTTTGGGGAAGGGCGTCAATGGGAATTTTAGGTGACTACAACGTTGTGGAGTCGATTCCATCTGCTACTTTAATTTTTTGGTAGCTATGCCGTTTTTAGTTGATTTTGACTGGATTTTGATTGAAGAACTATTTTCATTTCTGATGTCATAATGGGGATATTTGTGTTCAACCGCTGTATTTGACACTTTTCAGCACGACATGGTGCAGTTTAAGTTAACTAAAAACTCTTTAATCATTTCACATTGCTCGGTAATTGTTTCACTTCATATGTTATATCACACATTGCGTTCACGTGTATTTGATGTATATTTTATGATCTTAAGTAGCTATTCTCGTTTTTTGTGTGCTTTTGTTTCTCAATTGATAAAGTGATACTTGGAATTATCGTGGAGGCCAATGGCCTGTTTCCTAGTGCAACCATCGATTCAGCAATTTTTTAGAATGAAGCATTGACAACTTATCTATTCTACAGAGGCCACTTTCTAAGTATGGTTTTTATGCTCTTGATATTGAGAGGTGTCACACACCATATTCAGTCATATTTTGAATGTCCAAAAAATTAGATCAATATACTTGTGTATGGTTGGAATGAATAGGCTAAGAACCCTGTTTGATGATAACCACTTGGTTTTGAAGATTGTGCTTGTTTTCTTACCATTTCTTTACCTTCGTTTTCATATTTCTTAAGATTTTTTTTTCTTTTTTGAATTCATAGCCAAATTCACAAAAACTAAAATAAGTTTTTAAAAGCAATTTAATTTCTTCATGTTTTCAAAACTTGGTTTAGATTTCGAAAACATCTAGAAGGAAGTGAATAACGAAACAAATAATCCAAAGGTGGGAGTAGTTTTTAAAAGGTTAATTTTCTAAAATTAAAAACCAAATGTTTATCGACTGAGACCGAAATTGTAGTGCTTGATTGGCCCCTTTTTCTTTAGTGGAGTCCCTTTGGTTTTTTGGGGGCTTGGTTTGTTTTTTATGCCCATGTAGAAAGTGGTTATTTTATAAATAAAAAAGATAAAAATTTGGGGCCTAAATTGTATATGAGTTTCAATACCGGAAGTACATTGCATGTCCCTATTTGGAACGTACAACAATGAGGTCTGGCTGAATTGGTAGGTATGGTAGTGTCTTATATTTATGGATATGTGAAGTTCTGTCAGCTCAGGATTTTTAGCGAATGGAATTTTTGCTATATATATATATAAAATGAGATATTTATATAACCTATTGTACCATCCATGATTTTTTAATCTCTTGTAAAACATATTAACTTCAATTATATAATTACAACGGAGATTGATGGGCGAAAAAGTTCATTCCGTCCAAGACACTAACACCCCTCCCCCACCGGACCCCCATATGGGAAAAAATGCATAATAGATGGCTCTAAGAAGTGAGGATTTATGCAAAATCTGAGTTCTCTTCTTCACTTGAGAACATAACCTCCTAATCTTCAAGAAGATGTACGTGAAGCATAGGAAACTTGGATGCTTTTTCTTTGAAGTTGTTATCTTCCTGTTGTATAACCAAACACATTTTGAGTAAGCAGCTGGTATTACATTACTGCTGTGGACTGTGGTAGTAAAGGTGCCCTGAAAAAGTTGTGTTCCTTTTCATTTGGGTCATCCTCATTGGAGATGTCAGGAATGTAACAGATATTATACACAAGAGGAATTTTAATTGTTTTTTCAGTTAAATGGTGCGAGGATTATTTGTGTTTATTTGTGAAAGTGATGTTGAGTACCAAAGCACCTTTTCCTAGGGTGGGTAATTGTTAAATGAGGCTATTGAAGTTTCTAGGATTGAGCAGGTGTGTTTCTCCAAATTTGAGGACTATAATATCTAATTGTCACGTAGTCACTCCTACACTGAAGTTTTTTGGTTGAATGTGTAAGAACTATCTCATTTGGCAGCTAACTGACGGTAGTTGCTTTTCTTGGGTTCCTATCAATTTTTTTTTTTTTTTTTTTTTTTTTTTGCTTTGCATGAGAGAAATGCTGCACTCAGCCACTTACATTTAAAAACCATTAGTTTATTATCACTCTGCCTTTTATTTTCTAAGCATATTATAAACTACACGGATGATATCTCCTCTTGCGTTTTATCATATAGTGCTCTCTTTTATTTATAATTTTTTGGCAGGCCTTATTATTTTGGATTAGAGGCCTGGTTTGTGTAGTTAGTTGTTTGGTCTTTTTTGGTAAACAGTCTTTTTATTTGCCGTTTTGCATCTCTTATTTTCTCCTGATGAAAGCTTGGCTTCTCTTTTTTCATTTTTTATTTTCTTATTTATATACACGCACATATACGCCTATGTATCTATTCACCCAATAATATTTTCTGTATGCAGCCTCCCAAAATCAAAGCTTTTATTGACAAGGTGATCCAGTGTCCATTGCATGATATAGCCATACCACTTTCTGGTTTTCGATGGGAATACAATAAGGTGGTAAAATGTTTATATTTTATAACATGAAGTTTTTATTCATCAAATGATTTTCAAATATCCATTATAAGACTTGTTTCCTCGGATTTCAGGGGAATTACCATCATTGGAGGCCTCTATTTCTGCATTTTGATACATATTTCAAGACATATTTATCTTGTAGGAATGACCTTCTCTTGTCTGATAAAATTTTAGAAGATGATAGTCCATTTCCCAAACATGCGATTCTACAGATTCTGCGTGTCATGCAGATGGTATTAGAGAATTGCCATAACAAGGGTTCCCTTGATGGATTAGAGGTATTTCATGATGACGGTGTTGGATTCATAGTGCTTTTGTACATTTTGGTCGATTGCAAAACTATTTGTCGTCTCGTAATTTTATTGTAATTTATGAATTTCTTCATTTTTCTGTTCGTTTTTTTCCTCCAACAGCATTTCAAGCTCCTACTTGCATCAACGGATCCCGAAATTCTTATAGCTGCGTTAGAAACTCTCTCTGCTCTTGTCAAAATAAATCCCTCGAAACTTCATGGAAGGGGGAAGTTGATTGGTTGTGGTTCTGTAAATAGCTATCTCCTGTCACTTGCACAGGGATGGGGAAGCAAGGAGGAGGGCTTGGGTTTATATTCATGTGTTGTTGCAAATGAGAGAACCCAAGAAGAAGGCCTATGTTTATTTCCGCATGAAATAGAAAATGATATGGATAATGCTCAGTACCGAATAGGTTCTAGCCTATATTTTGAATTGCACGGTTGTGGTGCCAAAACTAGTGATGAAAGCAGTTCAAGTTCAAACTCTTCTAGTTCCCAAGTTATACACATACCAGATTTACATTTAAAGAAGGAAGATGATTTGATTGTGTTAAAACAGTGTATTGAGCTGTATAATGTAGCTCCTGAGCTTAGATTCTCGCTCTTGACCAGAATCAGATATGCTCGTGCTTTTCGATCTTCTAAAATATGCAGGCTGTATAGCAGAATATGCCTTCTTGCCTTCATTGTACTTGTTCAGTCTGGCGATTCTCACGATGAACTTGTTGCCTTCTTTGCTAATGAACCAGAATATACCAATGAGTTGATTAGAATTGTGCGATCAGAGGAAACTGTTTCTGGGTCCATTAGGACACTTGCTATGCTTGCTTTGGGAGCTCAGTTAGCTGCATATTCATCATCTCATGAGCGGAGGATCTTAAGTGGATCTAGCATCAGTTTTGCTGGGGGGAACCGCATGATACTCTTGAACGTGCTTCAGAAGGCAATTTTATCATTGAAAAATTCTAACGATCCATCATCTCTTGCCTTTGTAGAAGCACTCCTTCAGTTCTATTTACTCCATGTGGTTTCCTCATCAGCTTCAGGAAACAACATCCGGGGTTCAGGTATGGTTCCCACTTTTCTACCTCTATTGGAGGATTCGGATCCTACCCATTTGCATCTTGTTTGTTTTGCTGTGAAAACGTTGCAAAAGCTCATGGATTTCAGCAGTTCTGCTGTATCACTTTTTAAGGAGTTGGGGGGAGTTGAAATTTTGGTTGAAAGGCTTCAGACAGAAGTACATCGAGTAATTGGCTTAAGTGGAGCTAATATAGATTCAATGATTATTGGTGAGAGCTCTAGATGTAATGATGACCAGTTATATAACCAAAAACGGCTGATTAAGGTTTCACTGAAAGCACTGGGAGTTGCAACATATGTCCCAACGAACTCTACGAATTCTTTACCTGCCATACTGTCACAGATATTTGGCAATATAGATAAATTTGGTGGTGATATTTATTGCTCAGCTGTGACTTTAATGAGTGAAATCATCCACAAGGATCCTACTTGTTATTCTTCATTGCATGATATGGGTCTTCCGGATGCATTTTTAGCTTCAGTGGCTGCTGGAATACTGCCTTCTCCTAAGGCAGTTACTTGCGTTCCTAATGGGATTGGTGCAATTTGTCTTAATGCTAGGGGATTAGAAGCAGTGAAAGAAACTTCCGCACTGCGGTTTCTTATTGACATTTTTACCAAAGAAAAATATGTTTTGGCAATGAATGAAGCAATTGTTCCTCTGGCAAATGCAGTGGAAGAGCTTTTGCGCCATGTTTCATCATTACGAAGCACTGGAGTTGATATTATCCTTGAAGTAATTGAAAAAGTTACTTCCCTTGGGGATAAAGACCCTATTGGCTCATCAGGAAAGCTTAACGTGAATACTGCAATGGAAACAGATTCAGATGACAAAGAAAATAACAGCAATTGCTCTCTTGTTACAGAAGAAGGGATCAGTAGCGAGCAAGTCATTCAGTTATGCATTTTTCATCTGATGGTACTGGTTCACAGGACCATGGAGAATTCTGAAACATGTAGGATTTTTGTGGAAAATTCTGGGATTGAGGCTTTATTGAAGCTGTTGTTACGACCTAGCATTGCTCAATCATCAAATGGAACTATTGCTTTACATAGTACAATGGTTTTCAAAGGTTTTACCCAGCATCATTCGGCTCCCTTGGCACGTGCATTCTGCTCCTCCCTTAGAGATCACCTAAAGAAAGCCTTGACTGGGTTTGACTTGATTTCTGGGTCTGTTTTACTAGATCCCAGGACATCGCCAGATGAAAAGATATTTTCTTCTCTTTTTCTTGTTGAGTTCCTTTTGTTTCTTGCTGACTCTAAAGACAATCGGTGGGTGACGGCATTGCTTACTGAATTTGGAAATGAGAGCAAGGATGTACTTGAAGATATTGGTCGTGTACATCGTGAAATTTTGTGGCAGATTGCACTCCTTGAAGATGTAAAACCTGAGTTAGAAGATGAGAGTACCGGTTCTGCTACTGACTTGCAAAACTCTGAGGTTCATACAAATGAAATTGAAGAGCAAAGGTTTAACTCTTTCAGGCAGTTCCTTGATCCCTTATTAAGGAGGAGGACATCTGGATGGAGCATTGAATCTCAGTTTTTTGACCTTATTAACTTGTACCGGGACCTTGGTCGTGCCCCTAGTTCTCTTCAGAGGATGGGTTCTGATAGTTCTTCACTTCTGCAGTTTGGAGCTGGCAATCAAGGACAGCGTGCAGGGCCTTCTGATACCATTGGGACCTCTAACGGTAAAGAACACTCCAATCAGAGAAATTGTTATGCTTCTTGTTGCGACCTGGTGAGATCCCTTTCTTTCCATACTACCCATTTGATTCAAGAGTTGGGGAAGGTAATGCTGCTTCCATCTCGTCGACGTGATGATGTAGTAAATGTCTCATCTTCCTCAAAAGCTGTGGCTTCCACTTTGTCCTCCCTTGTGTTAGATCACATGAATTTTGGGGGCCATGTGATGAATGGTTCTGGATCTGAGGGATCAATATCAACCAAGTGCCGTTACTTTGGGAAGGTTATTGATTTTGTGGATGGTATATTACTGGACAGACCAGATTCCTGTAATCCCGTTTTGCTAAATTGCTTGTATGGGCATGGAGTTGTGCAATCAGTTCTGACCACGTTTGAAGCTACAAGCCAATTGCTTTTCACAATAAATAGGACCCCTGCTTCTCCTATGGAAACTGACGATGCAAATTTAAAGCAGGAGGAAAAGGCAGATAATGATCATTCATGGATTCAAGGCCCCTTAGCTAGCTATGGAAGACTCATGGATCACCTGGTTACCTCTCCATTTATATTATCTTCATTCACTAAGCATTTGCTTGCACAACCTCTAACTAGTGGAGATGTTGCCTTTCCTCGGGATGCAGAAACTTTTGTGAAGGTCCTCCAGTCCATGGTCCTGAAGGCAGTCCTTCCTGTTTGGACTCATCCCCAATTTATTGACTGCAGTTGTGAATTTATTACTACTGTTATATCTATCATTAGGCACATATATTCTGGGGTTGAAGTTAAAAATGTTAGTAGCAATTCCAGTGCTCGTATTACTGGCCCCCCTCCTAATGAAACAACGATTTCGACAATTGTTGAGATGGGTTTCTCAAGGAGCAGGGCAGAAGAAGCACTGAGGCAAGTTGGATCTAACAGTGTGGAATTGGCTATGGAGTGGTTGTTCTCACATCCAGAGGAAGTCCAAGAGGATGACGAGCTTGCTCGTGCACTTGCCTTGTCGTTAGGAAACTCTGAATTGGAAATGAAGGAACCTGTTCCAAGTGAGGTCTCTAAGCAGATGGAAGAGTCGGTCCATCTTCCTTGTACCGAGGAGTTGTTATCTACATGCATAAGGCTTTTGCGAGCAAAAGAAGCTCTGGCATTTCCAGTTAGAGACCTGCTCGTGATGATTTGTTCTCAGAATGATGGTCAGAATCGGTCTAATGTGATCTCTTTTCTAATTGACAGTGTGAAGGGCTGTGATACAGTTACTGATAGTGGAAATTGTACAACATTATCTGCTCTTTTTCATGTTATTGCCTTAATCCTTAATGATGATACTGTGGCACGAGATGCTGCCTATAAGAATGGTTTGGTTGCAGTTTCCTCAAATTTACTTTCGCGATGGGACTCTGGATTGTCTGATGGGGTAAAAGTTGAAGTCCCCAAGTGGGTAACAGCTGCATTTCTTGCCATTGATCGGCTTTTGCAGGAGGAGAAGAAATTCAATCCTGAAATTGCAGACCAGCTGAAAAGGGATAGCGTTGGTGGTGACACTTTGACCATTGATGAAGATAAACAAAATAAGTTGCAGTCTGCCTTGGGACTTTCCCCGAAGTATATTGATGTTGGCAGTCAAAAGAAACTCATTGAAATTGCTTGCAGCTGTATCAAGAAAAGGCTTCCATGCGAAACAATGCATGCTGTTCTGCAGTTATGCTCTAGTCTCACCAGATCTCATTCTGTTGCTGTTAGTTTCCTTGAAGCGGGGGGTTTAACCTCCCTGCTTTCTTTGCCAACAACTAGCCTCTTTCCTGGGTTCGACAGTATTGCATCTACCATTATCCGTCACATTCTTGAAGATCCTCAAACTCTCCAGCAGGCAATGGAATCTGAAATCAGGCACACCCTTATCACTGCTATGAACAGGCATCCAAATGGGAGGGTAACCCCCAGAAACTTTTTGTTAGGTTTAAATTCTGTTATTACGAGGGATCCTGTGATATTTATGCGAGCTGCTCAATCTGTCTGCCAAATTGAGATGGTTGGTGAGAGGCCTTACATTGTATTGCTGAAAGATCGAGAGAAGGATAAGAACAAAGAGAAAGACAAAGAGAAGGAAAAATCAATGGAGAAAGAGAAATCACACAATCATGATGTGAAAGTTTCTTTGGGTAATGCGAATTCTGCCGTTGTAGGAAATGTGCACGGCAAACTTCATGATTCTAACTTAAGAAGTAGTCGTGCTCATAAAAAATCATCCCAGAATTTCATAAACGTGATTGAGCTTCTTTTGGAGTCTGTCTATACATTTATACCTCCCATGAAAGATGATGTTACCATGGATCTGACCTGCAATGCCCGAGCATCATCTGATATGGACATTGATGTTTCTGCTGTTAAGGGAAAAGGAAAAGCCATTGCTTCTTTGTCTGAAGAGAATGATGCAAATAGCCAGGAAGCTTCTGCATCACTGGCGAAAGTTGTGTTTATCTTGAAGTTATTGACAGAGATTTTGTTGATGTATGCCTCCTCAGTTCATGTCCTGCTTCGGAAGGATACTGAAGTTTGTTGTTCCAGACCTGTTCATCAAAGGGGCTCAAACAGCGGATGCACTGGTGGAATATTTCACCACATCCTTCATGAATTTATCCCACTATCACGAAATTCTAAGAAGGAAAAGAAAGTTGATGGGGACTGGAAGCATAAATTAGCAACCAGGGGGAGTCAGTTTCTGGTTGCATCTTGTGTCCGTTCCAGCGAGGCAAGGAGAAGGATTTTTGTGGAGGTTGGTTTTATCCTGAATCAATTTATCGATTCATGTAATGGTTCCAGGCCACCAAGCAGTGACCTTCAAGCATTTGTTGACCTGCTAAATGATATGTTAGCAGCCCGTACACCCACTGGCTCATACATCACTACAGAAGCTTCTGCAACTTTTATTGATGCTGGTCTTGTTAGTTCTTTCACTCAAATTCTTAAAGTGCTGGATCTGGACCATCCAGACTCACCTAAAGTTGTTACAGGTCTTATCAAAGCCCTGGAATTGGTAACCAAGGAGCATGTTCAATTTGCAGATTCTAATACAGGAAAGGGCGATAATTCATTAAAAACTCCCGATCACAATCAACCTGGAGGAGAGAATATTGGTGAGACACCCAGGTCAATGGAAACAGCATCACAGTCCAATCATGAATCGATCCCAGGTGATCAGATTGAGTCGTACAATGTTAACCAGAACTATGGTGGTTCAGAGGCTATTACAGATGATATGGAGCATGACCAAGATCTTGATGGGGTTTTTGGCCCCAATGCAGGGGACGAGTACATGCATGAAACACCTGAGGATGCACGAGGTCTTGAAAATGGCATTGATACAGTGGATATTCGAATTGAAATTCAACCTCACGTGCCAGAAAATCTAGATGAGGATGATGATGAGGAGATGTCTGGGGATGATGGTGATGAAGTAGATGAAGATGAGGACGAGGATGAGGAGGAGCAAAATGATCTAGAAGAGGATGAAGTCCACCATCTTCCACATCCTGATACAGACCATGATGATCACGAGATTGACGATGATGAATTTGACGAGGTATTGGAGGAAGATGATGAAGATGATGAGGATGATGAGGATGGAGTTATATTAAGACTGGAAGAGGGTATTAATGGAATAAATGTTTTTGACCATGTTGAGGTATTTGGAAGAGATACTTCTCAAAATGAAACTCTCCATGTTATGCCAGTTGAAATATTTGGCTCTAGACGTCAAGGGCGCACAACTTCCATTTATAATCTCTTGGGAAGAACTGGAGATAATGTTGCACCCTCACGGCATCCTCTTTTAGGTGGTCCTGCTTTGCATGCAGCTCCTTTTAGACCTTCGGGTAACTTTTTCCCATGTGATACTTTTATGCTGACATTTTATTTATATTATGTATTTATTCCTCATTACGGTCTGCTGTTGTATTTCTTTCAGAGAGTAATCGCGATATGGTTATTTCAGAAAGGACCTTGGAAAACAATTCTTCAGGGTTGGATACTGTTTTCAGGTCTTTGAGGAGTGGTCGCCATGGGCACCGGCTGAACTTGTGGGCTAATGATAACCAACATGGTGGTGGCTCTAGCAACGGTGTAATACCCCAAGGCCTTGAAGAGTTGCTTGTTTCCCAGTTGAGGAGACCAACTCTTGAGAAGTCGTCTGAACCCAATGCAACGGTAGAACCTGATAATAAAGATGGCATTGGACAAATACAGACATCAGAACCTGTTGGAAGGTCTGAGACTATCGTTGAGAACAGTAGGCAGCATGATAGAGATAGTGTACCACCGCTCGGAGCAATTAATAGTTCTGATGGCACCAACAGTGGACCTGCTGTAATTGAATCTCTGCAAGGAACACAGATGACTCAACAATCTCAACCTGTTGAGATGCAATTTGAACATAGTGATGCAGCTGTGCGGGATGTCGAAGCTGTAAGTCAAGAAAGTGGTGGAAGTGGTGCAACTTTAGGGGAGAGTCTTCGGAGTCTGGATGTAGAAATTGGAAGTGCAGACGGTCATGATGATGGTGGAGATAGACAAGGTTCTGCTGTGGATAGAATGTCACTGGGTGATTCACAAGCTGCTCGCATGAGAAGGTCCAATGTTTCTTACAGTAATTCTGCCCCTCTAAGTGGGAGAGACGCATCTCTACATATCGTGACTGAAGTTTCAGAAAATTCAAGTCGAGAGGCAGATGAGGAGGGTCCAGTTGGGGAACAGCAGACTAACAGTGATACTGGTTCGGGAGCAATAGATCCTGCATTCTTGGATGCTCTTCCTGAGGAATTGCGTGCTGAGGTTCTTTCAACCCAACAGGGTCAAGTGGTGCAGCCGCCAAGCAATGAGCCACAGAATGCTGGAGATATCGATCCAGAATTCCTGGCAGCACTTCCTCCAGATATTCGAGCTGAAGTTCTAGCACAACAGCAAGCACAAAGGCTGCATCAATCTCAGGAGTTGGAGGGCCAGCCAGTTGAGATGGACACTGTGTCAATAATTGCTACATTCCCTTCTGATCTTCGAGAAGAGGTAATATGTTTATTTGTTGTAAGGTGGTATTATTTTGTCAACTGACATTATATATAAACTGCAGGTTTTGCTAACTTCATCTGATGCTATTCTTGCTAATCTCACACCTGCCCTTGTTGCTGAGGCGAATATGTTGCGCGAAAGATTTGCACATCGTTATCACAACCGTACTCTCTTTGGCATGTATCCTAGAAACCGCAGAGGTGAAAGTTCCAGAAGAGTGGAAGGTATTTCTGGCTTAGACAGGACTGGTGGAAACATTTCCTCTCGTAGATCCCTTGGAGCTAGGCTGATTGAAGCTGATGGAGCTCCTTTAGTTGATACTGATGCTTTGCATGGTATGATACGGTTGCTTCGTGTGGTGCAGGTATCACTTCTTCTTGAAATGTTCTTTTGGTTTTTATATTTTTGCTACCATTTTCTAATGGATTCCATTTTTCAGCCTTTGTATAAAGGTCAACTGCAGAGGCTACTTTTAAATTTATGCGCACATAATGAAACCAGGACGTCATTGGTTAAAATTCTTATGGACATGCTGCTATTTGATAGAAGGAAGCTTGGCAACCAGTCAAATTCTACCGAGCTTTCATATCGCCTTTTTGCTTGCCAACGTAATGTCATATATTCACGTCCTCAATTTTTCGACGGTGAGTACTTTGGTTTCTGTTGCCGTTCTTTTAATTTATTTTTTTATTCCTATTTAGCTATCAATTTATCTTTTTGTTTTTTTTTTCCTTGATGGGCTACTCCCATTTTCTGAAAGTAGCAATAAGTCATTTGCATGTTGGAAATTGTTTATCTAAACCAGTGCATGTCAGCATGCATTTTGATTCAATTCATCCTGTCACGTAAAAATTGTGACTAATAGAGTTTGCAAAGGTGAAAGTTCTCTGTTTTCTGCTTCATGAAATTTTAAGTTCAGGTTTTCCTCCATTTTCCACTTTTGCTCGGGTTTATCACTGCTTGGTAATAGCTATGCGTTTTGGATTTTATAGGCGCTCCCCCTTTGGTGTCAAGACGTGTTCTAGAAACTCTGACCTATTTGGCCCGAAATCATCCTTATGTAGCTAAGATATTGCTTCAGTTCAAGTTTTTCAGACCGACATTACCGGAATCAGAGAATGTATATCAGGATTGTGGTAAAGCAGTGATGGCAGTTGAACATAATCTACAGTCTGAAGGTTACATATCGATTGCATTACTTCTAGGCCTTCTAAACCAACCCCTGTATTTGAGAAGTATAGCTCACCTTGAGCAGGTAATGCATTACATTGAACCGTATGTTCTTTTCCTTTTATTTATAATGATTGGCACATTCAGAAGTTAAGACTATGTTTCTGGCCTCTTTGTATTCTTTTCTCAGTTGCTTAATTTGTTGGAAGTGATCATTGACAATGCTGAAAGCAAATCACACTTATCCGAGCAATCTGCACCTTCTACTGCTGAGCAACCAGCTGCTCCTGAAGTTTCTTCATCTGATGCTGAAGTGAATGCAGATTCTGGTGGTGTATCCTCTGGGGTTGGGACATCGCCTAAGATTGGTAGCTCCAAAACAATAGCTTCTGCTGCCGATAGTGAATTTGATAGCCATAGTATTCTAGCAAACCTGCCAGAAGCAGAATTACGACTTCTGTGCTCACTTTTAGCACGAGAAGGGTATGAATTGGCTTTAATTGACAATTATCTGATTAGAAGAGTATGGTAGATAAGGAGTCTTTTCCTTCATTAGTACTTTTTGTTTCCTTCCTTCCATGTCTATTATTAATATAGTTTCATAGCTTAATGTGTAATAAATCTTGATTCCTACTCACCCTCTACAAATTTTTCATTTTGTTCATTTCTAACGTTCGACATGCAGAAACATTGCTTTGTGCTTCTTTATGCAAAGAACTCAGGTGCTTGGTCTAATATCTTGTGTGTTATATAGGTTATCAGACAATACTTATGCTCTTGTGGCAGAGGTGATGAAGAAGCTGGTAGCCATTGCTCCAATACATTGTCGCCTGTTTATTACGGAGCTATCAGAATCTGTCCAGAAATTGACAAAATCTGCCATGGATGAGTTGCACATGTTTGGAGAGGCAGTGAAAGCACTCCTCAGTACATCATCTTCTGATGGAGCTGCTATATTAAGAGTTCTTCAGGCATTAAGCTCTCTTGTTGCATCACTGATTGAAAAAGGTAAAGATTCTTCAATTCTTCCTGAAAAAGAGCATGCTTCTGCCCTTACTTTGGTTTGGGATATCAATGCTGCTTTGGAGCCTTTGTGGTTGGAGCTGAGCACCTGTATTAGCAAAATCGAGAGCTATTCAGATTCTTCACCTGATGTGCTGGCTTCATTTCGAACTCCTACAGTGAAGCCAGCTGGTGTAATACCCCCACTTCCAGCTGGTAGTCAGAATATATTACCATATATTGAATCTTTTTTTGTGGTGTGTGAGAAGTTGCATCCTGCCCAGCCTGGTTCAGATCAAGAGTTGAATATTGCTACAGTTTCCGAGGTTGAGGATGCTGGCGTTTCTGCAGTAGCACAGCAAAGAACTACAGTACCCGCCCAAAAAGTTGATGAAAAACACGTTGCTTTTGTTAGGTTCTCAGAGAAGCACCGAAAACTGCTGAATGCTTTCATTCGGCAAAATCCCGGGTTGTTGGAGAAGTCTTTCTCCCCTATGTTGAAGGTCCCTCGATTTATTGATTTTGACAATAAGCGTGCTCATTTTAGATCAAAAATAAAGCATCAGCATGATCATCATCATAGTCCTTTAAGAATTTCTGTTAGGAGGGCATACATTCTTGAAGATTCATATAATCAATTGCGAATGAGATCGACACAAGACTTGAAAGGTAGGCTGACAGTTCACTTTCAAGGAGAGGAAGGTATTGATGCTGGTGGGCTTTCAAGGGAATGGTATCAGTTACTGTCCAGAGTTATCTTCGACAAGGGAGCATTGCTTTTCACGACGGTTGGCAATGATTCAACATTTCAACCGAATCCCAATTCTGCTTACCAAACAGAGCATCTATCATATTTCAAGTTTGTTGGGCGAGTGGTCAGTGCAAACTTTTTGCATTTAATGGATTAAATTGAACAACGGACTTCTAACATGTCTAATTGGTTTCTTTTACCAGGTTGGCAAAGCACTTTATGATGGACAGCTCTTGGATGTGCATTTCA
This sequence comes from Benincasa hispida, assembly GCF_027475165.1. Taxonomy (NCBI): domain Eukaryota; kingdom Viridiplantae; phylum Streptophyta; class Magnoliopsida; order Cucurbitales; family Cucurbitaceae; genus Benincasa; species Benincasa hispida. The sequence goes on along the minus strand of NC_143481.1, from coordinate 35,585,108 downwards.
CTCGATCATTTTACAAGCATATTTTGGGAGTCAAAGTTACCTATCACGACATTGAAGCTATTGATCCCGATTACTACAAAAACCTGAAATGGATGCTTGAGGTACTGAATACAAGTATTTACTTATAGTTGATAAGAATTATGTCTTCTAATATTTGCACTTCTACAATTGTAGTTTTGCTATAGAGATATAATTATAATTATTTAACTCATGTGAATTGGTCTGTTTGTTGCTCTCCAGAATGATATCAGTGATGTTTTGGACCTTACATTTAGTGTTGATGCTGATGAGGAGAAGCTGATCCTTTATGAAAGGACAGAGGTAATAGTTTTCGTTCTCAATGTCTGGTCTGATGTAATGCGTATGTTATACATTTTACTCAGATTTTGCTATCCTTGTTCCAATAGGTTACCGACTATGAACTGATTCCTGGTGGACGGAACATTAAAGTCACAGAGGAGAATAAGTACCAATACGTTGATCTAGTTGTTGAGCACCAATTAACAACGGCTATACGTCCTCAGATTAACGCCTTTCTGGATGGTTTCCATGAATTAATTCCTAGGGAACTGATATCTATTTTTAATGACAAGGAACTTGAATTGTTAATTTGTGGGCTCCCAGATATTGATCGTAAGCATTTGTTTCATTGTTCTATAAACAATTCTTTTACAAAATAATGTTACTTTCTACATCCGAAGTATGTTGATAGCATTTTTGCTAATGTTTTCACGTTAACGTTTTTTCAGTGGATGATATGCGAGCAAACACAGAATATTCAGGATATAGTGCTGCATCTCCCGTCATACAATGGTTTTGGGAGGTCGTTCAATCCTTTAGCAAAGAAGACAAGGCCCGCCTTTTGCAGTTTGTGACTGGCACCTCAAAGGTATACTGATTTTGCTTAAGCACAGACTAGTTATGAAAGGTGTTTAGGGTTAATTTTCTCCCCCGCCCTTTTGGTTGTTCATTGTTATCTGAACTTTCATGTACAGGCTAGGATTCATAGAGTATCACATAACTGTTCAATACTCATAAATATTTATCGTTCTGCAAATTGGTATCATTTATTTCCATATTTGGTTACAGTTATGTCAATGGGCCTATTCTGTATGAATCTGTACTATTCCTATTAAACTGGTTTGGCAGTCGCAATTTCTTTTATATTTTTTTTTTTGCGAACCTGACACAGCTCAACTATTTTATGCGTATTGCCCTCGACCAAGAATTGTGTAGCTCAAAATAATTTCCTTTTCATTTTTTTATTTGTTCTTGAACGGTTGTAAATTTGAGGACTCGAGTGCCCATTAAAATACTCTCTTTTATTACTCGCCACCATGACCTAGCTGATTTTCTGGTCTGGTTTCTGCATTTTACTTTTAACGGTAGTCTGAACGCTCCCCCTGTGATATTTCAGGTGCCTTTAGAAGGTTTCAGCGCTCTGCAAGGAATTTCAGGTTCACAGAAGTTTCAAATACACAAGGCATATGGCAGCCCGGACCACTTGCCTTCTGCTCACACATGGTAATGAGTGATGATATTTATGATTGATATTTATTTAGTTTGCTGACCTAGAGAGAGATATTGAGTTTTTGCTCTTTGCCTACAGCTTCAACCAGTTAGATTTACCCGAGTATCCATCAAAACAGCATCTGGAAGAAAGATTACTTCTTGCAATTCACGAAGCAAATGAAGGATTCGGCTTTGGTTAAAGGGTTGCGAGTTGTGAAAAAAGAGAGGTATAAACAGTGTATAATATAACTGCATTTCGAAGTTGTTCGGTGAAAAGAGAATTAGGAGGTGAATGGTGGCTTATGACTTGTTGAGTTGCTATATTGTTTATAAATTACTGTACAGTCGTAAATCACTAAAGAAATTGCTTCCGCAGTTGAAATTTTGTCTACCTGTTTCTGTCTCCCTTTGTTTTATATCTTTAGAGAGAGAGAGAGAGGACAAAGAGCACCTTTATTCTTATTATGTAGATTCTTAGTTGATTATTATTTTGTTCTTGATGGTTTGTCAAGGCAGCAAACTGGTGGTTGTACAATTTTTGCTTCTTTTTTCTTTTTCCCCTCCTTTGGTTCATTAGTTTGATCCGGTGAGAACAAAGGATCTTGGGGAGGCAATCTTCACTAATCTATCAGACCAAAATACATACAGGGTGTTCAAAAAATTCGATAACTTGGGTTGGGTTATCAATTTATTTGGATTGGAACCCATTTGTGAATTGGATTGATTTATGGGTTCACTTCTCAATTTATTATAAACTTTAAAGTTCTTTTTGTTACTTATAATATAATTATTTATATATATTGATTTTAGTTTTATTTAATTTCATTATTTTTATTAATTTATTCATCAACAACTTTTAAAAATAGTTTCATTAGCAATTCGAAAAGAAAATTTTCATTATATAAATTGAGTTAATTTTAATTCAATATATAAAATAATTAGATTAGATTTTTATGTATTTATATTTTATTTCTTTTTAGAATAAAATTTTAAATAAATGATTTAATTCGAATCAATCCAATTCAAATATTTCATGATTAGGTTGGATTGAGTTTATTTTTTCAATTTAGTTGGGCCTAAAAATCTCTTCAATCCAAAGATTGACAATTCTTTCAAAAGAGATTTATTTATATATTTTTTAACAAGTTGACACTTGTTTTTGTCAAGACTATACGTTTGGATTGCTTGAAATAGTGTTTTGAAATTGCATCTTCTTTCGAACACTTCCCAATCTGTTCTCTCTAATTTTGTTGAGGTTAAACTTCTTTTTTAAGTACAATTAAGAGTAGGGGATTCACAATTGGAAGTAGAATAATTCAATAGCACCTTAAACTTATCCTACTTAACTCTTAGTATTTTGTAGATTTTGAATATTGTCTAAAAAAATCTATATATTTTGAATATTTAAATGTTCATACATCTTTGAACTTTTGATTTTATATTTAATAGTTTTTTATCTTAAAATATCATTTTGGTCCCTAAAATTTTTGTTCAATTTTAGTTCTATGTATTTTCAATCAATTTTAAATTGAAATAAAAAAGCATTTGCTAATTATTTTTAGGTTTAAATATTAATTCGATTCCTATACTTTTTACTTTAATTCATTTTGGTCTATGTAGATTGTCAAAATATTTGGTTCAAGTGAATGGTTATTTTGGTTTCCTTGTTATTTTTTTAAAGGGGTTAAAATGGTTACGTTTTCAAATTATGGAAGCCAAAACAAATATTTTTATGACAATTTTTTTTACAAGATTCCTTGTGGATCCATGAGATATGAAAGTCAAACTAAAGATTCAATTCCGGTTGTTGATCGGGGATGAGATGAGGACATTTCTTAACTTGTTGAAAGGCTAATCATAATGTAACTTTTGTAATTTCAATGATTTTCCTAAAATAAGGTATTAATAGTTTCTATCTATACATTAGCTATTGGATAATAAAATGATCTTTTCTTAAAAAAAGTTTCAAGCTGAGCTTTCCAAAGTTCATGAGTTTTAAAACGAAGTAGTTTAATGGTACTTTTTTTAATTAAGCCAACATTTGATTAATTCTGTTTAAGCAAGAAACGTCATTTTCTTATCTCAATATCGATAGTACAAGCACTATGCCAGTTGAGCTACGTTCTTGTTGGTAACATTTTTTTTTTAGTTCGATTTAAGTATTTGATAGGAGTTACTTATGATAAATTTTATTAAATGATGAACATATAACATTTAAAATCAAGGATTAAATTCTAACTCTAAATTTGGCCTCACTTTGAAAAATGCTCGAAAGTTGGTATTCTACTGAGGACATAAGATACAACAACAATTTTTTTCTCCCATTTTTCTTTTCATTTGTTCAAATTCTTCCTCTCATTTTCTTGCTTCCACTCCTCGCTTCCCGTTTTCCACTCCTGCTCCCGCTCATCTCTCCTTCGTCTTGTTCTCCTTCAGACACACCTGCAACTTTTTTCTTTGGGAAAAACTGCAGAACAAAGAATAAAGAGAGAAAAATGGAAAGAAAAAAAAGAGAGTGACATAAACAAAAATCACCAGAGAAGAAAAAAGGGAAATCGTCCGAAGGGTAGCGTAAATGAAAGAAATCGTTGGAAGCGAAAAAAGTAAATAAAAGAAGAAAAAAAAAAGAAAAAGAAAAGAAAAAGTGTTGTAAAGAGAGGAGGAAGGAGGAAAAATAAAGAAGGGTTAAATGATAAATTCACAACATGATGACATCAGTAAAAGACCAAAATTCATTTGTTTACAAAAGTGAGATCAAATATTGAGTGTGCCCTAAATAGAGGGTTGTTGAATGAGAAATTTTGGACCAATCACAAATTGCCAGTCATTGATGACGAAATTCCAAATCATCAAATTTGGGACCAATTAGGAGTTGACATGTGTCTCAAATTAGAGTTGAAGACAAATTCTGATGACGCCATATGGTTTTATCATGACTGTTGAATCAGGTGAGATTAATTTGACCCAATTTGATATTATTATTTGGGTTAAAGTCCAACTAAGCTAAAAAATTGGTTGAATTTGACTTAAATGTCAAATCAGACCTAAATCCAATTAATTGGACCAAAAATCAGGCCCATGGAACAACCAAGCCCAAGTCCAACTAATCGGGCCTAAGAACTAGACCCATGGATCAACCAAGCCCAAGCCCACGAGACCCACTAGAGAACTCTATAAATAGAGGAGCTCTCCTCATTTATGAGAGTCCAATTCTACACTTCAGAGGATTTAGAGAGAATTCTCTCAACAATCAGAAGACACCCAAACTTCTGAAACTGACCACACTTGAAGATTGAAGTCCTTTGAAGATACAAGTATTCTTCCAAGACTTCAAGCTCAAGAACATCCACATGCTCCGCTTCTATACATCAGGCATACGTATTCAATCGAGAGAGAATCAGAGGATTAAGTACTAGAGATCGAATCACATTGCATCAAATCAACATTAACATCAACACCAACTCAAGTTCAACTCTATGAAACAAGTTTCTCCGGAAGCCTCGTGCGAACACTTTCTCCAAGAAGATCACCAAATCGAATGGCCGATCATCCAAGAAGATCAACAAGCCCAAAGACCGATCATCCAAGAAGATCAACAAGCCAAAAGATCGATCATTCAAGAAGATCAATAAATCAAAAGGCCGATCATCAAAGAAGATCAACAAGCCAAAAGGTCGATCAGAAGATCAATAAGCCCAAAGGCCGATCATTCAAGAAGATCAATAAACCCAAAGTTGGATCATCCAAGAAGATCATCGAGACCAAAGGCCAATCATCCAAGAAGATCAACAAGTCCAAAGGTCGATCATCCAAGAAAAACAACAAACCCAAAGGTCGATCATCCAAGAAGATCAACAAGCCTAAAGGTCGATCATCCAAGAAAATAAACAAGCCCAAAGGCTGTCATCCAAGAAGATAAACCAACTTAAAGATTAAAGTTTATTTTAAACGCATCAAAGAATTATTTATTAGAGATTATACTTGCTATACTGAAATCAATACAAATATAAAAGTTCATATTCCACGAAACAAATTTCTCCAGAAACCTCGGGTGAATGAATTGACACGCCTAGTGGGACGTCTCTCTCATTTATTTCTCATCTTCTAAGTCAACAAATCAACAAATAAAACCAAATAAAGTTGCATCCAAAGATACTACTGCAAGCGACTCCTACATGGGATTTGTCACCTGTAGTCACTCAAAGAAGATTCTATATGAGCAAGAACAAGACTCTATCACCACGGAGAAAATTTGAGAACGATTGATGGAATTTCCTAAAGGTGGGATCACTATAAGAGAAAATCCTTTGTTTGACAACTCTACTCCTGCTTCTAATCGATCAGAGAAAGAATTGTACTTTGATATAGTGTCTGTCATGATGGCTGACGTAACGACTGAGTCGGCCATGGTAGAGATGGAGAGGAAGATAAATTTCCTAATGAAAGCTGTAGAGGCGCGAGATCATGAAACTGCTGCCTTAAGAGAATAGATGCAAGATTATGAAGCTGCTGATTGAGTCAAACTCCTGTTGTTAAAGCCAATAATAAAGGAAAGATCGTATTGTCAGAAAACCAATCGCAACAATCAACTTTTACTACCTCCTTGTCAGTTCAACAACTACAGGATATGATCATAAAATCCATCAGAGCTTAGTATGGAGGCCCATCTCAAACTTCTTTTATGTACTTCAAGTCGTACACTAAGAGAATTGACAACCTGAGAATGTCTGCTGGGTACCAACCTCCAAAGTTCCAACAATTTGATGGAAAAGGCCATCCGAAACAACATATTGCTCACTTCATCGAAACCTGTGAAAATACAAGAACCAGAGAAGACCTACTAGTCAAACAGTTCATTCGTACCTTGAAAGGAAATACTTTCAATTGGTATATTGATATAGAGCCAGAAGCGATTGACAGTTGAGAACAGTTGGAAAGAGACTTTCTCAATCGCTTTTATAACAATAGGTGTATCGTCAGCATGATGGAACTGACAAGCACCAAGCAAAAAAAGGTAAAGTTGGTCATCGACTACATCAACCGATGGAGAGCTCTAAGTTTAGATTGCAAAGATAGGTTCACAGAGTTGTTTACAATAGAGATATGCACACAAGACATGCATTGGGATCTTTTCTACATCCTACAAGGGATAAAATATCGTACGTTTGAGGAGTTAGAAACACGCGCTCATGACATAAAATTGAGCATCGCCAACAGGGGAACTAAAGATTTTCTAATCCTTGAAGGGAGAAAGCATAAGAATGAAACCAAAGGCACTGAAAGATCGTGGATAGTGCCACTAAAGAATCTATGGTCATTCATGCAACCCCAATGAAATTTCCTCTAAAGGAAAACAAACAAAATTTGAAAGAAAACATAATAAGAGCAAGAAACGTCGCCCAACTCTTAAAGAAAGATAGAATAAGGTTTATTCATTCCTTGATTCTGATGTTGTGGACATGTTGGATTAACTGCTAGAGAAGAAACTTATTTAGTTATCAGAATGTAAGCGACCGAAACAAGCAGGGAAAGTAGATGTTACTAACTACTGCAAGTATCATTGGGTCGTTAGCCATCTAGTGGAAAAGTGCTTCGTGTTGAAGGAGTTAATTTTGAAGTTGGCTCGAGAAAAGAAGATTGAACTAGATTTGGATGAAGTAGCTCAAACAAATCCCGCCACAATAGTGACAACTTCAAGTGTTCCAACATCGTCTGCGTCATATGATCAAAGAGAAAGCATGATCTAGTTTGAAACCTTCAAGTTTATAGTTGTTTGGTTCCAACAAGGGATTCCAACAATAGACTCCCAAAAGAAAGATGAGCCTGTTGAAGATAATGACAAAAGGTGGATCCTTATGACTTGTCAAAAGAGAATATAGCCAAATTCCTTCCAAAAAAGAGTTGCACTCTTATTAAAGCTATAGAAGAGGGAACAAAACTTATAAAAAGAAAGGAAAAAAGATGTCATGGAAGCCTAAGCATGCTAAAGAAGAAGACAAGGACTTTCTTAAACTTCGACGGCCGGTAATTTTAGCAGAATTTCTCCTAAGAATATTCCTCGATAATCATCTAAATGAAGTATCAGAAATTATTGCATGTCATGTTGTCAGCATAACGAAAGTCGACAACAATCATATAACTATTGAAGAAGTCGATGATTCAAAAGAAATTAAGCAAAGAATATCTGTCTTCAATCGTATCAAGCCTTCAACTACTCGATCTTAAGTCTTCCAAAGATTTAGTATGGCCATGATAGAAGAAGAAAGCTAATATCTAACGTCTACTGCAACTCGAACTTTAGCTTCTAAGAGGCTAAGTATCTTCACATCAAAGAAATATCGACCTTCAATATCTGTTTTTGATCATCTTAAGGTGACAAGTGATCAACATAAAAGAAAGATGAAAACCTTGAAGGTAAGACCATTTCATGAAGAGAACAACGACGAAAAGATTCACAGTTGTGTTCCTTCATGCATGAAGAGGAAATTGCCTGTTAATATAAATACAGAAGGTTCCTTGATTGTGAAACCAAAACTCATCATATTGACGAATCCTACAAATGAAAAGGATGATCAAATCCATGATGAAATAAGAGCTTCTGAAGTTTAAATGAGCTCTTCATCGCAAGAGCCTAAACTGCTTGTTGCTCCAAGCCCGCATGAGCTTGAAAGGTAAACGACCCTAAAAAAAACTAACTTTGCATGAACTATGTTATGACTCAATCTCTGTCATTATAAAGGGTACGTGGGAAATTTAAAGAAATTTAAGTTCAGTCACATGAAAAAAAAATCTTTTTTTGAACTACGTCATGACTTGAACCCATTCTTCAAGGGAACGTAGGCAACTTAAAGAAATTTAAGTTCAGTCCGTCGAAAAGGATACCACAACCACCTAAATATGACACTACAAGATTGATGTTGATCATCCTCATTAAAGAATGATACTCTAGATTGAAGATGTTCATCCCTCGGAAAGAGCTAACACAACAAATTAAAAGCACACATTTGGTATGATGCTTTACTTCCTTTTCGAAGTCAAGTTTGGATGCTTCATTGCTTCCTCTTTAAAGTTCAACTTGGGTGTGACTTCCCTGCTTCCCCTAAAAAAATATTATTCCCTGCAGCTTCGCCCATTCTCCAAAAGTCGTTGTAGTTCTGCCTCTTCTACAAAGACGTTGGTGCTACTGCTTCTTCATCTCCAAGTTTGAGGATCAAACTACTGCTTTGATGATCGCACTGTTGTTCCTCCATCTCCGAATTTGATGTTGCACTGCTGTTTCACTGTCTTTAAGTTCGAGGGTTGCACTATCGCTTCTACAACTCTAAGTTTGATGATTGCATTGATGCCTCTCCATCTCCAAATTTGATGGTTTCACTATTGCTTCTCCATCTCCAAGTTTGAGGGTTGGATAGCATGCTCCTCCATCTTCAAGTTTAGAGGCTTTGTTGATACTCCTCCATCTTCAAGTTTAGAGGCTTCATCAACGCTCCTTCATCTTCAAGTTCAGAGGCTTCGTCGATGCACCTCTATCTTCAAGTTCAGATGCTTTGTCGATGCTTCTCCATCTTCAAGTTCAGAGGCTTCGTCAATACTCCTCAATCTTCAAGTTTAGAGGCTCCTTCGATGCTCCTCTATCTTTAAGTTCAAGATCGATGTTCATGGCTTCACTTCAACTTTAAGTTAAAGATCGGTGTGTATGGCTTCGCTTCTATCTTCAAGTTCAAAATCGGTGTACATGGCTCTGCTTCCATCTTCAAAGTTCAAGATCAGTGTGCGTAGCTTCGCTTCCATCTTCAAGTTCAAGATCGATGTGCATAGGCTCCACTTCTATCTTCAAAGTTCAAGATCAACGTGCATAGCTCAGCTCCATTTTTAAGTTCAAGATTGGTGTGCATGGCTCCGCTCCATCTTCAAATTCAAGTTCGAAAAATTTGTCGATGTTCTTCCCCATTTTCAAGTTTAGAGGCTCCGTCGATGCCCCTCTATCTTCAAGTTTAGAGGTTTCATCAATGCTCAATCTTCATGCTCAAATTGGAGGCTTTGCAATGTCATCTTCATGCTCAAAGTCGCAAAGTCAAGTTTAATGCAAAAGATTTTTCGATGCTTCGTCAAACTCAAATGCGGAGGATTCGCCGATACTTCAAGATCAAATGAAAAGGATTCGTCAGTGCTTCGCCAAAATCAAATGCGGAGGATTCTCTGATGCTTCGTCAAATTCAATTGCGGAGGATTCACTAATGCTTCGTCAAGATCAGATATCGAAGATTCATCGATGCTTCGTCAAACTCAAATATGGAAGATTCATTGATACTTTGTCAAGCTCAAGTGCAAAGGTTTCATCGATGTTTCTCCATATTCAAGTTCAAAGGCTCCATCGATACTCCTCCATCTTCAAGTTTAGAGGTTTCATCGATGTTCCTCCATCTTCAAACGCGAAGGTTTCGTCAATGCTTCTCCATCTTCAAATCCAGAGGCTACGTCGATGCTCTTCCATCTTCAAGTTCAGAAGCTTCGTCGATGCTCTTCCATATTCAAATTCAGAGGCTTCTATCGATGTCTTCCATCTTCAAGTTCAGAAGCTTCGTCGATGCTCTTCCATCTTCAAGTTCGGAGGCTTCTATCGATGCTCTTTCATCTTTAAGTTTGGAAGCTTCACTACTTCCTCTTTGAAGTCAGGTTTTGACGCTTCACTCCCTCTTCAAAATATTTGTTCAACTTCCTTCCTTCTCCAAAATGTTGGTGTGGCTTTGCTTCCTCCCTAAAAAAAATATTGGAGCAGCTTTGCTTCCTCCCAAAAAAAAAATGTTGGTGCAGCTTCGCTTTTTCTCCAAAATATCATTATAGCTTCGTTTCCTCTCCAAAAATACTGGTGTGGTTCCATTTCATATGCGAGATCAAGTTTGGTCCGCCCAACTCCACTTCATATACGAGGACAACTTTGGTCTGTCTGGCTTCGCCTCATATGCGAGATCAACTTTAGTCAACCTGACTCTGCTCAAAAGCTTGATGGCATATCCTCCCCATCTTCAAACCTGATGGCATATTTGCCTTATCTTCAAAGTTGGATTAGGAAGTGATATAATGGAGTAGACCTTTCTAGGGTTATCCCTATATGGATCAAATGAGGATTGTTAAACCTTTCCAGGGTCATCCCCATGTTGACCGAGATATGATAGGGTAGACCTTTCCGGGGTCATCCCTATGTTGATCAAATTGGGGTTGTTAGACCTTTCCAAGGTCATCCCCATGTTAATCGTGAGGTGGCGATATAATGGGGTAGACCTTTCAAGGGTTATCTCTATGTGGATCAAATGGAGATTGTTAGAACTTTTTGGGATCATCCCCATGTTGATCGAGATATGATAGAGCAGACCTTTCCAAGGTCATCCATATGTTAATCAAATGGGGATTGTTAGAGGGGTCATTCCTATATTGATCAAATGGAGATTGTTAGACCTTTCTGGGGTCATCCCTATGTTGATCGAGATATAATAGGATAGATCTTTTCGAGATCATCTCGATGTTGATCAAATGAGGGTTATTAGACCTTTCTGGGGTCATCCCTATGTTGATCGAAAATGGCGATATAATGGGGTAGACATTTTCGAGGTCATCCCTATGTGGATCAAATGAGGATTGTTAGACCTTTCCGAGGTCATTCCTATGTTGACCAAGATATAATAGGATAGACCTTTATGGGGTCATCTCTAGGGTCATCCCCATGTTGATCGAAATATAATAGGGCAGACCTTTCCGGGGTCATCCCTATGTTGATCAAATGGGGGTTGTTAGACCTTTCCGGAGTCATCACCATGTTGATCGAAAAGTGACTATATAATAGGGTAGACCTTTCCGAGATCATCCCTATGTTGATCAAATGGGGGTTGTTAGACCTTTCCAAGGTCATCCCCATGTTAATCGGGAAGTGGTGATATAATGGGGTAGACCTTTCAGGGTCCATCCCTATGTGGATCAAATAAGGATTGTTAGACCTTTCCGGGGCCATCCCCATGTTGACTGAGATATGATAGGACAGACCTTTCCTGCGTCATCCCTGTGTTGATCAAATGAGGATTGTTAGACATTTTTGGGGTCATCCCTATGTTGATCAAATGAGGGTTGTTAGACCTTTTCGGAGTCATCCCCGTGTTGATCAAGGAGTGATGGTATAATAGGGTTATTTAGACATTTTTTGAGGTCATCCCTATGTGTGTCAAGGAGACAGTTACATATCAAGGCATTACTGCAAAAAAAAAAAAAAAAAAAACAACAAATATTTAAAAAAGAATAAAAAAACAAGAAGAAAAAAAGAAAGGAGAAAAGAAAGAAACAAAAATAAGGAAGGAAAAAAAAAGAGGGAAGGGAGAAAAGAAAGAGGAGAATAGAGAATGAAAAAGATGTGTGCTATGAAACACAGATACATATACGATTACACGATACGGATACGATTGGATACAACGATTCGTCAATTTCTAAAAAAAACTAAGATACGAAAACGTCTAAGGATACGCCATTTTTGTATATATATATTTTAATATATATATTTCTAAAAATCGAGGATATTGATACATTGAAGATACATTTTTTTCTTTAAAAAAATCTAGGATATAGATAAATTTAACATACAAGTTAATAATAATAACATAAAACAGAATACAAACACTAAAATACAATACAGAAAAGCAACATCTATGATGTTGAAGTATAATATTTAATAAAATGCAATAGAAAAGTGACTCATATTACAAAGAAGAAGAAGAAGATTAAAGGGAAAAGTGTGAAGATAAATGAAGAACTTCTTCATTGAATTGTTGAAGATATCCAAGTGGTTTATATTTTGGTGGACTTTGTGAGGACTCAAATGTGAAGATGAAGATCAGATAATTATAGGGTTTGGTCTTTTATTTATTTTTTTCCTTTTAGTTTTGGACTCGAGTAGTGAGTTTTTCAAATAGGTTGTCTAGTTTTAGATTGAGAAAGATTAGATGAGTTGCTTATCTTTTTTCTTTAAAAAAAGGTACGCGTAGAAATAAATACGTCAAATCACGTGCCAAATACGTATCTGAGAAGTATCTAGAAGTATTGGTATCCGATATGTGTCTAATACGAAATCTTTGTCTCACATGAAGTGTCTGTGCTTCATAGGATGTGTGTGATGAGCCCTATTTATAGAGGTCAAGATGGACTCAAATTCCTAATTTAATTTGGGTTTCCTACTAAAATCTTATCTTTCTAAAAGATTTTGATAAGATCTGAATCATCTTATTTTTAAATTTGAATTTAATATCCTTGATGGATTAGCCTTAAAGCAAATGATATCAAAATCCATTTACATCAATTTTAAATTTGGGCATATTCCAAATTTTATCGTAAATTCAAATCCAAGTTCTAGGTCTTAACGCTCTCCACGTTGTCTCCTTCTGGTAATGCATGGGAGGTTGTCTTCCTTCCACCTCTTTCTATTGTCCTTCTTATAGCGGCTCATCTCGAATCGTCGAATGCTTAAGACCGGAATGCTACCCTCATTTGAACTCAAGAACGAAACTTAAGTCATTGCTCATTCCTGCTCATGCTTGCTATAACAATTCCTTACGAGAGGCTACTAGACTTGTCTAAAAGACGAAAAAAATGTCGCAGCTGTGATGACACAGTTGAGTATTCATTCGATCCACCATCCGATAGCGTTGATCCTATCTCCTAATCAATCGTGATAAAATCTCAAATTAAAATTTGGTCATATTCCAAATTTATTTAAAAAAATTAAATTGTTCAACTTTGAGATTATATTGTACATAAAATCTCAAATTAAAATTTGGACATATTTCAAAATTTTTCCCAAATCTAAATCATCCAAATTTAGACTTTTATCCTCAAGTCAAATTAAATTGGGGATAAAATCTTAAATTGATGTAAAATTCAAATTTGGCATCTTCCAAATTTTATATCAAACTCATCCAAATTTAAGTTCTTATCCCTATTTCCAAATCAAATTAGGGTAAAATCTCAAATTAAAATTTGGTCATTTCCAAATTTTATTGCAAATCTAAATCAAGTTTAGCTTTTATCCTATTTCCAAACCAAATTATGCTAAAGTCTCAAATTAAAATTTGGCCATATTTCAAATTTTATTAAAAAAATTAAATTATTCAACTTTGAGATTAAATTGTATATACAAATTAAAATTTGGACATATTCCAAATTTTATCTCAAATCTAAATCATCCAAATTTAGATTTTTATCCTCAATTCAAATTAAATTGGGGATAAAATCTCAAATTGATGTAAAATTCCAATTTGGGCATCTTCCAAATTTTATATAAATTCATCCCGATTTAGGTTCTTATCCCAATTTCCAAATCAAATTGGGGTAAAATCTCAAATTAAAATTTGGCCATATTCCAAACTTTATCCCAAATTTTAAACTTATGTACTGAATTCATAGTTTGACTGACACATCAACTAAGATCAAATTCAAGAGCAGATATATTTGAATTTCGATTCCAACTTTATATTTTTTGAGATTCATCCAATCATATATGTGCATAAATCTCGAAAAGGGGCATTTGTTGAATGAGAAATTTCGGACAAATCACAAATTTCCATGTCATTCATGACGAAATTCCAAATTATTAAATTTGGGACCAATTAGGATTTGACATGTATCCTAAATTGGAGTTGAAGACAAATTCTGATGACGCTACATGGTTTCATCGTAACTGTTGAATAAGATAAGATTAATTGACCCAATTTTATGTTATTATTTGGGTTAAAGTCTAACTAAGTAAAAAAAAATGGCCTGACCCAAATCTAATAATTGGGCTTAAAGGTCAGACCTATGGACCAACCAAGTCCAACTAATCGAGCCTAAGGACCAGACCCATGGACTAACAATTCTACACTCCAGAGGACCTAGAGAGAATTATCTCAACAATTAGAGGCCCTAGATATAATTCTCTTAACAATCAGAAAATGCTTAAACTTCTGAAGCTGACCACACTTGAAGATTGAAGTCCTTTGAAATACAAGCATTCTGACCACACTTGAAGACTGAAGTCCTTTGAAGATACAAGCATTCTTCCAAGACTCCAAGCTCAAGAACATCCACACACTCCGCTTCTATACATTAGGCGTATGCATTCAACCGAGAGAATTAGAGGATCAAGTACTAGAGATCGAACCACATCGCTTCAAATTAATATCAACATCAACACCAGCTCAAGTTCAACTCTACGAAACAAGTTTCTCCGAAAGCCTTGTGCGAACACGAATCCTCTAAGAAGAACATCAAGCTTAAATGTCGATCATCCAAGAATATCAACAAGCCTAAAGGTTGATCATCCAAGAAGATCAACAAGCCAAAAGGCTGAGCATCAAAGAAGATCAACAAGCCAAAATACCGATCATTCAAGAAGATCATTAAGCCCAAAGGTCGATCATTTAAGAAGATCATCAAGTCCAAAGGCCGATCATCCAAGGAGATCATTAAGCCCAAAGGTCGATCATCCAAGAAGATTAATAAGCCCAAAGGTTGATGAAGATCATCAAGCCCAAAGGTTGATCATCAAGCCCAAAAGCCGATCATCCAAGAAGATCAATAAACCCAAAGGTCGATCATCCAAGAAAATCATCAAGACCAAAGGTGGATCACCCAAGAAGATCAACAAGCCTAAAAATCGATCATCTAAGAAGATTAACAAGCCCAAAGGCCGGTTATCTAAGAAGATCAACAAGCTAATGACCGATCATATAAGAAGATCAGCAAGCCTAAAGGTCAATCATCCAAGAAGATCAACAAGCCCAAGGGCCTATCATCCAAGAAGATAAATCAACTTAAAGATTAAAGTCTATTTTAAATGCATCAAATAATTATATATTAGAGATTGTACTTATTATACTGAAATCAATACAAATACAAAAGTTCAAATTCCACAAAGCCAGTTTCTCTGGAAACCTCGTGCAAACAAGGACCAACATACAAACTTCATAATTTTTAAGACCCCGTTTGGTGACCATTTGGTTTTTGAAAATTAAAGCTATTCCATCATTTGCATCTCTAGCAAGTACAATCGTTGAATTCTTAGCTAAATTCAAAAAACAAAAACAACTTTTTGAAAGTTACTTTTTTAGTCATCAAAATTTGGCTAGATTTTTTAAACAGTTGATGAAAAGTAGATAACAAAGGAAAAAAAATTTAAGGGTAGAAATAGTATCCATAGGCTTAATTTTAAAAAACAAAAACAATGAAAACTATTTTTTTTTTTAGTTCTCAAAATTTTGCTAGACTTTTTAAACCATTGGTAAAAGATAGATAACAAAGAAAAAAGTTTAAGAGTAGAAGTAGTGTTTTAATTTTTTAAAATAAAAATAAAAAATGAAACAAAAAATAAAAATAAAAAGGAGACAGTTACATATCGGGACATTGCTGCAAAAAAAAAAAGAATAAAAAAATATTTAAAAAAGAATAAAAAAACAAGAAGAAGAAAAGAAAGGAGAAAAGAAAGAAACAAAAAGAAGGAAGGAAAAAAAAAGAGGGAAGGGAGAAAAGAAAGTGGAGAATAGAGAATGAGAAAGATGTGTGCTATGGAACACAGACACAGATACGGTTACACGATACGGATACGATCGGATACGGTGATTCGTCAATTTCTAAAAAAACTAAGATACAAAAACGTCTAAGGTTGCGTCATTTTATATATATATATTTCTAAAAAAACGAGGATACTGATACATTGAAGATACATTTTTTTCCTTAAAAAATCTAGGATATAGATAAATTTAGCATACAAGTTAATAAAAATGACACAAAATAGAATACAAATACTGAAATACAATACAAAAAAGCAACATCTATGATGTTGAAGTACAATAGTTAATAAAATGCAATAGAAAAGTGACTCGTATTACAAAGAATAAGAAGAGGATTAAAGGGAGAAGTGTAAAGATAAACGAAGAACTTCTTCATTGAATTGTTGAAGATATCCAAATTGTTTATATTTTGGTGGACTTTGTGAGGACTCAAACGTGAAGATGAAGATTGGATGATTATAGGGTTTGATCTTTTATTTATTTTTTCCTTTGTTTTGGACTCGAGTAGTGAGCTCTTTAAATAGATTGTCTAGTTTTAGATTGGGAAAGATTAGATGAGTTGCTTATCTCTTTTCTTTAAAAAAAGGTACACGTAGAAATAGATACGTCAAATCGCGTGCCAAATACGTATCTGGGAAGTATCTGAAGATACGTATCTGGGAAGTATCTGAAAGTATCGATATCCGATATGTGTCTAATACAGATTCTTTGCCTCACATGAAGTGTCTGTGCTTCATAGGATGTGTGTGGTGAGTCCTATTTATAGAGGTTAAGATGGACTCAAATTCCTAATTTAATTTGGGTTTCCTACTAAAATCTTATCTTTCTAAAAGATTTTGATAAGATCTGAATCAAAATATCTTATTTTTAAATTTGAATTTAATATCCTTGATGGATTAGCCTTAAAGCAAATGATATCAAAATCCATTTACATCAATTTTAAATTTGGGCATATTTCAAATTTTATCATAAATTCAAATCAAAGTTCTAGGTCTTAATGCTCTCCGCGTTGTCTCCTTCTGGTAATGCATGAGAGGCTGTCTTCCTTCCACCTCTTTCTATTACCCTTCTTATAGCTGCTCATCTCGAATCATCGAATGCTTAAGACCGGAATGCTACCCCTGCTCGAACTCAAGAACGAAACTCAAGTCATTGCTCATTCCCGCTCATGCTTGCTATAACAATTCCTTACGAGAGGCTACTAGACTTGTCTAAAAGAAGAAAAAATGTCGCAACTGTGATGACACAATTGAGTGTTCATTTGGTCCACCACCCGATAGCTTTTATCCTATTTCCAAATTAAATCGTGATAAAATCTCAAATTAAAATTTGGCCATATTCCAAATTTTATTAAAAAAAAATTAAATTGTTCAACTTTGATATGATATTGTATATAAAATCTCAAATTAAAATTTGGACTATTCCAAAATTTTTCCCAAATCTAAATCATCCAAATTTAGACTTTTATCCTCAAATCAAATTAAATTGGGGATAAAATCTCAAATTGATGTAAAATTCAAATTTGGCATCTTCCAAATTTTATATCAAACTCATCCAAATTTAGGTTTTTATCCCTATTTTCAAATCAAATTAGGGGTAAAATCTCAAATTAAAATTTGGTCATATTCCAAATTTTATTGCAAATCCAAATCAATTTTAGTTTTTATCCTATTTCCAAGCCAAAATATGCTAAATTTCAAATTAAAATTTGGCCATATTTCAAATTTTATTTAAAAAATAAATAAATTATTCAACTTTGAGATTAAATTGCATATAAAATCTTAAATTAAAATTTGGACATATTCCAAATTTTATACCAAATCTAAATCATCCAAATTTAGATTTTTATCCTCAATTCAAATTAAATTGAGGATAAAATCTCAAATTGATGTAAAATTTCAATTTGGGCATCTTCCAAATTTTATATCAAATTCATCCAAATTTAGGTTCTTATCCCTATTTCCAAATTAAATTGGAGTAAAATTTCAAATTAAAATTTGGCCATATTCTAAATTTTATCCCAAATTCTAATTGACACATCAACTAAGATCAAATTCAAGAGCAGATATATTTGAATTTCGATTCCAACTTTATATTTTTTGAGATTCATCCAATCATATATGTGCATAAATCTTGAAAAGGGGCATTTGCTGAATGAGAAATTTTGGACCAATCACAAATTGCCACGAAATTTCATTAAATTTGGGACCAATTAGGGAGTTGACATGTGTCCCAAATTGGAGTTGAAGACAAATTCTGATGACGCTACATGGTTTCATTTAATCAGATAAGATTAATTGACTCAATTTGATATTATTATCTGGGTTAAAGTCCAACTAAGCAAAAAAAATGGCCTGAATTTGACCTAAATGTCAAATCAAACCCAAATCCAACTAATTGGGCCCAAAGTCCAGGCCTATTAACCAACCAAACCCAAATCCAACTAGTCGAGCCTAAAGACCAGGCCCATGGATCAACAATTCTAAACTCCAGAGGACCTAGAGAGAATTATCTCAACACTCATAGGCTCTAGATATAATTACAATCAGAAGACGCCCAAACTTCTGAAGCTTACCACACTTGAAGATTGAAGTACTTTGAAGATACAAGCATTCTAACCACACTTGAAGACCGAAGTCCTTTGAAAATACAAGCTTCTTCTAAGACTCCAAGCTCAAGAACATCTACACGCTTCGCTGCTATACATCAGGCGTATGCATTCAACCGAGAGAATCAGAGGATCAAATACTAGAGACCGAACCACATCACATCAAATCAACATCAACATCAACACCAACTCAAGTTCAACTTTATGAAACAAGTTTCTCCGGAAGCCTTGTGCGAACACTAATCCTCCAAGAAGAACATCAAGCTTAAAGGTCGATCATCCAAGAAGATCAACAAGCCTAAAGGTCGGTCATCTAAGAAGATCAACAAGCCAAAAGGCTGATCATTTAAGAATATCATCAAGCCCAAAGGTCGATCATTCAAGAAGATCATTAAGTCCAAAGGCCGATCATCCAAGAAGATCATCAAGCCCAAAGGCTGATCATCCAAGAAGATCATCAAGACCAAAGGTGGATCACCCAAGAAGATCAACAAACCCAAAGGCCGATTATCCAAAAAAATCAACAAACCCAAAGGTCGATTATCCAAGAAAATCATCAAGACCAAAGGTGGATCACCCAAGAAGATCAACAAGCCCAAAGGCCGATCATCCAAGAAGATCAACAAACCCAAAGGTAGATCATCCAAGAAAATCATCAAGACCAAAGGCGGATCACTCAAGAAGATCAACAAGCCCAAAGGCCGATCATCCAAGAAGATCAACAAACCCAAAGGTCGATCATCCAAGAAAATCATCAAGACCAAAGGCGGATCACCCAAGAAGATTAACAAGCCCAAAGGCCGATCATCAAGATCAATAAGCCAATGATCGATCATATAAGAAGATAACAAGCCCAAAGGTCGATCATCCAAGAAGATAAACCAACTAATATATTAAAGTTTATTTTAAACGCATCAAAGAATTATATATTAGAGATTGTACTTATTATACTTATTATACTGAAATCAATACAAATACAAAAGTTCAAATTCCACGAAGTCAATTTCTCTGGAATCCTCGTGCAAACAGGGGCCAACATACAAACTTCTTAATTTTTAAGAGCCCGTTTGGTAACCATTTGGTTTTTGAAAATTAAAGCTATTCCATCATTTGCATCTCTAGTAAGTACAATTGTTGAATTTTTAGCTAAATTCAAAAAACAAAAACAACTTTTTGAAAGTTAGTTTTTTAGTCATCAAAATTTAGCTAGATTTTTTAAACAATTGGTGAAAAGTAGATAACAAAAAAAAAAATTTTAGGGTAGAAATAATGTCCATAGGCTTAATTTTAAAAAACAAAAACAATGAAAACTATTTTTTTTTTAGTTCTCAAAATTTTACTAAACTTTTTAAACTATTGGTGAAAAATAAATAACAAAGAAAAAATTTAAGAGTAGAAGTAGTATTTTAATTTTCAAAAATAAAAATAAAAAATGAAATGGTTATCACCCTAAACAATTAAATTATAGTTTATTTTGAATTGGAGAGAACATTCCAGAATAGTTCGTTGGTCTCATTTAGGTTCGCTTCTTGTGCAAGGGAAGAAAGATAGAACCACGTGGTGATCTCCAATTGGTAGAGTACGCGATTCTATGTATTTGTCAACTTTCCGTGTTTAGAGAACTAATCAGAAACCCCAATTATCTGGCTTCCTATATAAACCGCCAAGAAAAGGAAATCCACCAACCCTAAAACTTCAGATATCTTCTACCGCAAGAGGCAGCCACCGCCATTCTTTTACATTTCATCGACGCAGTCGTCCTTTCTCATCGTCCGTAACCATGCCTCGTCGGAGCTCTGGGGGTCAGTATTTCGCTCGTTTCTCCTTCATATCTTCCTATGTCACTCGTTATTTCTTTGTTCTGATTAATTTTATCCGGCCAGATTTTGTTTCCCGTTCTTTTTTCCTTGATTCTCTATCTCCGTATATGTATGGCGATTGATTTTGTATGAACGGTTGGATTGGATTTCAGGCTTCGATAAATTTCGATATTTTGGATCTGTGATTTGACGACAAGACTGTTAACATTTTTTTGGGGGGGAAAAAAATTAGGGTTGAAGCTTCTGCGCGCTTTAGGGTTTAGAAATTTATGTGATAGCGATGAATATTTGAGCTGTGTCATTTATGAAATCTCTCTGATGCATGTGGTAAATGCTTGACCTTTGAATATTGTTGCAGGACGATCTGCTTCCCGTCCCGCCCCTCGTGCTCCACTGCGCAATCCTCCGGCCCCCGGTAAAATAATACTACGCTTTTTATATGATTTAGTTTAATTATCTGTTTTCAAGACCTCGTTTGGGGGAGTAATGTTGAGTTTGTCTGGTAGCCGTTGAGAGGGCCTGTGTTCAGGTATATATTTATCCTCTTCGTTCCCAGGGTGGACTGGATTCTAGCCTGGGCTCCTTGGAGATGTGCTTACCCAAGCATATTTTGATAGAAAACAATGTTTGGAAATACCTTCCAGTTTTTTAGATTATGATCTTGGTTTGATAAGTTATGGTGCACCTCAGAAATTTGAAAACAAGGATTCAATGAAAAAAGTTGAATTGAATTCCAATTTCAACCATGGCTCGAAATGTGTGCAATACTATGTTTATAAAAGCACAAATTCAGTTATAGTTACCAACTAAATGTAGGGTCCAATCTCAACTATTTATGAACATGTTTCATTTTTAGAAATTAGTATTATTATTACTGAGTGATTAGAGTAGATAAACTGTAATTACAAAGATTTTGTTTGAACTATGAACCACTAGAGTAGGATACATATTTTAGCTTAACAAAAATCAAATGAGTTTATAATCTGAGATACTGTATTTTTCATAGGTTTCTTCACTTCAAAATTTCAAATTCAAACTTAGGATACATAGATCCTCAAAACTTTTGTAAAAAAAGAAGTTATAATAAAGAAACTATATATCTAGCTATGACATTGTCAAATGTACATCTTTCTATACTCTTACAATCTTTTTCTTCTCTTTTGATCAATTAGAGGATTCTCTCGTAACTTCTTTGATTTGGGCTATTGCTCTCTTTTTTTAATTTCACACATCAATAAAATTTGTTTATTATTTTAAAAAATGTTTTCCATGGAATCCATTTGATTTAGTGAATTTAAAAGCCTACCTTGTAAAAATCTGCCAATATCAGTGAATATTTACATTTAACAAATTCTAGATTGCACAATGTTAACAGGCCCTCGATAACTAAAACTACAAGATTGAAACTTAATAGCTTGAAAACCCCAGAGTAGTGGAGTGGGGTAATCCAAGGAGAAGAGAATGCTTTACACTTTAACTATATGTAAAATAACAGATGCACTTGGTCTTTGTCCTCCTTCCACATTAATTCTAGTTCATTAGCGCCCTTTCTTGGGAGGTATTTATGTTACCAAATTCTTCATGAGATTGCTAATAATTGATGATATGGATTCATGGTTATTGGCTGTGGTATAGCTAGAATCTTTTGAATGTATCACTTCCATTATGAGTGCAAATGAATATTTTGTTCTTTCCATATTAAGGTTAAAGCTTGCTTATGTTTTTAACTTGCCTTCCGCAGCTAGTTCTGCTCCTCCACCCGCACCTGTACAAGGCGGTGGTGGTGGGTCTATGCTGGGAGGTCTCGGTGCCACTATTGCTCAAGGTGAGTTTAGAAGCACTTGAACTTTCTTTTCCTTCGATTAATCATTTCAGTGCTATCTAACCATTATACTATTTTGTTATTTGTTTGTGCTGATGTGTAGGTATGGCCTTTGGTACTGGAAGTGCTGTGGCTCACAGGGCTGTCGATGCTGTAATGGGTCCTCGGACCATCCAGCACGAGACCATCGATTCATCAACTTCTTCAGCACCTTCAGTAGCAAACAATCCTGGAGGTTCTGATGCTTGTACCGTTCAGTCAAAGTCCTTTCAAGATGTAGGTTACTTCTTCTCCATTGTTATTTACGATGACTTTCTTTTTTCCAACGCTTGGAAGCTCAGGCCATTTTTTTGCCTTGTCTTCATACTTAAGGAGCTTACATTTTCTATTACCTTTCTTCCTTTGCAGTGCCTGAACCACTATGGAAGTGACATTAGCAAGTGCCAATTCTACTTGGATATGTTGCAGGAATGCCGCAGGAGCTCAGGTTCTGTTTTGGGTGCTTAAAAGAATTGATTTTTAGAACCTTCATTATGTATTCTCGCTTTGCTCCAATTGGATGACCGCAATGAGCGGTGTCAAGATTATTATGTGTTTTGACAGTGTTTTCATTTTACGACCTACTTTTACAACTTCTAATTTAATAAAAGGTGTTGAATGATGGAAACTTCATCGTTTGGACTCTATTGTTTGGCTTTTGAGTTTTGAGTTTTGGGAATTTCCTTGTGAAACTAAAACTGCCGTTTGGATTTGCACATCTACTTGATGAATGCATGCTTGATGAAAACAATTATAATCGAAATTAGTAAATTGTTGAGAGTTTGGAAGTCAAATTTGTTTGTGGATCAATTGAGAAAAATAGTGATGATGGGGAAAGAGTAGAGGGTGAAATTAAATTAATAGGGGGATGTGATTTCAGTATTGTGACATTGGGAAGCATAAGAGATCGTTATAAAAAATCAATTTTATATTACCAGATGTCTATTGAATACAAAGTTGTGTAAGTTCGATGTCCAATTAAAAATAAAATTGTAAATTTTTAAATTTATGACATTTCAAAAAGGGTTATAAACTTCAGATTTCGGACAAAATCTGTAAGTTTAATTCTTCTTTGAAAAATAAATGGAATTGAAGCTTGATGTGAATTAAGGGATTGTTTGAGGTGTTAGAGATAGGATGTGGGAATTTTGATGTTTTTGATGTCATTGTTTGGGTGTGTAGAATTTGATATGTTTGTATTTTTATTGGTTCAATTTTTGTACTCTATAATAATTTGTAATGTATGGCATACAATTCAATTTATGATCAGTTTATAACTTGATTAAAAATATTTTCATCCATATCTAAGAGCAACATATCACGGACTATTTGTACATGTCACAAAAAATAACAAATATTAAAATGCCTATGGATGCAATATACCTTTTCCTTAATGGGGGTGGAAGGCTAGAAAACCATTCACCAATAATCTATGAGGGTCAATTGACGTCCTCCTCTAGATCCTCAACTTGGTATATTGATCTCTTGACGCATCTTGAGCTCTAATTCATATTTCTCTTTCTGCCATTGTACAAGTTTCTCCATTTTACATTCTTGCACATCGTACAACATCAAGCATTTTTGTTCAATGATCCCTTGATGCCTTTTGAACTGAATTCATATCCATTGTACAAGTTTCTCCAGTTTACTTTCCTGCATGTTCGTTGTACAATGTCAAGCATTTTTAGATTGGAAGGGAATCTTCTTGTTTTGTACCTCTCATACAGTACGCTTACTGTTGGGTGTATCTAGAAAAACTTCATCCATCCCATCAATGGTCGGTATGTTCATGTCGGTATACTTTTCAAATGTGATCATGTCAGATGCTTGATCGTACGGCCACTGTTCACCAGTGGCCTTCACCAGTGGCCTTCACCACTGGCCCTCACCAGGCCCTACGTATACTATGTTAGAACATAATATTATATTAGAAAGAGTTCACCATTATAATATAATAATACTATAATGTGTTATCTTACTCGAACCCATACATCGAAAACCCCTTCCTCTATTTTCATACATTTGAACTCGTTATTCCAACCAAATCCATTGCATGCATTACTCAGCAAAATCTAATCTTGCACTCTATTGTTGATAGCCCGATGGAATAGTTAGGATTTTTTTCCGTAAGTAGAGGTTGTAGCTGACTCCAATAATCGCGCGCATCTTCAACCTTTGTCAAAATGTGTTTTGTCATTTTCTGATGTCCTGCCATTTAGCTACAATTATACTTAATAAAATAAATTGACATAGCTAGATAAACAAAATTTGAGTACGAATAACGTAGAATATGTTTCATCATTCACATGAATCAATTAACACAATATAAATTAAGATAGTTCAATACAGTAGATTGTTTGAATCGAAAGATGAACAGTCTAAAAGTAGGAGGAAGTTATTCATAGTAAAGCTAATTGAACAAGAAACTTTGTACTCATGATGCTTGTTCCCATTCATCGAACATTCGCATTGCTAACTCATCTTTGAAATTGGTCCATTCGTCGGATGTTTCAATAAATTGTATATTTTCATCGTCGAGCTCATTAGATGTAGAATCTTCATCATCAATTGTTCCAGGCATTGTAGTCTGGCACATCTCCCTCATTATCAGGTTGTGCAGTAGGTAACATGCTGTTATTGTTCTATATTGGATCTTAACTAGGTAGTAGGACTTTGCACGTAGTATTGCCCAACGACCTTTGAGTACGCCAAATACTCTTTCTGTGCAGTTTCTAGCGGATGAATGTTTCATATTAAAAAATTTCCATGGATTAGTCGGTGCATTTCCAGCACCACACCATTTTGAAAGATGGTACCGCTCCCCTCTATATGGTACCAAGAATCCCTCAACATTGGGATATCCAACATCACATAGGTAATGATAACCTAGGCATGATATACAGAAAATTAGTTGGCAAACTATTTGCTCTTGAATCCAGACAATGGAATCACAAAAGTCTATACCCTTAGGAACCTTCAACCCGTGTGGTCGAGAAATTGCATTCCTAAGCACTCTAGAATCGGCTGTAGACCCTTTCCACTCTAGCAGCACAAATATGAACTTAGCAATTGGTGAACAGATGGCAAGCACATTCGTGGTTATCTCACCTTTCTGGGTACGATAGTGAGGATGATCGGCTGCACTTACATTGACCTTTATGTATGTCCATCCAATGCATTGACAAAGGGATCATACATTGACAAAGGGATAAACATTTTCTAGTTTCCTAAAAATCTAGAACCTAATATTTAAATTTAATTGGGAGTGAAATTAAAATTGTTGTGATACTTCAAACCATTTCCACCTACTGTTAGTGCAGTCGCTTGTGATAGGCTCCGATTTTTTCAGATGTAACTCATGAAGTTGTAGTACTGCGCTCAGAACGGACCGAAAATGCCTCGAAACAGTTTCACCAGACCGTGCGAACTATTGTCCAACTACTCGGTTCTTAACGTTGTGTGCCAAAATGTGGAGAAAAATTGCCACGATCTCTTGGACGTCAAAGTATTGAGTAGGTGCCAGACGATCGGTTGTCCTAAGCATGTTACAGATTCACATGCTCTTGCGATAGCAGACGTCATCCTCATAAATAAGCCAAAAGAAGTTTAGCTGCCTAATTCGATATCTAATGTAGGAGGGTTGGTTCTCTATTCTACAATGGTCATTTAGTAATAGGGCCAACGTTAGGAATAGTTGTCGTTGAGACATGGTGATGATTGAAAGGAGAGTAAAGACTTCTTCATTTTCCATATTTTGAGAAAGAAACCTAAATCCCTAGGATACAAAAGGAAAAATAGTTTTATCAGGGATGGATCTGAATTGAAATACATTACTACAACTTGATAACTAGTAGATTGGTAAATTAATCATCTCATCCTTTAATCCATATATAAAAAAAGGTAAGGATTTACATTTGCATTATCTTAAAAATCTATAATTTACGTTTTTATTAATCTTTTCATAAGTTGGTCAAAGGTATGTGAAAGTTATTGCATTAGCCATAGTTGATCAAAAGTCCGTATTAGTTTCAAATCTTTACTGGGAAGGAAACATTTCAAAAACTGTTTTTAATTCAATAATTTAGATGGTGCAACTAAAATGAATAGTTACTTAATCAAAGACATGATTATATTAATTAAACATTTCAAAGTTATATTGATTACTACAAATGAATAAATTAATTAAAGACATCATTATATGAATAGTTAATTAATTGAAGACATGATTATATTACAAAAGATAGTTTAAAAAATGTTTCAATTTTTTTTAATTAAACATGATTATATTAATTACTAAAATTGAATAAATTAATGAATATATTGATTAGAATAGTGGTAATTGACCATAATTTGAATATTGATAATTTATACTAAAATAATTAAAAATGATTAGTTAATTTGTATATTGATAATTTATATTAAAATAATTAAAAATGATTAGTTAATTTGTATATTGATAATTTATACTAAAATAATTTAAAAAAATTAGTTAATTTGTATATCGATAATTTATACTAAAATAATTAAAAATGATTAAATAATATAAAAATCAAATTGAAGAGTATAAACAATTAGTATATCAAAGATATGATTCAATTTAGATTAATAATAATAATAATTAATGTTATTTTAACTATTGGATAACTTCCATTAAAAAAAATTCATATCGTTAATTTAAATTTATAAAATCAAATTATCAAAGGTCAATTTGGGTATTACAATTAGGGGCAGAATCGAATGCATCTAAAATTTAGAAATTAATAAACAGTCTATTACAACAAAATTGATAAAAAAAAAAAAAAAAGTCAAATAGTGAAAAATTAATAAATAGTCAATAATACAAAAAAATGTCAAACAGTCCGTGTACACAATGAGGCACACCAACCTCAATGTGGCACACCAAAAAAAAAAAAAATACAACTACAATCTCAATGAGGAATACCAAAAAAAATACAACTAAAATGGAATATAGGGGAATACAAAAAAAAAAAAAAACACTAATTGCAAACTAATTGAATGTTCCCTATTAGTTTGGGCTGCATAACAAAACAAAAAGCAGAAGTTAGAAAAAAATCTACAAATACTTAAAATGTAGGAAGAGAACTAGTTGGAATAGATAAGTATCTATGTAACTTTTATGAAGTAGTATTTGGATGGAGAGTCCACGGGTTTTCGGATCAAAACACAATGAGGCACCCTACCACCCACTAAAGAACCAAAAGTTAGGAAGTTAATAATATGAAAATAACAAGACCAAAGAATAGAAAGTAAAGAAGGAGAAACCAAATTAAAGAACTCACCAGATTGACAAACTAAATCTCGGACAACGGAGGCTCTCAACAAATAGAGAAGAACTAATGTTGTTATATAGGAAGAGGGGTAGTTAGAGAGGGGTGGTTGTTGAACATTAATAATAACCCAAAAAATATTTAAAAAAAAATAGTGTGACAGGCTTTAGAATTAAATTCACATCATGTAAATGAACTCAAATCTAATTAATAAGTTGGTTGAGTCATTAATGAAGTATGGGTAATGGAAATATGCCAAAAAAATTAATAAATGATGGTGGTAGTTTAATAAATGAGGTTGGTGGATAGTTTAATAAATGAAGTAATTCATAATGCATAATATTGAAAACATGCCAAAAAAATATAAAAAAAATTAATAACTAGGACTAACACAATTCAAGGCATTAGGATTAAAACAACAAAATACAGAACATAGAATTAGTAGGTAAATTAAACATGGCTGGAAAATCAAATACATAGAACAATAGATAATGGAGGCATGAAAATGAAAATTTGAAGGGAAACACAGAGAAGAAGACACAATTCAGGATATTAGGTTTAGAACATCAAGATATAGAATAGAGAATTAGTAGGTAAATTAAACATGGCTGGAAAATCAAATACACAGAACAATAGAGAATGAAGGCATGAAAATGAAAATTTGAAGGGAAAGACATAGAAGAAGACACAATAAGAGCATTAGGATTAGAACAACAAGATACATAATAGAGAATTAGTAGGTAAATTAAACATGGTTAGAAAATAAAATACACAGAACAACAGAGAATGAAGGCATGAAAATGAAAATTTGAAGGGAAAATGAAATACACAGAACATGGCATGAAAAATGAAATACATAAAACATGTATCGAAAAATTAATCATGGCATGAAAATCAAATAAACAGAATAGAGGATCAAAACATGAAATTGAAAATTTAAGTAGAAACAAAACAAAGACTCATCATTGACCGGTCTAGGGTTTAGAAAACAAACCTGAAGTGGACAATGTTCTCCCCCACCAAGCTGTAATTCCTTCAACTAGTCCTTCCCAGGCATTCAACGATCGACGAAGCAACACTGAGGCCAAAAAACAAGTTGTACAGCGGGTTATGGGTGAACGGAAGACCGTCAAAGCGGCAAGGACATGGTTGAGGCTGAGATTGAGGCGACGAGGGAAAAAGGGGAAACACTATATTTGTGAAAAGACAATAGATCTATGAAGAAAACAATGAAAGTGGGTTGAGGAAAAGATTGAAGAGAAGATTGAAGCAGCTAGGGTTTCAGGTGATGTTGAGAGAGACGTGAGAGGAAAATGGGAGAAGAAGATATGAGGGAAATGAAGGAGGGAAAAGGCAGATTCGAGATTAGAAGGATGATTTCTGAGAGGGATTCACATGCGCAAAAGGGGAGACAAACAGATCTATGACATATGAAACCGGGAAGATAAAATGGTGACATACGAAAACGGGCTGAGGATGAGATTGAGGAGAAGATTAAAGCGGCTAGGTTTTTAGACTATGGTTGAGAGAGACGTGGGAGGGAAAGGGGAGAAGGAGATCTAAGGGAAATAGAGGAAGGATTCATTTGAGAGGGAAACATGAGGAGGAAAGGGGAGACAAACAAGGGAGAGGGAGACATCTGAGAAAGGGATTCATTCGTCTGACGTGTGAGTAAGAAAAGAGGAGAGAGAGAGACAGACATCTGAGAAAGGGGAGAGGGAGAGACGTGTGAGGGAAAGGGGAGAGAGAGAGACATCTGACTGAGGGAAAGGGGACATACGAAACCCCTCCAAATTCCCATTACTATTTGCAAACCAATTGGGCTGGATTTTTAAAATTGGTGATATACAAAAAAAGGGCCTCCAAACATGAATATGATATAGGATCTCACTGAGTTTAAAACTCATATTGGGCCCCCAAACACACCCTAAATAGTATTAGATGTTCCTCTTTGTTTATCCAGCCAAGTTTTCTTTCTTTAGTTTGTGTTTGGAGTTCATGTTTAAGTTTGAAGTATAGATTTATATATATCTAGTTTGTGAAATATTTCTTTTATTTAATCACCTGTTAGATTTTATATTAGTTTAATTTTCTTTAAATAATATAATTAAGTTCAAAATAAACTAAAAGATTTAGAAGAATATTTTTTTAAAAAATTTTGAAATAGAAATTTTGACTAAAATTATAATATTATTTGATAAATTATTTTAATAGTTTAATATTTTAGTTTTACTAGATTTTGAAATAAAATTTCATAGACTTTTATTACTTTAACTAATTTGAAAATGATCATTTTTTTTTTACATTAATACATGCTGGGGACATAGGCGTGAATTCCGTCTTGCACTCTATGTCCCCAGCTATCTATCCAGTCTTACCCCGGAAATGAGAGGCTTATTGAGTCGGCACTGTTGAGCCAGCCCCCACCCATGCAAATCTGAGGATAATCCCGAATAGACAGGAGTTCATAGTTAGCTCAGGATTAAGATCGAGTTACCTAGGTCATCTAAGAGAAATAGTCAGTCTTAAACAGTAAACAACATTATATATTAAGAGTGACTTATTTCTTGGTCCGATCTTATACAAACTCATTGCATAGGACGCCCTTATTCCTCATGTTAATACATGAATGAATCAGGATCACTTTGTTTGTAGCACCTTTACAGCAACTTGTAATAGCTACAGAGTAGGCCGCATCCAATAGTGTTACCAGAATAAGGTACCCAACCTTAATCATATACTATAGACCGTTTTGGCTATTTACTCGAACTTTGATCCATATTTATACCTCTATATAAAGTTCAAGTATTCATGTAATAGTCATGGATTTTAGTTCATTGGATTTAGACTTTACAAATGCAATTTAAAAATTCAATAACAAGTTTATTGAAGAAATGTTGAATAACATCTTTATTGATAATAGAATATATTTAACTTTATAAACTGTGAGTTTTAGGACATAAAACCCTACAATACTCATACTTAGACTAAAACTTCAGTGGATTGATATATATATATATATATATATATAACATTGAGTTACAATGAAAGAATAAATACTAAAGAATAAATATAATAAACTAGGGCATCAGATACCCATAAATTCTCCCACTTGCCCTAGTTATAAGTGTCTCATAGACCTAGTCCTACTAGGTGATCCTCGAACACTTTAGCCGAAAGGGCCTTTGTAAATGGATCAACTAGATTTTCTTTTGAGGCTATCTGCGTGACTATCACATCTCCTCTGTGTACAATCTCCTAGATGATATGGTACTTCCGCTCGATGTGCTTTTCTCGTTTATGGCTTCGAAATTCCTTTGAATTTGCAACTGCTCCACTGGTGTCACAATAGAGGGTGATAGGCAAGTACATATTAGGAACTACTTCCAGGTCAGCCAAGAACTTTTTGAGCCATACTGCTTCTTTTGTTGCTTCACTTGCAGCTACATACTCAGCTTCTATTGTGGATTCAACAATACAATTTTTCTTGATGCTTCTCAACACAACTGCTCCTCCATTCAGAGTGAATACTGACCTAGAAGTTGATTTCCTTCAATCAATATCGGTTTGGAAGTCAGAATCAGTGTATCTAGTAAGGATCAGATACTCAGCACCATATATGAGCATAAATTTTTCGTTCTCTGAAGATACTTGAGAATGTTCTTAACGACAGTTCAATAATCATATCCAGGATTGGATTGAAATCTGCTGACTGTTCCAACTACATACCATATATCAGGACGTGTACATAACATGACATACATAAAACTCCCTACTGCCGATGCATATGGAATTAGTTTCATATTCTCAACCTCTTAAGGTGTCTTAGGACTTTGTTCCTTTGACAGATGAATTCCATGTCTAAAAGGCAACGTTCCCTTTTTGGAATTTTACATTTTATATCGAGACAAAATCTTGTCTATATAAGATGTCTATATAAGATGCTTGAGATAGCGCTAAAGTTTTGTTCTTGCGATTTCGAACTATTTGGATCCCGAGAATATACTGTGCTTCTCCCAAATCTTTCATTTGGAACTGCGTAGCTAGCCATCTCTTAACATCAGCTAGAAATTCTACTTCATTTCTAATGAGTAGAATATCACCAACATACAATACTAGAAAAGTGACAATTTTGTTAACGATTTTCTTGTAAACACAAGATTCGTCAACGTTTTGCTTAAAGTCATAGGATTTGATCACAGTGGCAAATCTCATATTCTAGGATCTAGATGCTTGTTTTAACCCATAAATGGATCGATTAAGCTTGCAAACCTTTTGCTCTTGACCCTGTTCAATAAACCCTTATAGCTTAGACATATAGATACTCTTTTCAAGATAGCCATTCAGAAAGGTCATCTTGATATCCATTTGCCATATTTCATAATAAATGCAACTATGGACAAGAGTATTCTCATTGACTTTATCATGACAACTGGAGAGAAGATTTCTTCATAGTCTACCTCTTCTTTTTGGGTAAACACTTTTACCACTAGTCTAGCTTTGTAGGTCTGTACCTTACTAGCTTGATCTCGATTTCTCTTATAGATCCACTTGTAATCGATGGGTTTTACCTCTTCAGGTAGATCTAGAAGATTCCAGACAGAATTGAAGTACGTAGACTCCATTTCAAGGTCCATAACTTTAATCCATTAAGCTTTGTCCATATCATTCTGTTTGAAAGTCAATGGATCCTCTAAGCCATCATCTTGTATGATGACTTGAGTTTCAATTAAACCCATGTACCGGTCAGGCTGTTGCATAACCCTCTCACTACGACAAAACATTCTCAACTCTTGAGAAAGATGTGAAATACCAGTTTCATCAACTACTCTTGTTGATGGACCTATCGTTTCTATGGACATTTCTTCTATTACTAGCTTACTGCGAGGTTGATGATTCTTCATGTGGTTGTACTGCAAGAAGGTTGCATTTGTGGATACAAATACCTTGTCTTCCTGATGATCGTAAAAGAAACCACCTTTCGTTTCTTTTGGGTAGCCTACAAATAGGCATACTTTTAAACGACGTTCCAACTTTTTAGGTTTCAATACCAACACATGTGCTGGGCAACCCCAAATTCTGAAGTGACGTAAACTTTCTTTACGTCCTTTCCAGAGCTCGTAAGGTGTTTCATAAATACTTTTCGATGGAACCATGTTCAAAATGTACACTGTAGTTTCAATTGCGTGTCCCCAGAAAGAATTTAGTAACTGAGCATAACTCATCATGGAACGAACCATATCCAACAAGGTTCTGTTTCTTCTTTCTGCCATACCGTTTTGCTGAGATGTGCCAAGGGTTGTGATTTGAGACTGGATTCCATGTTCTATCAAATAGTTCTGGAATTCTAAGTCCATATACTTGCCACCTCGATCTGATCGAAGTGTTTTAATCTTTTTACCTAGTTGGTTTTCAACCCCAGCCTTATATTATTTGAACTTTTCAAAAGTTTCAAACTTTTGGTGCATTAGATAAATATGCCCATACCTAGAATAGTCATCAACGAAGCTGATGAAATATTCATATCCTCCTCTCATTTAACATTCATAGAACAACAAAGATCTGAATGTACCAGCTTTAAGTGTTCTTAAAAAAAAATTTAAAAATTGAAATTAATTTGATTTTTAATTATTTAAACATATTTAATTAATTAATTAATTTATATCAAATATCAAATTAATCACATATCTAATTTCCAACATGAATCTTATTCATATAATTAATATTTAAATCAATATTTAAACATTACAAATTCTCCAATTTTGTTTAATTTCAACAAATTAAACGTTAATTATATCGAATATAATTAACAAACCCTAATTTGATTTTGAATTTATTCAAACTCAAAACCCTAATTTCGTTTTGAACATTTTCAAATTGAAATTCAATTTAAATATCATTTCAAATTCACTCATTTTAATAATTCAAGGTGTTCATGTTTTACGAGCTAGTAGAGGGACCTTATGAACCTACAGATCATGAGTTCAAACAATTAAGATTAATTGGCTAAAACTCTTTAGACCGAATTAATAAATATTCGTTAACTATCGAGTCATACCATTATAGCTCGATAGTTGCACTTTTCTCACTGTAGATATATTTGTGTCCATATGATATAACCATCACTAGTAAGTCGACTCTTCACAAGTTGTTCGTAATAATGGCTGGGTCAATATGCTGTTTTACCCTCGATATTACGTATTGCTCCTTAAGTTCTAACTGATCCTTTAATGAACAATTGATTTATGATCTAATCACCAAACCGAATCCCTCTCGGGCTAGTGAGAGGGTGAGGCCCCTTTTCCAAGACCTGGATACAGTACTTAAGAGAACAACCATTCTCTTATCCCTAAATCGGGTAGGCGAATTCCATCTTGTACCCTATGTCTCCAGCTATCTACCCAATCTTACCCCTAAAATGAGAGGCTTATTGAGTCGACGCTAGTGAGCCAACCCTCACCCATGCAAATCTAAGGATAATCCCGAATAAACAGGAGTTCATGGTTAGCTCAGGATTAAGATCGAGTTACCTAAGTCATTTAAGCGAAATAATCAGTCTTCAACAGTAAACAGCGTGATAAATTAAGAGTGACTTATTTTTTGGTTCGATCTTATCCAAACTCATTGCATAGGACGCCTTCACTCTTTATGTCAATACATGAATAAATCTGGATCATGTTATTTGTAGTATCTTTACAAGAACTTGTAACAGCTACAGAGTAGGCCGCATCCAATAATGTTACCAGATTAAGGTATCCAACCTTAATCATATACTGTAGACCATTTTGGCTTATTTACTCAAACTTGATCCATTTTTATGTCTCTACATAAAGTTCAAGTATTCATATAATAGCCATGGATCTTAGTTTATTAGATTTAGACTTTATGAATGCAATTAATAGATTCAATAACAACTTTATTGAAGAAATGTTGAATAACATCTTTATTGATAATAGAATGTGTTTAATTTTACAAACCGCGAGTTTTAGGACATACAACCCAACAATACTCCCACTTGGACTGAAATTCCAGTGGATCAATATATACAAATATATACAATATTGAGTTACACTGAGAGAATAAAATGTATAAATACAATAAACTAGGACATCAGATACCCATAAATTCTCCCACTTGCCCTAGTGACAAGTATCTCGTAGACCTAGTCCTACTAGGTGACCCTCGAACACTTTAGCCGATTGGGCCTTCGTAAATGGATCAGCTAAGTTGTCTTGTGAGGCTATCTACGTGACGATCACGTCTCCTCTGTGTACAATCTCTCTGATGAGATGGTACTTCCGATCAATGTGCTTTTCTCATTTATGGCTTCAAGGTTCCTTTGAATTTGCAACTGCTCCACTATTATCACAATAGAGAGTGATGGGCAGGTGCATATTTGGAACTACTTCCAGGTCAGTCAGGAACTTTCGGAGCCATACTACTTCTTTTACTACTTCATCATTTGCAGCTACATACTCAGCTTCCATTGTTGAGTCAACAATGAAACTTTGCTTGATGTTTCTCCACACAACTGCTTCTCCATTCAGAGTGAATGCTAACCTCGAAGTTGATTTCCTTGAATCAATATCGATTTAGAAGTCAGAATCAGTGTATCTAGTAAGGATCAGATCTTTAGCACCATACTGAAGGAACTCTTATCCAAGAGAACCAGTGAGCAGAAGCAAGATTTTTCCAATTCCATTGTGACAGAATTAAACACATTCACAAAATACTGAACAGTTATGCATCTTAGAACAAATTACAACATGCTTTAGAAATTAAATACCAAAGGGAATGAGAGACATACCTTTGAAGAACACTTCTTTTACAAATCTCTCACTCTCGTGAAGAATTGGACAGCAACCTCTCGCTATCGTTCAGATCGCCTACCCAATCATCCATTAATCACGAACAATCTTCTCCACGAACAAGCATCCTTCGACACTACCACTCGGAAACCTTGGTATTCTCAGACTGAGAATCCAGGAGGTGTGGGTTCTGTGTGAATTTGGTAGAGGGATGAAGGAAGGCAACGATCGAACTATACGATCAAACAAGTTGGAGAATGTATTGTCTATCGCATAGATTGTGAATGCTTGATCGTTTAGTAAATCTCGAAAGTACACGATCATTTAGTAAATCTCACTTAACACACGATCGTTTAGTAAACCGCTTTACACGATCGTTTAGGCTCTCGCTTAAAGGCTATCCTGTAGTCTCTCATGAGCTAAACAATTAGTAATTCAACTAATGAAGCGATCTCTAACAAAATGAAAACTCTTCTTTGAGTTTCGCCTGTTTTCTATCGTCTCGACTTTCAGAATTGGCTTGACCCTTGAAGGTCCTACGAAGCTTGTCTCATGCCCTCTCTCACAATAAAGCTAGGGTTTGTGTAGAAATCGGTCTTCTCAAGGAAAACCTCCCAAATCCGTCCAAAATGGGAATGAGCTAGGGTTATGAACTTCTAATCTATAATCTGATGATCGAGTCGATTCCATGATTAGAAGTTCATTCCATACCGAGCCTAGACCGGAATAAGGCTAGGTTATATGCATTTGAATTATGAGAAGGGGTCATTCGAGCATATTTAAATAGATTCTATGTTAACATATAGATGCCTATGTCCAACCATTCCATTTAGGATTAGGAATAGGCATAATCGGACCTATTTTTTACATATCTCTAGGTACACCTAATGATGTTTCGGCATTGATACTCTCTGTCTTTGAACATCAGTATCCTTTTACTGAGATAACTATGAATGCTAGTGGAATTGAGCAGAATGTTCTGAGTTTAGGTCTAATGGTATCATTATTTATCACAACTGGTAAGCTGCCACCAGGATTGTGAGAATATACTGTGTGTAAAAGGACCAACGATGATTTATAGGGTATCTTTCCCTATTCGGAGGAGGATCAGACTGTCTCCAAGCCAGCCATAATAGAATAGATAGGTGAAGTTGCCAATAAATAGCTGTCTGTTCCCGCTTATCGATAGATAGTAGGTTGTTTCCAAGCTCAAACCATTGGAAACAGAATTGCAACTTTCTTCTTGTTATTGGGAGAGTGGTATTCTCCGCCCCTGTTAAATCTAGTCTAGGGGGAGAACTGGCACTTTTCATTTTATCCTTCAGTTATGCAAAACTGAAAATAACCTCCCACTTTTACGGTTAATGGAGAAAATAACCAACTACAATTATCACATAATTGTTTTAATTATAAATAAAAATAATAACTAACTTATCATATTATATTTATAACCTCTAGTTTTAATATCACATCATATGTAATATTTAAACCATAGTTCCTTTTCTCATTTTATCCTTTAGTTATGCAAAACTGAAAATAAAATCCCACTTTCACAGTTAATGGAGAAAATAACCAACTACAATTATCACATAATTGTTTTAATTATAAGTAAATATAATAACTAACTTATCATATTATATTTATAACCTATAGTTTTAGTATCACATCATATGTAATATTTAAACCATAGTTATTTTTCTCATTTACTTAATATAAATCATATTTATATCAATTTCTCCAATTTATGTATCTATACATTATATCAATTATATCACATATAATTGAACTAGTTTAATTATATCATATATAATCAAACTCCCTCTTGTTAATTTAAACACTTTAAACTAATCCAAAAACTGATTCTCAACTTGAATCCATTGAGCTTCCAAGGGGACGTTATAGACATGTAGCTTGAAGCTCTAACGGTATGTGAATAGCTGACTAAACTCTTTAATCACGAAATCCACCATTCATTAATTGGCGAACACTTCACTAAAGACCAATAGCTGCACTCTTTTCACTACAAATATATTTCTGTGTCCATTGGATATAATCAATCAACAGTACGATAACCCTTCACAGATCGCTCGTAAGTATAGTTGGGCCAATTTATCGTTTTGTCCCTGTAGTTACATCTAACTTCTTAAGTACCACTGATTCCTCTAATAAACAATACATCATAGTTCTACTATACGTGAACACCTCTCCGACCTTGAGAAAGTGTATGGCGCTATATCGTTCAAGCCTTGGAATCAGCCCTTAAGGGAGCAATCTATCTACTTACCCCTACTTTGGAGAAGGAGTGAATTCTATCTTGTATAGCTGAGTTCCCAGCTCCCCAATCGGACGATTCCCCAAGGTGGTAGGTTTGAGTCGGCAATCTGGTCACTCACACCCATGCAGATCAAAGGACTACTCTCATAGGCAAGAGTTCCCAACTCACTCAGGATTAAGGTCATATTACCTATGGTAATCTTAATGAAATGAAAGTCTCTGTCATGAACGACGTTATATAATGAGACTAAACATTTCGTGGTCCGATCTTATACAAACTCCTTTGTATAGAAAACCCTCGCTTGCATGTATTCACATGAATGATCAGGATCAGACCATCTGTAGCACTTTACAACACTTGTAACATCTACAAAGCGGGCCGTATCTGTAGTGTCACGAGGATAAAGTTTCTCTCCTATATCCATATACTACAGACCATTTAGGTTATCACTTAAGGCATGATCCACTTGTATGTCTCCACATACATGCTTAAGTCACATGATAACCAGGGATCTTAGTTTATTGGTTTGTGGTAAGGCCAACTAAAATATCTCATATTTCATAGACAACAGTGAAGAAAATATCTCATATTATTACATCACAAGCGTTTGTTCATACAGGTGTTTACAAACTACAGAACCCGACGAGATTTAGGGCATCAACCCCAACACATACACGAGCATATAATTTTTCGTTCTCCGAAGATACTTGAGAATGTTCTTAACGACAGTCCAATGATCATATCCAGGATTGGACTGAAACCTGTTGACTATTCCAACTGCATAGCATATATCGGGACGTGTACACAACATGGCATATATTAAACTCCCTACTACTGATGCATATGGAATTCATTTCATATCCTCAATCTCACGAGGTGTCTTAGGACTTGGTTCTTTAGATAGATGAATTCCATGTCTGAAAGGCAACGTTTCTTTCTTGGAATTTTGCATTTTTTTATCTAGACAACATTTTGTCTATATAAGATGCTTGAGATAGTGCTAAAGTTCTATTCTTGTGGTTCTGAACTATTTAGATCTCGAGAACATACTGTGCTTCTCCCAAATCTTTCATTTGGAATTACGTAGCCAACCATCTCTTAACGTCAGCTAAAAATTCTACTTCCTTTCCAATGAGTAGAATATCATCAACATACAATACTAGAAAAGCGACAGTTTTATTAACAATTTTCTTCTAAACACAAGGTTCCTCAATATTTCGTTCAAAGCCATAAGATTTGATCACAGTGTCAAATCTCATATTCCAGGATTTAGATGCTTGTTTCAACCCATAAATGGATCGATTAAGCTTGCAAACCTTTTGCTCTTAACCCCAGTGTTGCAACGCTGCGGTCTTCACCAAGAACGGCGTTGCAACGCTCGGTTGCAACATTGCAACGCTGCCTGGGCAGAATGCAATCCTCCAGCTGCTGCTTCATGACCTCGCTTGCTTCAATCTCCAAATTACAGCTTAAATCGGACTCTAATGACTCCAAATAAATTACAGACTCTAGAGCACACAAATAAGCTCAACAAATAGGAGCCAATTACAAATTTAACTAGGAAATAAAAAAGGAATCTAATGCCAAAGCTGAAAAAACCATCCATATCAGTCCAAACACGCAACTCCAAAAATTCACCCACCAAAACTCAAATTAACGTTAATTGAGTGCTTAAATCACACTCTGATACCAATTGATGGAATACACAAGCATGTAATGGAAGCAAACAGAATCAATAAGCACTCTAATTACATTTAATTTGAGTTCTAAAGCATGCTATTTTAGAAAAATTAAAGTGGGTTTCAAATTGAACTTACCTTTGATAAAATCTTCCAATTCCAAGCTGCATTTGACTCCAATTTAGCTCCAAATCGACAGTGAAATACCAAGAGATCTTCTCTACTATTCTCAGCCTTGAATTTGAGTGGTGGAACTCGAATTTTAGTGAATTTGGTGAAGAAAATTGAGAAAGTTTGTGAGGGAGAAGATGAAATAGCAGAAACTCATTTTTCCAGCTCAATCCATACCATTTTCTTTAATTCTCAGTGTTTTATTAACCTCTAGCATGCAAGCACTTCATCAATGGAATTGGCCAGCAACTGCTTCAACATTGAAGTAGAAATTGTGTGATTACATGAGGAACACATCTCATGCTTGAGAAAAGTGGGAAAAACTCACTTTCTCAAATTTCCAATTTAATTTAAAAAAAATCTAATTAATTCCAAATTAATTAAATTCAACTTGATTAATTCCTAATTAATCAAATTCAACATTTCAATATTCAATTTCTCAAATTGAATTTTAAAATTGAAATTAATTTTATTTTTTAATTAATTAAATATATTTATTTAATATCAAATATCAAATTAATCATACATCTAATTTCCAATATGAATCTTATTCATGTAATTAATATTTAAACATTATAAACTCTCCAATTTCGTTTAATTTCAACAAATTAAACATTAATTATATCGAATATAATTAAACAAACCATAATTCGATTTTGAATTTATTTAAACTCAAAATCCTCAATTCAAATTGATATCATTCCAAATTCATTCATTTTAATAATTCAAGATGTTCATATTTTACGAGCTAGTAGAGAGACCTTATGGACCCACAGATCACGACCTCCAACGATTAAGATTAATTGGCTAAAACTCTTTAGACCGAAATTAATCAATATTCGTTAACTATCGAGTCACACCACTATAACTCGATAGTTGCACTCTCCTCACAGTAGATATATTTGTGTCCACATGATATAACCATAACCGGTAAGTCGACCATTCATAGGTTGTTCGTAAATAACGGTTGGGTCAATATGCTGTTTTACCCCCGATATTACGCCTTGTTCCTTAAAGTTCCCAATGTTCCTCTAATGAACAATTGATTTATGATCTAATCACTAAATCAGATCCCTCTCGAGCCAGTGAGAGGGTGGGGCCCCTTTTTCAAGATCTGGATTCAGTACTTAAAAGAACAACCTTTCTCCTATCCCTAAATCGGGTAGGTGTGAATTTCGTCTTGCATCTTATGTCCTAGCTATCTACCCAGTCTTACCCCTGAAATGGGAAGCTTATTGAGTCGTCGCTGTTGAGCCAACTCTCATCCATGCAAATTTAAGGATAATCTTGAATAGATAGGAGTTCATAGTTAGCTCAGGATTAAGATCGGGTTACCTAGATATAGCGAAATAGTCAGTCTTAAACAGTAAACAACATTATATATTAAGAGTGACTTATTTCTTGGTCTGATCATATGCAAACTCATTGCATAGGATGCCCTCACATCTTATGTCAATACATGAACGAATCAGGATCACTTTATTTGTAGCACATTTACAACAACTTGCAATAGTTACAGAGTAGGCCGCATCCAATAGTGTTACCAGAATAAGGTACTCAATCTTAATCATATACTATAGACCGTTTTGGCTATTTACTCGAACTTTGATCCATCTGTATGCCT
This sequence comes from Benincasa hispida, assembly GCF_027475165.1. Classification (NCBI taxonomy): domain Eukaryota; kingdom Viridiplantae; phylum Streptophyta; class Magnoliopsida; order Cucurbitales; family Cucurbitaceae; genus Benincasa; species Benincasa hispida. Next base: position 35,543,877 of record NC_143481.1, on the reverse strand, counting down.
CTACATAAAGTTCAAGTATTCATGTAATAATCATGGATCTTAGTTTATTGGATTTAGACTTTACAAATGCAATTTAAAAATTCAATAACAAGTTTATTGAAGAAATGTTGAATAACATCTTTATTGATAATAGAATATGTTTAACTTTACAAACTGCGAGTTTTAAGACATAAAACCCAACAATATATTGACTTAAAATTGAAATAAACTTGTCTTTTAATATTAAATTGAATGATTGAAAAATTATATTTTTTGTTCTTACTAAATTACATTTGAGGAATAAAAAATCATAAATTTAAGTTTTAGTTTTTATTTGGTCGCTAAGTTGTTTTAAACAGTTTAAATCTTTACGTTTAGAAAATGATTCTAAGTCTTTGAGCTAGTTAAATTGACCAACAAAAAAATTAAAATGTTATTAAATTAAATTAGAGCTTTCAAACATATGTATATATAGTTCTATACATATAACCTAAATAAATATAACTTTTCAATTGCAGTCTATTGGCATGTTTGGAATGACTTAGAAAAAAAAATATCTTTCAAAAATTCATTTTTAATCAAACACTTTTGATAAAAATTCATTAAAATAATAATAAAAAAAACATAATGTATTGTAATTCTTTCTTAAAGTGTTTTTGTATACATATTTGTTTAGCTTGTTATAAGAGCATTTTTATTAATGTTTTTGAAGGTTGGTTGGTGGGCGGAATTTTGCTAGTGAAGAGGAAGGGGGTTACCAGAGGTTGATCAATGGTGGTCAGAGTTAGCTAGTGGCAACTGGAGGTTGGCCGATGACGGTCACCAAAGTGGCGGTCGGAGTTGGCCGATGGCGGTTGTCGAGGTGACGATCGGAGGTGGCTGATGACGGTTGTCAGGTCGTAAGAGGTGGCAATCGGAGCTGGCCGATGGCAATCACCAGACGTGGTGGTCGGAGTTGGCCAATGGCGTTCGCCGGAGGGTGGTAGTCGGAGTTGACTGGCGGCGATCGTTGAAGGGAGGCAACCGGAGTTGGCCGCGATGGTCACCGAAGATGGTGTCCGGAGGTTGGCCGACATAATTCCTAAATTAAATTAGGAAAAAAATAGGATGGGTAACCTATGGGTTTGAATGGTAGACACTATTCAAACCCATGAGAAAAAGATGTAGGAAGCTAGGCTTCCTAAATCCATGTCCCAAACAAGAGTTGGACTTAGGATGCCTAATCCATCTAATCCCAATCCTTGAAACAAACACCTTCGGTTATTTTACCAACTCACTTCAACTTTCGCCAATTCTCTTTCCCTTCAATGTTTTTAATGGTTCCACCCATCGGTCTTTGTTGGTGATTACTGCTACCATACTCCGGTGACATACTCCAATGACCACCTTCGGGTGGCCAACTTCGACGACCAACTCCGAGCTCCAACAACTACCTCCGACTACACTCCGACAACCAATTCCGATAACCACCTTGATAAAAAAAACTCTGACTTCCACATTGGCACAACCAACTTCAGCGAAGAACTTTGGGCCCCACCAACCACCTCTGACGAAAACTCTAGCGATTAACTCCAACGACTACCTTCGCAAAAGCAACTTCGGCGACATACTTTGTCTACTACCTTCGTGTACCTAACTTCGACGACCACTGATAAAAATAAAATGGTGGGTTTAATTACCCACCATTTTATCACTCTCATTCTCAACCGTTTTCCACGCATTTTTATTACTCTCCCAACTCCCTCAATTACTTTGTTGTTTCTCTCTCTCATGCTTTCTTCACATTTACTCCCATTCTCTCATCTTCTCTCTTCTTTCACCGTCTGGTTCGTCTTTCTCATTTTCTCTCTTCTCTCTCCGTCTGGCTCGTATGAGTTTTATTTTCCCTTTTCTTTCTCAACTCCTTCGTTCTCTTTTTTGATTTTCTTTCTATGGCCATTCTTTTAGATCTAATTATTCTTCTTCTATTTCGTTTTTTTCTTAGATCTAAAAATATTACATACAACGTTCTATAATTTTTCAGTAAACACAAGTTCGAAGATATGTTTTAAACAACCTATCACTTGATGTTTTCAAATATTACATAATTCTAATGAAATAGTAGAATTCAAAATCATGGCTCAAGTTTTTTTTTTTTTTTTTTTTTTTTTTTTTTTTTTTTAAAAAAAAAAGATAGTTTAGACACTGATGCAACATAATAGTAGAAAAAATAGATATTAATATTTCTAAAATCATTTTACCAATTTTAGAAAAAGGTAAATCCATATTCCAAAAATTGGTAAAAAAGACAATTGTTGGATTTATGATTTAAATTTTAAGATTTGGATTTTGTTAAGATTAACATTTAAGTGTCATCCCTTCTATTTAAAACAATGTCAATAGCTGATGGCACTAATCCTTTCAGTTTTTTTTTTTTTTTTTTAATTTTTACGGTAATTAATGATTAAGTTGGGTTTTTGAATGGAATATTCACATCTATTTGAGTGTTTAAAAAATTGAATTCAAAATTTTGTGTTCTATATATGAATACTTTGTAGAGAATTTGTTATATTTTGAGAATGGAAAAGAACTGGAAGTTTTTTTGTTTTTATCTTAGAAAATTTAGAAAAATATGTGTATAGTGGTAAATTAAAATCAACAATAGCAAAAAAAAAAAAAAAAAAAAAAAAGAAAAAAAGAAAAAAATCAATTTCATTTACAAAAATAGCACAAGATACCCCAACTCAACTTAACTCTGCACACTAAACACAGACAATGTAACTCTCCAGATAATAATTACCAACTCAACCCAACTCAACTCTCTGCTTTTATCACGCATCAAACGCACCCTTAGTGATTAAGAGATATATGTTCGAATTTATCTCTATAGTACTTAAAAAGGAAAAAGAAATCTAGAGGGAAAATGCAATATTTATTTTGGTCAAATGTACATACAATGCCATCGTGTTTTCTTTTATTTATTTGTTTTCCACATTCAACACAATGCGTAGTGATATTCTTAAAAAAAATGAGAAAATTCAAATACTTCAAATACATATCTTAATCAATCAAGTTATAATTCGTTATTAAAAAGATGTTATAATAGGACTTTTAATATTAATATTGTTGTTTTCAAAACTTATTAGAGAAATATTGTTGTTTTGAAACTTATTAGAGAAATATGTTGTTTTGGGAGTTGGAGGCTAGAAGTCGAGGGTTGAGGATTCGACTAATGTAGAGGTCGAACGTTGAGAACTCGACAAACAAAGAAAAACTTGGAAACAATACATAAATTAGGGTTGTCAAGGGTTGAAGTTTCGACATACATAAGTCGAAACTTCAACCCTCGACAAGGAAAAGGAAATCTCGCTAGTTTTGACATACATAAGTCGAAACTTCAACCCTCGACAAGGAAGATAAGTGGGTGAAAGCAGATTGTAAGAGAGAGCGAGATTGTAGGAGAGAGCGAGATTGTAGGATGGGACAATCTCCAACGTCTATGGAATGTATGCGTCTCGCTCTCTCCTACAATCTCGCTCTCTCTCACAATCTCGCTCTCAATCTCTGAACATCTCGCTCTCTTACAATTTCGCTCTCAATCTCGCTCTCTCTTACAATTCAAAATTATGTTATTGTTGTTATTTTTTCATTAATGATTACTAGCTTTTTTTCTCATTGGTCATGTATATATATATATATATATATTTCTATGGAAAGTAAATAAATTTATGTATATTCAATTTTTTTTTATAAAGTTGTACATTATTCTTTTAATTAAGTTGTACATTATTCTTTTAATTAACTTGTACATTATTCTTCTAATTAACTTGTACATTATTCTTTTAATTAACTTATACATTATTCTTTTAATTAAGTTGTACATTATTCTTCTAATTAATTGTACATTATTCTTTTAATTAAGTTGTACATTATTCTTCTAATTAATTGTACATTATTCTTTTAATTAAGTTGTACATTATTCTTCTAATTAAGTTGTACATTATTCTTCTAATTAAGTTGTACATTATTCTTCTAATTGAGAAACAAATATTTTTTTAATTGAGAAATAAATATTTTTTTTTTCAGATCATGGTTTTAAACCCAGAACTTGTTGATCCCGATGTTTTGTACGACCAGTCCATTCATCGATCAACTGTTGGATGGCGAGATTGTACTATTGGAGAAATATCTTGTAGGCGTCGAGAGGCAGTTCTCCAGCGCACTATCCCACTCCATCCACGAATACTACCGCTACTACGCACATCTGGATTCTATGGGGTTGCCATATTAGAATTTATTCAGTTGGACTGGCATCTGATCACAGCCATGGTCGAGAGATGGAGGCCTGAGATGCATACATTCCATATGTCTGTTGGAGAGTGCACTATCACTCTATAAGATATAGAAATGTTGTTGGGGTTACCTGTTGATGGTGAACCGGTCACCAGAGTGATTTATGATGACTGGTTAGAAGTTTGTCAACTGTACCTCGGTGCGACCCCACCTGCCGATAAGATTAAAGGATCGAGTTTAAGTTTAATATGGTTAGGAACACAATTTCGTGAGCTTACAGATGGTGGAAGTCTGTTTTCAGATAAATCAAGTCATTTTGTTCACTTGATGTTCCTGCCACTATTAGCTAACCTCCATAATGTGGGGCGGTATTCGTGGGGTGGAGCATACTTGGCATGGTTGTATAAACAACTATGCAAAGCAACAAGACCTGAGGTTCGAGAGATAGTTAGGCCTCTCATACTTTTGCAACTATTGGCTTGGGAGCGATTTCCAACAATGGCTCCACAGCCACAACATGCTAATGACGCTCAGTTGGTTGGACGAGCCTACGGTTCTCGGTATATTGTTTTAATTCAATTTAATTTTTATATCATGATCTAGTTAATTTAAATTATAAATTATCGATTTAAAAATTTAGGTGGAGAGACAAATTTTATGTGACTAGGACAACCACACATGTAGTCAGCCAGTGTAGATACATGTTTGATCTGTTTCAACCGGAACATGTACATTACACTAAACCTAATTGATTATTTTATACACATTTTTATTGTATTTGTCTTTAATATTCTCTAATATAATATTTTTTGTTTTAGGTTATTTGGGAGTCGTATGAAATTATTATGCATACTTAATTTTTGTACGAATGATCAAAACATATGGCAGACGATGAGTCCTCTCATATGTTTTCACATTGGTGAGTGACATCTTCCTGACAGGGTGATGGGACAATTCGGTTTTCAGCAGAATGTCCCATTGCCTTGTAATATTGAACCCGTACTGCATGATATTGACCTAAAGACTGGAGATTGGTCTGAAAAGTTGCACATTTGGTAGTGCGATGGCACTGTCGTGCAAGATTTATTGCAGTGGGGGTTTTTCTTGAACAGTTTGGCACATATGTCACTCCAGAATATATTCATTGGTATAATAATATCACAAGGCGCTACGTCACTCATCCGGGAGCAGTTGTGGTTCATCTGGTAAATGAATATTATCTAATTATTTTTAATTTTAATTTATTTTAAATATTGTCTAATTGTTTTATAATTCCCGGAGATCGAACAACCGTAGACTTCGTGAGGTTGTGAATGATTCGAACTAGGTTCTTGCTATATATAGTGACAACCAAAGCTATATGGAGGAAATTCATTATATTTACAATATACCTATCGTTCCTCTACCAGTTCCTAGACATAGAGGACCTGTTCGGGAAGATGATGAGTTTGATAAGGTTGCACATAATGCAGAAGAGTTGCCCCCTATGATGTAGACGTAGAGTCAAACTGATTAGTCCGATGATGATGATGCCAGCATTTGGTTCAAGACATTATGACTTAGAGACTGGTCCTTCGTCTTCATACGTGCATGGACTTAGTCGGGGTCATGGAGAGCATAATGAATATTTATATTATGAAGCGCCTGCAGAGGTACCAGAGCAACATCAAGAAGAACCCGAGTAACCTCAAGTTCGAAGTCGACGACGACAACCAACTCGAAATCGACAACGTCCGCCTTATGGGACACATTGATTTTTGTAATTATTTTTATATAAATGAGATATTTAATTTACATTTTTTATTTTTATGAGATATTATTTTTTTTAATTCATTATTTTTATATATTATGAATAGTAATTATTTTGATATAGAAGCTTTTAAATGTCACTTACATAAATAATAACATCAGATTATCTAAATCTAAAAAGTTAGGTAAAAAACACTTCAATATTCAAATTTACATATTTTAGATAATAATTTGGGGACATAATAAATCAAATCAACACTCAAAACCTTCACATGCAAGTCTATAAATAAGACTGTATTATTGATATAAAGAACATAAATTTTAATTACAAGTAGTGAGGTCAATAATTTAAAAGATTTTACAATAATGATCTTGGATTCCTTTTGTACATTTGGTACCAAGATTTTGATGGAGTTTTTTTTTTTTTTTTTTTTTTTTTTTTTTTTTTTTTTTTTTTTTTTTTTAAATTATAAATAATAATAATAATATTTTTAGAAATTATTTTTATAAAATGAAAAATTAAAAAAAAAGAAAGAAAGAAAGAAAGAAGAAGGTGGAATGTGAAATAATTAAAAAAAGAAAAAAAAAGGAAAATTTGTACGGATATCTCGTTCTCGCTCAAAATCTCGATCTCGCTCTCCTCGCTCTCTCAAACTCTCGCTCTCTCTCAAAATCTCGCTCTCTCTTTTACTCTTCCTTCTTTCGTTCTCTCCCAATACAAAATTATTTTTAACACATCAAATAATTAGGAGTGTTATGAGAAAGGTCTCAAGAATGAGGAAGGTCTTTCGTTCTCTCCACATCAAATAATTATGAGGAAGGTCTCCGAAATGATAATTAAACTGACTCAATAATAATGTTAGGGCAAGGTCGAGGGTTCGAATTTCGATGTGCAAATGTGGAAAGGTCGAGGGTTCAAAATTCGACCTATCTAGGTCGAATTTTCAACCCTCGACTTATTTAAAAAAAAAAAGCAACAATATTTTTACAAATAGTTTGAAAACAACAATATTTTCCTAAATAGTTTCTAAAAGGACAATATCCTTTTAATTTTCTCATTATAATATATCTTAACCAATTAAGCTATAATTTATTACTAGAAGATTTTAGAATATAATAAGGTCACATTCACCAAATTGAAATAAAAAATGGTGTAATCATAATGAAATTTCATTGATATATCAACTCATAATGAGTTTGAATTGCAGACGTAATTGGATTATTTTCTATCACATTTACTTAGAATTACAAATATGTCATATTTACTAAGGTAACGACAATTAAATGTGACAGATTCACAATTCTTATATTATTAAAGCAACGATATCTATAACAGTAATGGTAAAGGTAATGGGTTTATAGATTTGGAGGTCGGACCCATAATCGTTCATTACAATTACCGAATACATGTAAACAACAATCAATATAATCATTTGGGGCTCACTTTTTATTTTATCATTGACGAATTATGTTTCAATTGTGGTAAATATGGTCTAATGAATGGATACAAAATTAGAAATTCATATCTTTGTTAAATTGTATATTAATATTGTTAAACATAATTATAGTTTAAAGACTAAACTAAAGCATGCCTTGATGGAGGATAGGTTTCTAATATACATGCCTCATAAATATGGTTCTACTTGGAAAAAAAAAAAAAGGTATGGAGGTTAAATTTTGAGTGCTCACTTAAAAAAGAAGACCTAACTAGAAATTCTTAGAATGTTCTTTTGTCAAAACAAAATTCACTTAAATTGATAACATATTTTATATATAAAAGTTGATTATCTAAACAATTTTAAGTATATAATATTTTTAGTACAAGTAGAGTCATGAAGAGTTAAACTTCTAACTACAAATGAGGCAACAGGTATCGATTACAACAAACCTAAACTTACCATGGATAATATACTCCACGGTTAAAAATAAAAATATTGTTAAAATACCATTTTGGTCGATGTAATTCAGAGCTTATTTAGTTTTAGTGTTTATATTTTTAAATATTCAATTAGTCTGTACACTTTTAATAAATCTTAAACTGAGTCAGTCAAAGTTAAATTTTATTGATACTGACCATAGTTTAAAATTTTCATCGAAATCTCGAAATTTCAATCGATTTTTCGAGATTTCGATGACCTTAGAATATGGTTGGGGAAATTTTCGTTTTCTCCACATTTCAATGAAATTTTAAGAAATTTTCAAGAAATTTCGTAATTTTGAGAATATTATGATTCTCCCTATTTAAATTTCGAGATATTGAGAAAATTTGGAGAAATTTTCATACTTCGACATTTTTTTTATTTTTTTAATTATTCAAGTTTTTCAATTTTATATCCTTATTACACACAATTTTATAGTTTCATTTTTGACAAATGATTAAGCTTTTTTTTATGTGTGACTTTTTTTAATTTCCAATTTTTCTCAATTTTTACCTTTGTTTTCGACCAAAAACTTTTATTTCTAAATAAATTGAATTTGAAAAAATAAAAAAAATAAACATATATTTATCTTTAACCTCATTCAAACTTTTTTTATTAAATTTTCAAATCATTTTATCTCAAAATTGAATTCATGTGAGTGTTTTTTTTTCTTTAACCATCTAAAACTTTCATAATTTTTACATCGTTTCACCTCAAAATATTCTGAAACTTGATATTATTTTGTAATTGTTTTTCATTATTTTTAAAATTTTTGCTAGCACATCAACATTTACACAGACATTATAATAAACATCTAAATGTTGTTTTACTTAAGAAATTGTGATTAAAAATGGTCAATTATAGTATATTAAATCACAATCAAAGTTTCATATTTAATTATAAAATTTCTATTAATTTTCATAATTTTTTCTGAAATTTTTGTTGATAATGATATTTCCATCAAATCAAGACCTCGATATTTTTATCGACGTCGGTATTCCGAAATTGATATTGATTAAATAATAATGATATTTTTCGTACAATAAATTGAATATGCTATCAAAACTTATAATAAAATGCTAATATATAATAGAACATTTTTTTAAAAAAACCAACACGAACAACTAAAGTTAAGATTTAATAAAAGTGCATATACTCAAATTGAACATTTGAAATTTGAAAGTATTAGACTAAAAATATATTTTAATACACATTTTATAAAAAGAAAAAAAAAGTGTTGTAATCTCAATTTTTGAAAACTCGGTATATAGTCGCGATATCGTTCTAAACCATCGTTTTACTTTTCCCGTTTCTTCTCAAATTGTAAGGAGATGCCTCAGTCAGACATCTGATGTAAGCAATGACGGAGCGACTTTCGCTGTTTGCCGAACAACTCTCGTCCATGGGATTGCCGTTTCCGTCGTCGCTGAATCCAATTTCGTTCCACCTTCCGACGTATCGTTCTTTCGCTTTCCCCGTCGTCGATGCACCGAAATTCAGTTCTGTTTTCTCAATGCCTTCGCAGGAGAAATGGAGTCATTTCCACCGACCAACGGTATCATCTTCACTAAGAAATTTGGGAATCAGGAACAGAAATATCAAAGCTCGATTCAGCTCTCGGAACAATCCGAATTCCACTCCCCATACCTCCAATGGCGACTCGGATTCTCCCGCTAAAATGAAGTTTATAGTAGTAAGCTCTTTAATTGCCGTGTCACTAGGAATCGCGAATCGTGTTCTGTATAAGCTTGCTCTCGTCCCATTGAAGGAATATCCATTCTTCTTAGCTCAATTGACTACGTTCGGGCAAGTTATTCATGCTTTGCCTTGATATTTATTATTTAATTTTTACTTTTGTAGTATGTTGTGATGCATTTACTGCTTTTAAGTTGTGTGTTTATGCATCTTGCTGACGAACATTTGGAATTTTTGTTTTGTAATACTTGGGAGCAGATATGTTATGGTGTATTTTAGTATATTATATCTGCGGCGTCGGGCAGACATTGTTACTGAAGAAATGCTATCGCTTCCAAAATCGCGATTCATAGCCATAGGTTTTCTTGAAGCGCTTGGAATTGCAACAGGGATGATTGCTGCAGGTATCAAAATTATACATTACTTTAGATTTGGTGGGCGGATAGAATTTTCTAGCTTTGGCGGCTGTTTGATACATTTTCATGTCGTGGCGCGTCCTTATGTATGATAATTGTAATTGTTTGTAATTCAATTCCCGGAATGTCACTTTGCTTTTTTTTAACACCTCAATCAGAGTAGGATAGGAACAGTGAGATGTAAAAAATTGTAAGAATTAAGCTGGTTTGAAAAAGAAAAAAATGACACCAATTCAAGATTTGAATTTGCGTTTAGAACTCATACTGAATGCTATGCATCATTTACAGCTTCGCTTCCCGGTCCAGCAATACCTATACTCAGTCAGGTATCTCTTCTTACCGTTCTTTCTCCCAAAGTTCTTAACTGGAAAAAAAACAAAAACTTATTTTCCACTGTACTTGCTGGATTAAATATTTGGTCTGTCAGTGTTTTTATTGTACTTTATGATATGTGCTTACCAACTTGAAGTCTTGAACTTGATGACTATAATTACAACCCTCCGATCAAGTTTATGAATCTCATCTCCATTGGCTCTCTCATTTTCTCAAGCTTCTTTCAATATTTCCATAGATTTAAATTTGGGTATATGAACATATAGTTTTAGTGCAACTACTTTGTTTTTTTTTAAATTGAAAAAAAAGGAAATGATACTTTTCATGGAAATAAGGAAAAGAGACTAATGCTCAAAATACAAAGAAACATCCAAAAAAGAAAAAAAAAACAGAAAATACTCAACTACAAAACTTAAAACATAATAACTAGGCTGGAAAAATAATGCATTTTAATTTAAGCTTAAATCCTAAATGGAGAAGTCAGCAAAAGATTTAGAAAGGGAACACCTAGAGGAGGCATTAATCCAAGCGGCTTCGAAACGATCTATCCATGTGAGAGAATTTTCTTGAAAAACTCTATGATTCCTCGCAAACCATACTTCGACAGGTAAGATTTTAACTGCATTTGACCATAACAATTGAGAATTAGGCTTTAAATTATGCCCAACCAAAAGCTGAACAATATTGTCATTGAATATTTCACCAAACACCCAATTAATATGAAAAATGGAAAACAAACGCTTCCCAACACGGCCTGGCATGGCACTCAGAAAATAGATGTTGCAGCGCTTCACTATCAGTCAAACAAAGTGGACAAATGGAGGGAGACAGATAGTGAGAAGGTAGTTTCCTTTGAAGAGTGGAGGAGGAATTTAACTTTCCAAAGATCATAATCCATATAAGGATATTAACTCGTCTGGGACTCTTTGACTTCCACAAACCTTTAAAAACCAACATATTCATAGGATTGGAAACAACCAAATACTTAAATATGGAGTTGACTGAAAATTTCCCGGCAGACTCCAAAGGCCAGATTCAACAATCTGGATAATCACTCTTTTATCTGTCAAAGACCTTAATAGCATCTGAAACTCAGAAATTTATTCCTCTTTCAACGACCTATGGAAAGTAACAACCCATGATAAAGTGTTGTCATCCCAATGGTCTAAAACTGAACCATAGGGAAGAAGTGCAATTTGAAATAAACCTGGAATACTGAACTTCAGAGGCAAGTTATCGAGAAGAAATTGTGCTACCAAATTTGACGATATGCCCTTAATGGCCTGTTATCTCTAGGTAGTGATAATCAATTCTATGATCCCCGTCTTTCTAATACACATGAAAAACACACGGAAGGATGTTCATGCTGAACTGATGTGTTCCCGATTTCTTTTTCACATCTCATATTGGCACCTTCTTGTAATAATATAACTTTTTTGCAGACTTTTTTAGTTTGGCAGCTTGTATTTTCTGCCATTTTGCTAGGTAGAAGGTACTCATGGAATCAAATTGCTGGTTGTGTTATTGTAACTACTGGTGTAGCAGTGGCTGTTGGAAGGTATCGCTTGTTTATTCAGAATATACATTTGGGCATTTAATACTCTGCTTCTAACCAGCTTGAGTGCTTGATAATAGGACCCATTATTCACTTTAAAGTAATTTAATATCTGGTTGTGTTTAAGAAATCAGACAAGATTTTGGGGAATGTTCAAAGACTTGGTGCTCAATTCTAAAGGCTTCTTTTTGTCAACTGCAGACTCCATGTCAAAAAGGAAGCTAGAGACTTCTTTAGTTAAACACTTTCACGTCCCTGTTCTAGAATTTATGGTTGAAATAAGTAGGGAAGGTTTATAGATAATGTAAGGAGTGGGATACTTTTTAAGATTTTATTTTTTTTGGGGTCTCTCTTTGGAGCTTATTAATCCAACAGTTCCTTCGTTGCTCCATTTATCAGTTCCAGCGGGATTTTTTTGTTTGGGGTAATTTTTTTTGTTGTTTTGTCCTTTATTACTGTCCATGAAATATTTGCTTCTCCACTTCAGAATATTGTTAATTTATTCGGAAACCTACTTGCAAATAGCAAAATGTAATCTTGCTTTCCATCTTCCGCTTCCTATGCTTTTGAAGAACATGTTAATAAGTTTTTTCAGACATGAAACTTAGGATCTCAACAGTGATATGTGTCTTCCGTTATTTTAGTGGCTCTAATGCAGGCCAAATGCTGTCTGGAGTTGCACCTTTATGGCCAGTATTAATGGTAGCTTCTAGCGCTTGTCAAGCTGGTGCATCAATTATGAAGGTTACCATGGTCATTGACGTAAAATAATTGACTTGGTATACCAAATATGAATGGACGTTGACTTTGTTTTTCTGAACAGGAGTTTATTTTCATTGATGCTGCAGCCCGTCTCCATGTATGACAATCTCTGCTATATTTTCAAATTAGTAGCTGTTTGAGCATTTCATTTCTTTGGTATATGTATTTGGTGCTAAATATTTGTGCATTTGTTTTCCCTAATACATTTAACTCTTTTGGCTTGTAGGGGAAGTCACTAGACATTTTTGTGGTCAATTCTTTTGGATCTGGATTTCAGGTTAGAATTTTACAAAGTCATCTTGAATTTCTTTAAGTTTACTTGCCTGGCCAGGTCAGTTATGTGTATATATTCAAGTACCGATTGCAACAACCACATAGTAATCATGTTTTCCATTGTTTTAGATCACGTTCAACAGAATTGCTGTAGGTTTATGGATAAATTCGCTTCTTGAAATCTCATATTCTGGTCTATTTATTATTGAGTTTTAACAGTTGACACTCGGCACAGGCACTTTTTGTACTTCTCTTTCTACCATTTCTTTCGAACTTGAAAGGCATACCTATAGCCAAACTTCCCTCATATCTGATGCATGGTGCGGGTTGTTTTCTCAATATTGGTGCTGCAAGACCAGGCAAGCTCTTGCAACCTTATCGGCAATTATTACATGCTTTGCAATGCAAATATCATTTTGATTTGTCATGGATACTACTTATGATTGGTGTTTTATTCAACAATGGATATGATGTGTTACTTGTATAATTAGAACATTTATTAAGCGTACGAAATGAAGAGATCCATTATAGTTCCTTAGCTCTAATGTGAGCACACAGTTAATTGGTAACTCGAAACCTTAACTATAACTCCATAGTAAAAATGAATCTAAACGCAAAGAAGCTTCCTTATATTGATGGTTTCAATTTTTTGCACTTCAGTGTTGTACGAATATTTTGTAGCTGTATAGCAGAATTTGCTTGCCTTTATTAATATCAAGCAGTACTTGAGTAGCTACTTGACAAAGGTGAACAACCCCTAATCTTTGTTGTCGTGAAGGCTTCTTAGAAAAGTACGGTGACATTTGAAATTAATCAAGGAACTATAGTTAAAAATGATAATTGGTATGCTGACTAAATACAGAATGAACATTTCACAGTTTGATTTAGCAGGAAACATTGACAGGGGAACGTTTCGCATTATAGGGATCTCTATCAGCAAGATCATGATAATTTTCTTATTTCTTACACATGCTCGTTCTTTCTCTAGATTTCATCAGATGCAGAAAATTGCATTATCTTGACATGGACATATCCAAATCTGAGAATGATCTGTTAATTATCATCCCCGGTCTCGTCTCTCTTCCATTCCATGGGGAGAGTCTCGGCCATTTGTGTTAACATGAATCGATTCCGCAGTGTCATGAATTAGCTTCTTCGACTCATAATGGAAATTTGGGTTTTTCATTTGAAAAGTAAAACGCTAACCCAAAATTGATGACCATATATGATATATTTTGAATGCAGGTTGTGAAGGGGCTCCATTGCTTCCACTGCTTTACGTGATCACAAATTTGTCCTTCAATATAACTGTGCTCAGCGTAGTAAAGAAATCTTCAGCAGTTGTTGCTTCTCTTGTTGTGATGCTTTCAGGTTCTTTTCTTTTCTGAGAATATATGAACGAAGGTTATGTTCACTGCTCCTTAACTAAAATTGGATTTTTTTTATTATTCATAATTCAAAGAATATTGTTAACTAGTTTATTAGAACATATTTAAATGAACCCCACTTTTCATACTACGATTGACTATGTTTACTGGGAAGTTAACTTGGCTTAATATTAGACGATGCTATATTGTATGTATGATTTAAAGGTTTGGTCTTGTTGGCTTTATGCAGTGCCAGTTTCAATTTATATTCTATCACTTCCATTGCCATATCTACCTCAAGGCGCAAGCTTAAGCCCCCTCTTTCTCACTGGGAGTTTAATGCTTGTGTTGGGTCTTGCTTTTTATTACATTCCTCAGCCTTCAAATTTAGACGCCAAAATTGATTGATGATACTGTACATTGACTCGGCTCGGCTGGTAGCATCAGAGTGGTGGCTTGACACCGCACTCATTTTGTAATTTAGAAATTGTAAGAATTAGGTCAGAATACCATTTTGAATGTGGAAATTATTACATTATTATTTAATAATTTTGATAAAAAAATATTTATATGGCTAATTTTAAGATTTTTTTGAACGTACAGTAACTGAAATGAAATTCATAGTACGATGATCAAAATGATATTCTAATCTAAAGGTTATTATAGGAAATTAGTATAAGAATCAAAGATTGATATATTCCACTGAATTCTAGCTATTATAGTTGTTACTAAGTCGTGGAAGTTGGATAATATTACAAGTAAGGGAGTGTTTGGCACACCAATATGGATTGAATTGGGTTGGTAAAAATTACCAACTCAATGTTTGTTCCACCAATTTTAAATGTTGATGGAGTTGAGTTGATTTTTTACCAACTCACTCCAATTCACCCCAATTCTCTTCCTGTCTATAATGTTTTCAATGGTTCCATTCATCGGCCACCATCGGGAGCTATTGCTATCACACTCCGATGACTACCTTCGTTGGCCAACTCTGGTTACCAACTCTAAGCTCCGACAACCACCTTAGACGATAACTCTAACAAAGGCCATCTTCGATGATCAATTTCAGTGAACACCTTTGTCAACCAACACTAACATTCACCTCAGACGACTAACTTCGGTGAATACCACATCTAACGAGACCCTTAATGACAACCCTATTTAGTCTTGGTGTTTCGATCTAATTCATTCCAAAGCTTTGAAGATATGTTGTAATATGTTTGATTTTAATTTTATTTGTATTTTACTTTATTATAATCTAACTATAGTTTGTTAACTTATTTGTAGGGTCCAAATTAGTTGCACAATTCCTCTACTAATTAGTTTGAGTTCATTAATTTTAATTTCTAAGTTTGGAGTATACTTTTTATAGTCCAAATTTTGTTTAATTGTTGGGAAACAATGTGTTGTATCGAGTGTTATTCATTGTTATGTGCTTGTCCCTTCTCCTTGCTTCACTAGCGCCTACCATATCGCTGGCCCCTAATTGCAATGGATGCATTCCCAACTCAAGGTTGTTAGGACGGACCTTCCCCTCATGTGGTGTTGCGATGGCTGGTCTAGATTGAGCTCTTTAACTCTTGTAGTGATGATGATCATGAGAGAGCTAGTTTTTTAGGAAACCACGGCTAATGGGGTTACGAGGGTAGGGTCGAATGAAGGGTAAGTGAAGGGGCGTATTGAGGAGCTAGATAGGCGGATGAAGGTGTAGAGACGGTGGTGGATGAAATCTCAATGGGGTGGAACCCAGCCATCAACACAACCACTTCGTATTGGGATTGGAAAGACAATGAGGCTATTATGAGCTTTGAAGATGGGGGAGTGGCGATGCTCATGCAGCTGTCCATGATTTTTCTGAAGAAGATCGAGGGAGGAAATGATCGGAAGAAGGTTGAGATGGTTGTTGGAGCTTCGTTGGAATGAGTGCAAAGAGGCACTTAGGGGGGTTTCAAGAATCTGAGCTTGAAAAAGTGATAAGAGGGAAGGTTGGGGTTCATAAAGGCGTTAGTGGGCGCGTGAATTGAGGCATGATGTCAGACTAATGAAAACGCATTTATTAAAAGGACAACGTGACATTGTGTCAAGCGGCTCACGTGATTGACATCTTTTTATCTACCACTAACAGTCAGAAACCACTGACTTTTGAGGTACCCTTCCTTGCGTTGAGTATGTTGGATGCATGGAGTTGTTATCCCAATGCATCACTCATCGCTATCCTAATCTTCCAAATTAAAAACAAGTTAACCATAATACAATCACAACCAAGAAAAACAACCATTTCCACAAAACTCAAGCAAAGAAAATAAAAAAGCAAAAAATTAAGAGAAAAGCAAATAACAAAGCAGAAAATTAAGAGCAAAACAAAAACATAAAATAAAGACCAAAGATAAGATGCTTCCCTATTAAGATGTTGTCATTATTGCCGCAGGAACTATCCAATCGCTTCATTTAGGCTTTCCAAGGTTTATGGAGGCTTTTTTGTGATCGAAATCGCCCCCATAATATGGTTTGATTATTTGTCCGTTGACCTTGAATGCGTTTGAGCCCTCTTTATTTGTTAACTCCACAGTTTCATGAGGGAAAATCTCCTTGATCACAAAGGGCCTAGACCAACGTGATTTTAACTTTCCTGGAAACAAATGAAGATGAGAATTAAATAAGAGAACTTTTTACCCTACTGAGAAAGTTTTCTTACTAATGCGTTGATCATGCCAACAGTTCGTTCTCTCCTTATAAATTTTAGCATTCTCATAAGCCTGCAGTCTCCATATATCCACTTCATTCAGTTGAAGTTTTTTTGCCTATCCAGTTGCGTCGGGATTGGAGTTTAGCTTCTCAGTGGGCCAATATGCCTTGTGTTCCAGCCCCAACTATAGGTGACAAGCTTTGCCAAACACTAGTGCATTGTTGGGATTGATGCCCTAAAGTCTCGTGTCCTGTAGTTTGTAAACAGTTTGTAGAATGCTTGTGTTGTATAATATATGATATTTACTTCACATCTTGTATTTTGCTCAGTTGCTTGTTTTATTTGTTTTACCACAAACCAATAAACATAAAATCCCTGGTTATTTGTATGTGACTTAAGCATGTATATGGTGACATACAAGTGGATCATGTCTTAAGTGATAGCCAAAATGGTCTGTAGTATATGGATATAAGAGAGAAACCTTATCCTGGTAACACTACGGATGCGACCCGCTTTGTGGAATGGTCACAAATGTTGTGACTTGTCACAGATGGTCTGATCCTGATCATTCGTGTTGGGGACATGCGAGCGGGGGCGTCATATACAAAGAGTTTGTATAAGACCTGAACATGAAGTGTTAACGTCTCGTTATATAACATCGTTCATGACAGAGACTTCACTTCACTAGGATGACCATAGGTAACATGACCTCAATCCTGAGTGAGTTGGGAACTCCTGTCATTGAGGGCGGTCCTTTGATTTGTATGGGTGCGAGTGGCCAGATCGTCGATTCAAACCTACCATTTTGGAGATTCGTCTGATTTGGGAGCTGGGAACAAAGCTACACAAGATGGAATTCACTCCTTCCCTAAGTTAGGGGTAGTAGATAGATAGCTCCCTTAAGGGCTGATTCTAGAGCTTGAATGATGTGGTGCCACACACCTTCTCTTGGTCTGAGAGGTGTTCACACATAGTTAGACTATGTTGTATTGTTCATTAGAGAAATTAGGGGTACTTAAGGAGTGAGATGTAACTATAGGGGCAAAATGGTCATTTGGCCTAAATGTACTTACGAGCATCTGTGAAGGGTCATCGTACTCATGATTGGTTATATCCAATGGACACCGAAATATATCTGTGGTAAGAAGAGTTCAACTATTGGTCTTTAGTGGAATGCCTGACAGTTAACAGATGGTGGATCTCGTGGCTAAAGAGTTTAGTCAGCTATTCACAGACCATTGAAGTTTCGAGCCACAGGTCCATTAGGTCCCTTGGGTAGCTTGGATAAAGTCGAGAACAGTGTTTGGGTTAATTTGAAATGTTCAAATTGACAAGAGGAAGTTCAATTATATATGATATAATTGGACTGGTTAATTATATATGATATAATTGGCTAAATGTATGAGATACATTATTTTGGAGGAAATTAGATATAAATATGACTTATATCAAGTAGAGGAGAAAATACTATTGTAGATATGTGATATCAAACTATAGGATAAAAATATAATATGATTATATTTATTATTAATTAATTGGTTAATTATATGATAATTAAGCTAATTTTTTACGTTCGAACGTGGGTTAATGGGGCAGCGTCAATTATTGTAATCGATGAATTAAAATGAAAATGATTTTCATTTTGAATCGTCCGTCCAAAAGAAAAAGAGAGAGCACACTGGTGAAATCTAATCGATCGCTTAAGTATTTCGAGAGCCTATACGATAGTCGCTCTTCATTTAGACGATCGTCCACCTCGCGCCTAAACGATCGTACACTAGTTCCTACATGATCAGATAGCTTTTCTGGTGGTATCGTCCCCGCTGCGTTCTTGCTTGTGCGATTGTTGACGCTACTGCTGAGCGTTGGTAGATCGCTTGGAGGTTTCTGCTGCATTGAGTTCCGAAGTTTGAAGACTGTCTTCAACTGGTATGGCACTCTCTCCCTTGTTATATCTTGTTCATAGCATGCCGTTAATTAAGATTTGTTTGCATAATTGTACATTTGAATGTATATTGTTGTATTTCGGTCACTGTGAAATTGGAGCGATCCGAACGCGCTCATGGAACTCTTTGGTAAGAGATCCTTCAATTGGTATCAGAGCCAGGTTCTGATACTCCGATTTCATATGTTGTAACGAAATGACATTTACATTCATGGTGGGTGCATTTCTTCATTGTTTAATGGTTAAATTTGCTGTGGATATGTGGATTAATGGATGTTTTCGGGATGATTAGTCTCGGTTTGATTTAATCCTTTTACATTTGCGGTTGTTTGTAAAGGCCCTGCGTTTTTGGGCATTAATAATCGTTATCGAGTCTGTATTCAAAGTTTGTTTGAAGTTTTGAGTCGTTTGGAGAAGTAGATTTATGCAAGCGTTGCGGTTCTTCGAGGAAGGAGACGATCTAAGGTTGATCGCATCGTGCAGAAGATGTGGTGTAATGACTCGAGTTTAGGAGGGGTACATGAATGAATCGATATCACATGACCTGAGTTTAGGAGGGGTACATGAAAGAACCGATATCACATCCGAATGAGAAGGATCCCGAGGACACAAAAGTATGATTAAGAAAGGCTTAAAAGAAGTGAAAGTTACTACTTATACCAACAAGGTGCACCTTCTTTTTCGGTGGCTCAATTATAAGAACTCCAAAGTTAAGCGTGCTTAGCTTGGAGCAATCCTAGCTTGGAGCAATCCTATGTTGGGTGACCTCTTGGGAATTTTCCTAGGATGCATGTGAGTGAGGACAAAGCATACTGAAAAGACCCATGTTGGTTTGTTTCATTAAGGAGGTATAGACCTTTATGGACAATTGAAGTTTGAAATACTATTCACTTGGATCGATGAAGCAATTCGAAAGCGAGATGATGAGGCGAGGATTAAGTATCAAAAGCTTTTTGAGATTTGAACTTTCGAGGACGAAAGTTCTAAAGGTGGGAAGAATGTAACATCCCAAGTTTTTATGAAAATTTAAATTAATTATCACAAATTATTGAGTTTTGGTTTTCCTAATCTTTAGAATTTAGAATCAAATTATTACAGTTGAAGAAGTTTTATTGGTTATGTGGATTCTTTGAGTAGAGTTTTAAATTAATTAGAAGGGATAATTGAATTATTTGGATAAGAAATTTTGAGTTTTTGTACAATTTGAAAGGGAAAAGGAGGAAACTGTGGTTTTAAAATTTTACCCTCTTTAATTTTGGAATTTGGATCCAAAATTTAAGTAAAGAATTAGGAAAAGATAATTGGTTTATTTGGAAGTTATTAAATCAATTATCTAAAAAGATTTTAATTTGAATTTAAATTAATTTGGAAAGTTAGAATTTATTTTTCGGATTTTTGGAAAGAAGTGATTTAAAGTTGGTGAATTTATTTTGAGGTTTATTTAATTAATTGGAGAAGAGGTGAAAGATTTGAGTTTGATGTGATATATTTATTAAGGAAAGGAAGAAGAAATATATATATATATATATATATATATATATATATATATAAGGGTTTTGGAATTTAAGAAAAGAAAATAATATATATGGATTTTGGAATTTAAGAAGGAAAGGAAATAAGTATATATATATTATTTATACTTTTGGGTGGTGGAGAATTAAAAAGAAAGAAAAAAAAGAAGAGAAAATACCCCTTCTTCTCCCTTTCACGCGACAACACTCCCCCTCCAGGGCTCTTTGGGTTTTGAGGTTTTGACTTTTGAGTTAATCTAACGGTAGCCCATTGTGTTGGAAATTTAGACTGCAGTTTGAAGTCGGAATCACACTATTCAACATTAACAAGATTGAATTAGGAGTTTCTAGTTAGATTTTGACTTGGGTTTTGGAGGTGATTTAAGATTAAAGTGCTAGTTGGGTAAGAATTTTGTTGGCTTCTAAAATTGCTTTATGTATGGAATCGAGCTTGAAGACTAAAATGAATTTTCTTCATGCCCTAGGATTGGACTAAAGGTTGTGAAGTTGGATTGGAGAGTTTGCTTGAGTGCAGAATTATTATTTCAGTTTCATATTGAGGTAAGTAATCTTACTACTGGAATCGCCTTTGTGCCGGGTGATAAATTTATTAATTTATTTATTTTTTAGGATTTTAAGACTAGTTACAAGGATAATTTTGATCGTTCTGCGATTTAATGGACTGTTTAGAAAAGACATATGAGCATGTGATAATATATCTGAAGCATTTTAATGTATGAGCATGATTTAGAAATTTATGAGTTATATTAAAAGGATGATTGAGCATGACTCTTAAATATAAGTTAAGTGGCACTCCTACTGGAATGTCTTAAAGTTAGATGAGGATTCGACATTTGTTGATTCATATAGTTATGTGATTTATTATGAGAATGTGTAGTCCGTACTATATATTATGAAATCTTGAATACTTGATTGTTCACATAGTTTAGTGCATGAAAGTGATGTACTAGAGTAGATCCATTAATACTAGATTAATTACGTATGTTGAGGTTAATTAACATGACCTTGATCAGGAGATTTTAGAGGACTCATGATTATGTGAATGTTATATGTAATATGAAGTTAGATGCAATCTCTTTTCCTTTCCAGACTATGTGACTGCATGAAAGTGATGCATGTCCATGGGCGTTAGTACATGAAAGAGATGTACTAAGGCTAGTTGTATGAAAGTGATACATACCTTGAGGGTACTGGGGTGTACGTAAGGGGTCCACGCTTAGTGGTTTATGTGTATACGAAAAAGATGTATACATAACCATGTGTACGAAAGAGGTACATATTAAGTGGATTATATGTATACGAAAGAGGTATATGCATAACCATGCGTATGTAAGAGATTGTGTTTCCTTCGGAATTCACTAGAGATTGTGTTTCCTTTGGGATTCACCAGAGGTTGTGGGTTCTACGGGACTTACTAGAGGTAGTGGCCATACTTAACTACAGTAGGATAGAAATAAGTTTTTCATGTATGTATGTGTCCCATGAGGGCTAGAGCAGTTTATATGTTCCACTAGGGGTAGGCATCTAGAGGACATAGATGCCTAGCCTGACCCCAGTAATGGGGTTACTTACTGAGTATTTTTATACTCACATTTTCTCATGTTTATGTTTCAGGTAAGAGTAGGGATGCACTGGCGAATGACAAGCGGAATCCGTGATCGAGCCACTGGGACCAGTTTTATGCTTCCGCTCATGATATTTAGATTTCTTTCCATGTTTTTCAACTTTCAATTTGATGTTCGAAACTTACTATTAAGATTTGTTTTCAGATCTATTTATTATCATTTATGATTTATGGGTACCTTATCGTCTGTTTTTAATATCTGAATTTAATGAAGCTCTTTTAAGTTTAACTTATTTATTTAGCATTTATTTCACTATAAAAGGATGTCGTTTTAAGTTCCATGCATGCATGTGTTTAGTAACGACCTAACTTGAGTCCTAGGGGGTCGAGTCGTTACAATTTTTAAGCATTTCTTAACCATACTTTCATGTCCTCAGGATCCCTCTCATTTGGATGTGATATCGGTTCATTCATGTACCCCTCCTAAACTCGGGTCATATGATATCAGTTCATTCATGTACCCTTCCTGAACTCGGGTCATTACATGCCCACCAGCTTCCGCTTGGTTCATCCCCGAACCACATCTTATTGGGAGAGGTTCCGCTCTGATATCAACTGTAATGACTCGACCCCCTAGGACTCAAGTTAGGTCGTTACTAAACACATGCATGCATGGAACTTAAAACGACATCCTTTTATAGTGAAATAAATGCTAAATAAATAAGTTGAACTAAAAGAAATAAGAAAGACATGCATGCTCACTTAAGTTTAATTCATGGTTTTAAAGTGTTTGAAATTTGGATCACATAGACCTAAGATCCCGGTTCTAATACGATTAGCAACCCTAAGGCTTTAATCTTTTAATCAGTTTAATATGATTAAATTGGCTAATAAAAGATTAAAGTGTAGCAAATCTATCTATAAGGGACCTTTTGTCTAAGGCGGGTTCTGTTTAGGCTGGGGTATTTAAGTTGACGGAAACGTAACACCCCTACCTGGGAACTTACCTGCAAAGGTGAATTAGATAGATTTGACGCATGCATCTAAGTTAAGGATAGTCCATTAAAGTGTTTAAATGTGACTACTTGAACTTGTTCATATGTTATAGACAAACGTTGTTCATGAGCAGAGTTTAAAAAGACGACTTGGACTAAAATCAGTAGCCGGATTGTCTAGGTTAATGAACCCTAGGTAGAACATTCAGTGGGAGGTACTTGGGGCATAAGATGCTTCACTTAAACCTTTCACGTTTCTCCTAAATAGTCCACACCGTGAGATCTACGCTCGGCCTCACGACACCTTTGGCGTGTCCCCCTAACGGATGGTGTTTAGGTAGGTAAATATCAAGGTGGATGGAGAAAATGTTCATAGTAAGTGGGAGTGGGAAGTGCGATAGCATATCCCTCGGTCCCCCTCGTTAGGTTGAATAAAGTTACTGCGCATCGCCTCGAGGCACCCTAGAAGTGTCCCCTTAAAGGATGGCAGTTTTGCGCGTTTCTTTATTTGATCTCCTGTAAGAGGATAAGGTAACTTAGTCTCTTGTCCTAATCTGCTTCTTCCCTACGGTGGGCTCATTAGGGCGGGACTCTGGCACAAAAAGCGAGGGGTTACACTTACACAGAATTGTTAAAGGTTAACAGTTCTGGACCGAAAAATGATGGCTGTTAGGTTCAGTTCCAAGAGTTGGTTCTGCCTAATGATTGATAATGTCTCATCCCAATGAAGGGGAAATTGATCACCCCATCGATAACGTTTGTCCTGCCTCACTAGGGCATCATTGCAAAATAGAAGTATATAACTTAGGGTACTTGAAACTATTTTGCAAAACTGATTGGTTTAAAAGTGGTTTAGCAAAATCTTATAAAGTTTTGTTCATATTTTTAGCAATTTTTTCAAAAATGGCAACAACCACGTTAGCATTGTTAAGTGCCGAAAAACTTATTGGTGATAATTTTGCAACATGGAAACACATGATCACAACGATCCTGATCATCGAGGATCTCATGGTCACTCTCACGGAGGCTTGTCCTCCTATTCCAGCTTCGAATGTCGTTCGAAATGTTCGGGAGGAATACGAGCGATGGACAAGGGCGAATGAGAAGGTCCGAGCCTACATCTTGGCAAGTCTTTTTGAAGTCTTGGCCAAGAAACATGAGCCTATGATCTCAGTGCGTGAGATCATGGAGTCCCTGCAGGGGTATTTGGATAATCGTCTGAACAATTTATGCATGAGACTCTTAACTACATATTCAACTCCAAAATGGAAGAAGGAACCTCTGTTCGTGAACATGTGCTTAACATGATGGTCCACTTTAATGTGGCAGAGTTGAATGGGTCTACCATCGATGAGGGCAGCTAGGTTAGCATAATCCTATGGACACAGAAATATATTTGTGGTAAGAAGAGTTCAGCTGTTGGCCTTTAGTGGAATGCCTGACAGTTAATGGATGGTGGATCTCGTGGCTAAAGAGTTTAGTCAGCTATTCACGGATCGTTGGAGCTTCGAGCCATAGGTCCATTAGGTCCCCTGAGTTGCTTGGATAAAGTTGAGAACCAGTGTTTGATTTAATTTGAAATATTCAAATTGACAAGAGGAAGTTCGATTATATATGATATAATTAGACTGATAATTATATATGATATAATTGGCTAAATGTATAAGATACATTATTTTGGAGGAAATTAGATATAAATATAATT
This sequence comes from Benincasa hispida, assembly GCF_027475165.1. Taxonomy (NCBI): domain Eukaryota; kingdom Viridiplantae; phylum Streptophyta; class Magnoliopsida; order Cucurbitales; family Cucurbitaceae; genus Benincasa; species Benincasa hispida. Next base: position 35,519,130 of record NC_143481.1, on the reverse strand, counting down.
TATATCAAGTAGAGGAGAAAATACTATAGTAGATATGTGATATCAAACTATATGATAAAAATATAATATTAATTAATTGGTTAATTATATGATAATTAAGCTAATTTTTCACGTTCAGATGTGGGTTAGTGGGGCAGCGTCGGTTATGTAACCAATGAATTAAAATGAAAATGGTTTTCATTTTGAATCGTCCATCCAAAAGAAAAAGGGAGAGCGTGCTGGTGAAATCTAATCGATCGCTTAATTATTTCAAGAGCCTATATGATAGTCGCTCTTCGTCTAGACGATCATCCACCTCACGCCTAAACGATCGCATACTAGTTCCTACACGATCAGATAGCTTCCCTAAACGATCGTAGCGTGTGCCGAGATTTCTAAGCGATCGTATACCATTTCCTAAACAATCGTTCAGTAAAATCTACACGATCGTGTAGTTTCTCCTAAACGATAAGCATTGTGCTATACAATAATACTTTTTTTCCTCCCATTTTCTTATCGCTTACACGATCTGGTCTTCCTCCTTCCTCTACCTAATTCACCAAAGATCACGCTTTGGGTTCTTTCTGAGAATACCCGAGGCTCTTTTTTGGTGGTGTCGTCCCCGCTGCGTTCGTGCTTGTGCGGTTGTTCGTGCTGCTGTAGTTGATGCAGCTGCTGGGTGTTGGTAGACCGCGTGGAGGTTTCTGCTGTGTTGAGTTTCGAAGTTTGAAGTCTGTCTTCAACTGGTATGGCACTCTCTCCCTTGTTATATCTTGTTCATAGTATGCCGTTAATTAAGATTTATTTGCATAACTGTGCGTTTGAATGTATATTGTTGTATTTCGGTCACTGTGAAATTGGAGCGATCCGAACGCGCTCATGAAACTCTTCGGTAAGAGATCCCTCATGCATATGGTTACATACTGATAGGCGTTTTGTATGTTGTGCGGTAAATCCATAATGGTTCGTCCAATTTTTATGCCCAATCTTTATGTGTTGTATCAACAACTTTTTCAAGGATCAACTTGATCTTTCGATTAGATACTTTGACTTGCCCATTAGTCTATGGGTGGTAGGTCGTCGTGACTTTATGATTGACGTTATATTTGATAAGACGTTTGTTGATGATGTAGTTTATGAAGTGAGTTCCTTCAACGCTTGTAATAGCTCGTGGTGTGTTGAAGCGAGGGAAGATATTCTTTTGGAGGAATTGAGAAATGGTTGCCGCATCATTGGAAGCACATGAGACAACTTCTACCCATTTTGAAACATAATCCATAGCTACTAAAATGTAGCTGTGGTCATTAGATGGTGGAAATGGGCCCACGAAGTCGTTACCCAAGATGTTAGCTTCTGATATAGTAGTTATTGCATCTCGTTCCTACCAGAGATGTTTCCAGTGTTGGGTTTTATGCTCTAAAACTCGTAGATAATAATTGTTATTAATTGACTGTCATCAATAAAGAGTTATAGATGTTAAATCAATAAATGTTATTGTTTGTATTGTTGTCTAATTTATCTTAATAACCCCAAATCCAATAAACTAACATCCAAGGTAGTCTTGAGTCTTGATCTAGAGACATACGGGGATCAATGTTCAAGATACAACCTAAAGGGTTTATAGTATAAAGATAAGGTTGAGTACCTTATTTTGGTATTACTATGGACACGACTGATAACGGACAGAAATGCACGTTATCATAGTGCTAAGTTCTTAAACAATGCTGGCTTGCGTTGATAAAATATGTTAGATTGCGTCCAAAAAGTATCAAATTCATAATATCGCGGTCGCATGCGTTCATCGCATAGAAACAGTTAATTTTTGTGTTTTTATGCAGAATATGCGTTAATACAAGGCAGAAATTGTGATCATAGGAAATCATTGGTCGAGCGCAGCATTACCGAAAGATTTTTCGGTGATTGTGTTCGCAAACATTTGGTCAAGAATGATTGCCGCATCTTGGTGGGCGCAACTTGGTGGGCGCATCTGAGTGAAAGGCATAATTAATCGCGATGGGACAGAAAGCTGATGACGGTCGAATCCGAATTAAGTTGACAACCGCTAACGATAACAAGTACATTCAGCTTTTCGGTGACAAATATTTGACGCATTAGTCAGGGAATTAAAGCCATCCCATCGGAGCAATCATAAGAGAGAAGTCGCCTTCACCCCGAAGCTCTATAAATACCAAAGGCATCCTTCAGGAAAGGGGTTCACCAGTTGAAAATTCAGAAGTTCGGATCGTACGTCTTTATCCATAGTTTTTCTTTTTTATTTTAAGGCGGAGCACGAGAAGAGTAAAGATGCCGGATATCGCTCGGGGCAACTCGAGAGAGAACCTTGAGGCGTAGAAGCAAAGAGCAGGCCGACTCTCGTGAGAGTGAGATTATCTTTTGAATACGAGTAGAAAAACAGTGTAAAAGCCTAGGCAGCAAGAGATTGCTACCATGCTCTTTATTCTATCCTTGCATTGTTATTTTGTACTTCATATTTATATTTATACAATGGAAGTTCTTATTCTACATCTGTTCACTCTCTTTGCACGCATGAGTAGCTAAACTAGTCGAATGGGTTGAGAAAAACTACGCTAAAATGACCTAGGAAGTTCATTGCTTGCGAGTATCTTGTGTTATGCTGTGCCAAATACCCCTTTAGAGCTACTCGAGAGAGAGTCTGAAGAAAGAACCTAATACTCGAGAGAGCTAGGTTAGAATCTAGACTTGAGAGAGCAAGATTAGAACTACATAAACAAGAGATAATGACTTAGAGATAAGCTCTGTTTGTCAACCTGCATCGCATTCATCCTAGAGATGGGAATGATATTATGTGGTCGCCTTATTTGTGTGTGTGTCATTTAGTCATCTCATAAATAAGAATAGAGGCTTATGTGTAGGTCCTATAGACTTATCGCATATATCGCATGTGTTCTACCCTTAGAAGCCGTGGCATTCGCACCGAGAGGTGGTTTACTGTTGTATGCATGTTGCATGATCGCATAACATGAACGCATCCTAGGAAGTGTTAGCCGAAACATTTCTCAACCCATTCACCGCATACTCATCGTATCTTCCATTTATTCAGCTTTTTTCAAACTTCGCCGCATTTGTTTATTTTTCATTACCGCAAACAACAACCTCAACAACTATTTATTTATTTGGTTACTGCAAAGTTTTCCTAAAAATTACCACCGCAACCTATTTTCCAAAGTCTCTGAGTTCGACCCTGGACTTACAAGGAAACTCAGTGGAATTTACACTTTGATTCCGCTGAGAAAACTTGAGTGCTCAACGAAATTTCATCATCGCATTTCATCCACAAATCCACATCATAAAATTACGCACCAAGTTTTTGGCGTCGTTGCTGGGGACTTCAGCAAAATAGTGTGCTAATGGTAATTTTTCTAATTTCTTTACAGACTCTCAATCTCTGGCGAATTAAGACCCGAAGAGTGAGAGAAAATTTCGATGCAGATTAAGAGACAACCGCCAACAACAAGAGAGAACACCAAGAATGGCAGAACAACCGGAAGCAAAGGCTGCTAATGCAAATAATATAATGGCCAACCCCATCCTTCTGGCGAATGACCGCAATTGACCTATCTGGGACTATGCGTCGCCTAACTTCTATGATTTCTCTCCGGGAATCATGAGGCCGGCGTTAGATGGATTGATGTTTAAAATGAAGCCGGTAATGTTGCAGATGATCCAGTCTATTGGGCAGTTTGGAGGAAGGCATGGCGAAGACCCGCACGCCCACCTCCGGAGCTTCATAGAAATCTGCAACACTTTTGTGTTCCCGAATATCTCCATTGAGGAAGTTCGACTCACTTTGTTCCCATTTTCCTTATGCGATCAAGCAAGAAAATGGGCATATTCTCTCAAACCGGGGGAGATAACTTCGTGGGAACAAGTTGTGGAAAAGTTTATGAAGAAGTATTTCCCACCAATCGAGCATGCTAGGAGACAAAAATTATTAACAAATTTTGAACAAGAAGATGACGAATCGCTCAGCGATGCCTGGGCGAGGTTCAAGCGGCTGGTAAGAGACTGTCCACATAATGGCTTACCAGACTGCCTGCAAATGGAGATCTTTTACCAAGGACTGAATCCCTCTTCGTAGACCACTGCCAATGCTGTAGCCGTTGGTGGTCTGCTCGACAAAACATATGAGGAGGCAAAGAGTACATTTCCAAAATTCACGAGGATTAGCGGGAAAGTGATCAGAGATTAAGAATAAAAGATAATGACGCAAACAATGGGGCCATCGCATCCCTGCAAAATCAAATGATTGCGATGATGAGTTTGATACAAGGCATCACAATTAATAATACGGAAGCGAAGAAAGGGCAGGTCAGCGCAATTGCTCAAACAACCACAAGTTGTGTCATTTGCGGAGATGCTCACTCGAGGGAAGAATGCCCAACAAACCCGCAGTCGGTATGCTTCATGAGAAATAACCCCTATTCTAATACGTATAACCCCGAGTGGCGAAACCACCCAAATTTTGCATGGAAAAATCAACAACAAAGCTTTCAACCTGTGGCACAAAAAGGAGGGCCACCCGGATTTTTCTCGCAAACAAATGGTCCAGCGTATAGCCAAGCTAGCAGCTCGCAAACACCGCAATCTTCATCCTTAGAGAGCTTGTTGAAGCAATACATTAAGAAAAACGAATCAGTGCTTCAGAATCAAGCTACATTCATTAGAAATCTCGAAATTCAAATGGGACAAATTACGGGCGAGCTGAAAAATAGACCGCAAGGAGTGTTCCCGAGCTCAACTGAACTCCCTCGCAATGTTCGGGGTACCGGGAAGGAACAATGCTTAGCAGTCTCCTTGCTAAGTGACAACATGACTGCGGAAGTAGGGGAGGAGCCCATTGCGACCAACTTGAATGAGGTGACAACCGAAGACCCGTTGACCTATAATTCAGAAAAGCCCGAGAAAATAGACCCTGAAGTTGCATCCACCCTTAAGCCTCTAGATCTTAAGATAGAAGAAGTCCAACCACTAGCAACTCCGCAAAGATTGAAAGAGAAATAAAATGATGAAGAAAAGATCGCAATAGTGACTGCAGCGCAAAATGCTATGATCCCACCAAAAATGTGCGACCCAGGAATATTCACGATACCATGCTCTATTGGAGGGGTTTACAGTGGCCAAGCACTATGTGATCTTAGGGCAAGTATAAACATAATGTGCTATCAATCTTCAAACAATTGAATGCCGGTACACTCATGCCCACAAAGGAAACTCTCCTGCTCGCGAACAGATTTTGACTACACCCTGAAGGAGAGTTGAAAAATTCCGCAATCTCAATCGATAAATTCATCCTGCTGGCAGACTTCCTCATTTTGGATTATAAAGCGGACGAAGATACGCCCATCATATTGGGACAACCATTCCTTTCGACAGGTCGTGCTCAAATTGATGTGCGCAAGGGGGAGATTGTAATGAACATTCATGGGGAAAAACTTTGGATTAAGGTAGTAAAGATTCCAGAGGACAAAGAAAAGAGGGAAAAGCCACCGTGGACGTGAACAACCCAGCCTGGAATAAGTAGTCCCTGAGTACGATATAACTCAAACTCATTAGGGACGCAATCCTTTTGAATATCCTTTTCCTGCATCAAATACTTCATGAAATTTCATCATCTCATTATTTATTATCGCAATTACCTTTTTGTTACCAGCATCGTTCTTAGTCTAAAAAAAATGGCGATCGTGCTGAACGATTGCGGTAAAAGAAGTTTGTTTTGTTTAAAATCATTTGACCCTCTCTCTGTTTTTTTCTTGCAACGATTGAGGCGCTGGATTGTGGAGGTGTTACACGAAGAAGCAACTTATCTTATTCCATCACCGCAATCCAAAGAAGATAGATCGCCGCAAAGAAGGATGCGTCAATACACAATGCGGGCGACAACGCAAATTTGGGAGTTGTATTCTTCCTTCACTTTTTTTCAAATTTCGCTCTATCGTATCGCATTTTAGTTTTAAAAGTTTTATCACCGCATCCTCTTTTACCGCAATCATTTGACATAGATAAATTTAGTAAGTTACCGCATGCTGTCTCTTTGCCAATTATGATTTCAATGATGAAAAATATACTTCTATTTCTTTCATATATACTAGAGTTAACTTAACTTTAAGATAGTCACCTCATGAAATATTTCTAGAAGTTAGGGGTTTGTTAGCTTTCTTTCAAACTCTCTTTATGAAGCTTTCTAAGAACATCACATGACTTATTTCAATCTTTTGGCAATGAGGACATTGCCACATTGTAAATTTGGGAGTGAGGTATTTATTTTCAACCTTGCTATTTTGAAAAAAAAAAAGAAAAAGGAAGGAAAATTTTGAGAATAACAACTCCAATGTCAACGCAATGGGGAAACCCATATTGATAAGAGTTAAGTTGTGAAGGGCACTTACCTGTAGTTGGATGTCCGCATGACACACATGGGGCAAACCAAAACGAAAGTAAGTCACATGGATCAATACATAAATAAATGACCGCAACTCCGCTGCCAAGTAGGTATGAGTTTAGTATGAGGAAGAGCGCATTGCTCGTAGCTGGATGTCCGCATGACACACGTGGGGGCAAGCCAAAACGAAGGCAAGACACTTGGATCAGCGCAAGGTCAGAAAAAAATAATAATGTCAAGAAATATGTAAGGATAAAATCATTTGACACCCCGATGGAAAAGTTTTCTTTTTGAAATAAATAAGTCGATGTTTCGGAATTTAGTAAATTCCTTTTGAAGGTTAAGCTTGCGATCCCTAGGTCTTAGAAATATTTTAAGAAGAGACTTGAATAAGACTTAAGAAAATTTTGGTATATAGGATTTGAACGAAGTATACTTGAGAAATCTAGGAAAAGAATATTGCGGTCGACTTGCTAAAGGAAATCTTTAGCTTATGCTTGAGGACAAGCATTATTTAAATTTAGGGATGTGATAACGGGCAAAAATGCACGTTATCATAGTGCTAAGTTCTTAAACAATGCTGACTTGTATTGATAAAATATGTTAGATTGCGTCCAAAAAGCACTAAATTCATAATATTGCGGTCGCATGCGTTCATCGCATAGAAACAGTTGATTTTTGTGTTTTTATACAGAATATGCGTTGACGCAAGGCGGAAATTGCGATCATACGAAATCATTGGTCGAGTGCAGCATTACCGTAAGAATTTATGGTGATTGTGTTCGCAAAAATTTGCTCAAGAAGGATTGCCGCATCTTGGTGGGCGTAACTTGGTGGGCGTATCTGGGTGAAAGGCAGAATTAATCGCAATGGGACAGAAAGCTGATGACGGTCGAATCCGAATTAAGATGACAGCCGCTAATGATAACAAATACATTCAGCTTTTCGGTGACAAATATTCGGCACATCAATCAGGGAATTAAAGCCATCCCATCTGAGCAATCATAAGAGAGAAGCCGCCTTCACCCCGAAGCTCTATAAATACCAAAGGCATCCTTCAGAAAAGGGGTTCACTAGTAAAAAATTTAGAAGTTCGGATCGCACGTCTTTGTCCATGGTTTTTCTTTTTTATTTTAAGGCAGAGTACGAGAAGAGTGAAGATGCCGGAGATCACTCAGGGTAACTCGAGAGAGAACCTTGAGGTGTAGAAGTAGAGAGCAGGCCTACTCTCGCAAGAGCGAAATTATTTTTTGAACATGAGTAGAAAAACAGTGTAAAAGCCTGGGCAACAAGAGATTGCTACCAAGTTCTTTATTTTATCCTTGAATTGTTATTTTGTACTTCATCTTTATATTTATACAATGGAAGTTCTTATTCTACATCTGTTCACTCTCTTTGCATGCATGAGTAGCTAAATTAGTCGAATGAATTGAGAAGAACTACACTAACATGACCTAGGAAGTTAATTTCTTGCGAGTATCTTGTGTTATGTTGTGCCAAATACCCCTTTAGAGCTACTCGAGAGAGAGTCTAAAGAAAGAACCTAAGACTTGAGAGAGCTAGGTTAGAATCTAGACTCGAGAGAGCAAGATTAGAACTGCATAAACAAGAGATAGGGACTTAGAGATAAGCTCTGTTTATCAACCTGCATCGCATGCATCCTAGAGATGGGAATGATATTATGTGGTCGCTTTATTTGTGTGTTTGTCATTTTGTCATCACATAAATAAGAATAGAGGCTTATGTGTAGGTCTTATAGACTTATCGCATATATCACATGCGTTCTACCCTTAGAAATTATGGCATTCGCACCGAGAGGTGGTTTACTGTTGTATGTATGTTGCATGATCACATAGCTTGAATCCTAGGAAGTGTTGGCCGAAACTTTTCTCAACCCGTTCACCGCATACTCATCACATCTTTCATTTATTCAGCTCTTTTCAAACTCCGCTGCATTTATTTATTTTTCATTACCGCAAACAACAACCTCAACAACTATTTATTTATTTGGTTACTACAAAGTTTTCCTAAAAATTACCACCGCAACCTATTTTTCAAAGTCCCTGAGTTCGACCCTGAACTTACCAGGAAACTTAGTGGAGTTTACACTTGGATTCCGCTGAGAAAACTTGAGTGCTCAACGCGATTTCATCATCGCATTTCATCCACAAATCCACATCATAAAATAACGTACCAACGACCCACTTTATATGTGATACAAACGTAATGATTCAACGTATTCATGTAGGTGACACGCATGTTGGGGGTATCCTAGGCAATGAGTTTGCATAAGTTTGGACCGCGAAATAGTAACCACTATATATAACACCATTGACTAGTCAGGCTTCTATTTCAATAGAATGACCTAGGCGACTTAGTCTTAATCCTGAGTATATTATTAACTCCTATTCGTGAGGGATTGTCCTTTGATTTGCATGGGTGAGAGTGACTAGTTTACCGACCCAATATGCCTACCATTTTAGGAACAAGACCAAGTGTCGAGTTGGGAACATAATAATACAAGATGGAATTCACTTCTTCCCGTCTTAAGGGTAAGTAGACGAGTGTTCCCATAAGTAGTGTCTCCAAGACTTGAACAAAGGGCCCAACCCTCTCATTGGCTTGAGAGGGTTTCTGTTTATTAGTTGGACAATAAATAGGTTGTTCATTAGAGGAGCATTGGTACTTAAGGAGTCAGAGGTAACCCAAGGGTAAAATGGTAATTTGACCCAATTGGAGTTACAAACACTCGTGAAGGGCTAACTTGCTAGTATTGGTCTATATTTGTGGACACACAAATATATCTATAGTGAGAAGTGTGCAACTGTGGATATTTAGTAGAGTGTACCCACAGTTAATGAATATTGATTAATTTGGTTAATGAGTTTAGCTAAAATCTCATATCGTTGGAGTTTCTGATCTACAGGTCCACTAGGTCCCTTCGTTAGTTCACTAGAGGATATTTAAGAGGGATAATTTGAATTGTTCAAACTAATTTGAGGAAACTATATATTAATGTGATTAATATATAATTAATTATAGATATGATCTATAATTAAATTGGAAAGTAGGGGTGGTCATTCAAACCGCAAAAATCGAATCGTTTCTAAAAATCGAACCGAAAACTCAGTGAAATCGAAAAATTTGGTTTAGTTCGGTTTTTGAAACCGAACCGAACCGTTTTTGTCTAACATATATATATATATATATATATATATATATATTTAAAAAAAGAGTAAAACCGAATTTAAAACCGAACCGCTTTTAATTTAAAGAACAAAATCGAATTTAAAACCGAACCGAACTGAACCTTTTTTAATTAAAAAAAGAATATAACATGGATTTTTTGAAAATGCCAAAACCAAATTTGAAACCGAACTGAACCGCATATATGCAGTTCGGTACGGTTCGATTTGAACCAATAAATCGGTTCGGTTCAGTTTGACCACCAAACCGAACCGAACTGAACCGTTTCCACCCTTATTAGAAATTAATATTTGAATAAGATTCAAATTAATTAATTCAAGTGTATTAGATTCCCAAAGAATTAATTAATGGAGAGATTTTGCACATATATATGCGGTGTTTATGATAATTAAATATATATATTAAATTGGGTGTAATGTAGAAATAGTTATTTAATTATTGTGCAAATTAAAATTAAATAAGTGCTATTTAATTGGGCTAATTAATTAAATAAGTGATATTTAATTAATTATAGAAAATGAAAATACTAGAAAAATGGTTGACCCTTTCTCTATATAAAGACCTCTTATGACCATTTTGGAAATACACAATACACAATACCATAATGTTACTATGCAAATTTTTCCCCAAGCCATAAAGAAAATTCTCACTATTCTCCAAAACCCTTTTCTCTCTCCCTCTCCCAATAGTTGGATACCACCTATCCCTATATTAGAATCCTAGAGAATAACGAGGTTACTCTCGTGGTAATATTCGAGATTGTTTAAGAAAGTGTTCGTGATCAAGATCGTTGGAGATTCGTTCATTGGAACTAGGAGAGAATTGTTCGTAGCACTTGGGAATCTACAAAGGTAAGAATTGTTTTAATATTTTTCCTAAAGCATGCTAATTTACATGTTTATATTATGTTTTAATTCAACAATTATTTTTATGTAAAAGTCGGATTGCGGGATGCAAGGCGTTTTAACAAAATGCTTCCGCTGCGAGATTCAATCTCTTCAATTGGTATCGAAGCCAATTCTTTGCATCTTTGTTCTTCGAATGTTTCGAAACAAAATCATTTAGAGCTAGGTTTCATATTCTGCATTATAGAATGTTTGAATGTTGTTATGGGCCGCTTGATTTCTTTAGAGTCGTGGGTATTGGGCTTATAGTTAGTTATAGATTTGAATTTGAATGGAAGCCGGTTCGGTTAAGTTTTTTTAAAGTTTTTTAGGGTAGCGAACTGTGGACCGAATCGAACTAGTCGGTTCTACTACTTAGTGAACCACAAGTTATTAAAAAAAAAAGGGGACCAAACCCGTTGGTTTGGTCTGGTTCACTGGTTTCATCAGTTCCTGCACACTTCTATCGCGTAGAAGTCACAGTTTTGCAACGCTACTCTCCAATGCTCCGAGAGTTGATGGAACATAGGCGGCGCACGCGGGGGTCCTTTAGCTTTAATCTAATTTCTTTTTTCTATTTTTTAAATTTATTATTAATTAGCTCTCCTATATCTTCTCTAGCTCCATTTCCATCATCTGCATCTCCTGGGATGGATAAGGTTTAAAGGAATACTGCTAGAAGGAAGACGGCAGAAGCTGAATCGCTTGACTGACTGGCCCCTGAATACTCAATTTCATTAGGGTCGAGGATGGATGAAACCAATCTTCAGTGCAAATCGCGCTTAAATTAATATAATAGTTATATTAATTTAATCAATTAATTTTGTTTTAAAGTGTCAAAATCGGTCCAATTTTTGTTGTTTAATTTAATTATACATGCTATGAATGTTTTAAATTATTTTTTGAATTCGTATTACATATTGTATATCATATAGTTTCAAAATTACACATCTTAGGATAAACATGTACATGCATCATAATTAAATATAAAAGGTTGTACTTTATAGATGCATGTAGAGATGTCTATGGGGTGGGGCGAGAACGGGGAAGCTCTTCCTGTTCCTGTCTCCGCTCCCTTATTCCATTTCCTGTCCCTGTGAATTTTCTTGTGGGGAACGGGGCGGGGATTCCCTGCGGGGAAAATTTCCCCACCGTCATTTTTTTCTAACAATTTTTTTATTTCAATTAAATATATATTCTTAAAAATTCCTTAAAACATATTCAATAAAACTTTCATTTAAATAAAATATTATTAGTTTTGGTAATAAAAACAATAATACACATTCAATTTAAAAAGATATAATTAAAATGCTAAATTCTTATAATTTTTAAAAATTAAAATTCAACAATTAGAACATTCTATCTTAAAGATTATAACATCTAAGGAATTAAAGTAATAAAATCTTAAACATAAATAATTAATACCTCCATAATTATCCTAACAAAGTCTACAATATTAATATATATATATATATATAATTTATATACAAAAGTCGGGGTGGAGCGGGGACATGGGGTGGGGTTGGGGTCGGGGAATATATTCCCTGTCCTCGGCCCTGAATTGCAAACAGAAAAAAAAAAATTACCCACCCTCTCCCCCATTCCCCGTGTATTCGGTGATTCCCCACCTCGTTCAGGGCAGGTCCCTGCGGGGCTTCTACCCCATGGGGTCTTTTGGAAATTTCTAGATGCATGATTGAATTAGCATGCTCAATCATCATAATATAAGTGTTATGTTAGTGATATATGATTAACGTAAGCATGTCCATGCATCATACTATATATTAAAATTGTTCTAATAAATAGTGGAATGATGTATGTAAATGCTTGAAGTTTTTTATAGATTTAATAATTCATTAATTTATAAAAAGTTATAGTATTAATGAGATAGATTAAATCTAGATTGCATGCAAACATAGGTCCAAATTATTTTAAATGAGATTAGGAATAGGTTAATCTTCTTCTATGAATTTCAATAAAAAATTAAATTTATAAAATAATTGCTCATAAAGGACCTTTGTCTAAGGAAAGAAGTCTAGGAGGGGGTATTTAAACTGACAGAAATGGAACACCTCCACCTAGGAACCGACCTAGAAGGTGAATTGGGCAAATATTTTATAAGCATGCAACAAATGATTGTTTTTATTAAAAGAGTTTAATAAATGAAATCAAGTATTTTTAAATTATTCAATATAAATGTTATATTGAGCAAATTTAAAGGACTTTGATAATTCATTAGTCGGGTCTTAACTAACTATAATAAAATCTTAATAAAATATTAGAATACTTTAGTGGGAGGAATTTGGTATATATGATATATCAAAATTTCAGCTCTCACATCCTCAAGAGTTCACACTGTGAGATCCATGCTTGGCTTCGTATCGCCCTGGGTGTGGTCTCCCTTTGGAAAGTGTTTGCATGGGTCAATAATAAGGTAAATGAGGGAAAGTGTTCATAGTAAGTGGGAGAAGGGTGCATGTCAACTTATCCTATGGTCTCCTCTATTAGGTTGCACTGTGAGATTCCTATGGTCTGCTTGCGTGTCATCCTAAGTGACCATCCCTTTGGAGGACTTGATGATAGGGGTCAGAACAATGCAAACTCCAGCAATGGATAAGGTTTCTTAGGTTAATCCTCAATAGTTATTTTTCTCTTTGGTATCCTGTTGAAGCGTACTTCTGGGATTTGAAACTGGCAGGGTCACACTTACAAGATGAATTAAGTTAATTAATGAATCATTGATCGAAACAACGGTAGCTAAAAACTATAAGAATAAGAGTTATTCTAATATTAGTGATTGGTTGAGATTGTCTCAATTTAGGGGAGTAGCTGATCACCCTTCGGTGATTGTTGCTCTAAACCTCTGAAGTATCATTGCAAAAACTAAGATCAATAGTTTAATTAGGGTTCTATGATCACATGTGTTTTTGCTAAATTGAGTGGATATTTAAGTACTGGATTATGACAAAGACAACTAATAAGGTCAATTGATTGTTATATGTTTCAGCATGTCTTCCACAATCATATCTTTGCTTAAATATGAGACATTAAATGGTGAAAACTATGCGACGTGGACATCTAAACTGAATACGATTGTGGTTGCTGATGATCTGCGGTTTTTCTTGATGGAGGAATGTCCTCCAATCCCCATTCGAAATGCACCTCAAGCGTTGAATGATGCTTATGATCGTTGGATGAAGGCCAATGAGAAGGTCCAAGTCTACATCTTGGCAAGTCTGTTTAACGTTCTTACCAAGAAGCATGAAGCCATGATGACTGCACGTTAGATCATGGAGTCCCTCCAATAGATGTTTGGACAAATGTCTACATAGATCTGACATGAGGCCCTTAAGTACATTTACAATGTGTACATGAAAGAGAGCCAATCAGTGAGAGAACATGTTCTCGACCTGATGGTCCATTTTAATATCACTGAAATGAACGGTGCGGTCATAGACGAGTAGAGTCAAGTGTCCTTTATTTTGGAATCTCTTCCGAATAGTTTTCTTCAATTCCGCAGCAATGCGGTACGATAATGAACAAAATACAATACAATCTAGCTACCCTTCTGAATGAGTTACAAACTTTTTAGTCCCTTATGGAAGGTAAGGGACCAGTAGAAGGAGAGGCAAATGTTTCTCATTCCAAAAAGTTCCATAAGGGTTCATCCTCTGGAACTAAGTCCATTCCTTCAACTTCTGATACTAAAAAGATCCAGAAAAAGAAATGAGGGAAGGGGGAAGACTACTGCTACTGGCAAAGGCAATAACAAAGCTAAGGATGACAAGGGAAAATGTTTCCACTATAGTGTGGATGGCCACTGGAAACACAATTGGCCCAATTACCTTGCCGAGAAGAAGAGAAGAAGAAGGTAAATATGATTTACTAGTCCTGGAAACTTATTTAGTGGAAAATGACCATGATGCCTTGATACTTGATTCAGGAGCCAATAATCACATTTGTTCTTCTTTACAGGAAATTAGTTCCTTCCAGCAGCTAGAAGAGGGTGAAATGACGCTCAAGATTGGAACGGGAGATGCCATTTTAGCTCGTGCAGTGGGAGCTGCTAAGTTGTCTTCTGGAAATAGATTTTTGTTTGTAGAAAACTTATACATTGTTCCCAAGATGAAGAGGAATCTTGGTTCTATTTCTTGTTTAATTGAACAATCATACTCAGTTTCTTTTAATTCAAATGAAACATTCATTACAAAAATGGTGTGACTATTTGTTTATCTAAACTAGAAGACAACTTATATGTGTTAAGACTAACTGAATCAAAATCACTTTTAAATCATGAGATGTTTAAAACTGCTAGTACTCAAACTAAAAGGCAAAGAATTTCTCCAAGTAACAATATATTTACCTTTGGAATTTGAGATTAGGCCACATAAATCTTGATAGGATTGAGAGATTGATAAAGAATAGATTTCTAAGCAAGTTAGAAGATAATTCATTACCTCTATGTGAATCCTATCTTGAAGGAAAAATGACTAAAAGATCTTTTAGTGGAAAAGGTTACAGAGCCAAAAAGCCCTTAGAGCTCATATATTTTAATCTTTATGGTCCGATGAATTTAAGACTAGAGAAGGGTACGGAGACTTTATCTCTTTTATAGATGATTATTCGAGGTATGGTTACTTATACCTAATGGAACATAAGTCTGAAGCTTTTGAAAAGTTCAAAAAGTATAAGGTTGAAGTTGAAAACCTATTAGATAAAACAATTAAAACACTTCAATCTGATCGAGGTGGATAGTACATGGATTTAGAATTCTAGGACAATTTGATAGATCATCAAATTCAATCCTAACTCTCAGTATCTGGTACACCTCAGCAGAATGGTGTATCAAAAAGGAGGAATAGAACCTTATTAGATATGGTTTGTTCTATAATGAGCTATGCTCAATTGCTTAACTTGTTTTAGGGGTATGCAGTAGAGATTGCAGTTCACATCTTGAACAATGTTCCTTCGAAGAGTGTTTCTGAAACACCTTTCGAGTTATGGAGGAGGCGTAAATTGAGTTTACGTTACTTCAGAATATGGGCTTATCCTGCACATGTGTTAGTGAAATCCTAAGAAGTTGGAACCTCGTTCAAGGTTATGCCAATTTTTTGGTTTCTCTAAGGAGACAAGAGGTGGTCTGTTCTATGACTCTCAAGAAACTAAAGTATTTATATCGACAAACACTACATTTTTAAAAGAATACCACATGAGAGATCATAAACCACGTAGCAAGTAGTATTAAGTGAAGCCACCGAAGAATCAACAAGGGTTGTTAATGAAAATGATCCTTCATCCAGAGTTAATGAAAGAGCCAATACATCAGGTCAGTCTCGTCCTTCTCAATCATTGATAGTGCCTTGACGCAGTGGGAGGATTGTGATACAACCTGATCACTACTTGGGTTTAACTGAAAGTTAGGTCGTCGTACCAGATGATGGTGTTGAGGATCAACTATCCTGTAAACAGGCGATGATTGACGTAGATAAAGACCGATGGGTCAAAGCCATGGACCTTGAAATGAAGTCCATGTACTCCAATTCAATATGGGAGCTTGTAGATTTACTTGGAAGAGTCAAACCCATAGGATATAAGTGAATCTACAAAAGAAAGAGAGATATAGCTTAAAAGGTATAAACCTTCAAAGCTCGACTTGTAACAAATTGTTATACCCAAAGGGAAGGGGTTAACTATGAAAAAAAACTTTTTCCCCTATTGCTCTACTTAAGTCTATAAGAATTCTCTTATCCATAGCTACATATTATGACTATGAGATATGGCAAATGGATGTCAAGAATGCTTTTCTGAATGGCAATCTTGAGGAGAACATCTTTATGTCTTAACTTGAGGGATTCATAGCCTATAGCCTAAGGTCAAGAGCAAAAGGTTTGCAAGCTGAATCGATCCATTTATAGGTTGAAATAGACATCTAGATCTTGGAACATTATATTTGATACAATGATTCAAATCTTTTGGTTTTGATCAAAATATTGATGAACCTTATATCTACAAGAAAATCATCAACAATAAAGTAGCTTTTCTAATACTTTATATGGACGATATCCTACTCATTGGGAATGATGTAGGGTATCTTACTGACATTAAGGAATGACTGGTAGCCCAATTCCAAATGAAATATTTTAGAGACGCAATAAGTACTTGGGATCCAAATCATCAAGGATCGCAAGAATAGAATGCTAGCTCTGTCTCAAGCAACCTATATAAAAAAAATGTTGACTCAATATTCGATGCAGAACTCTAAGAAGGGTTTATTACCTTTTAGGCACGGGGTTCACTTGTCTAAGGAACAATGTCCCAAGACACCTCAAAAAGTTGAGAATGTGAGATGTATTTCCTATGCCTCAGTTGTGGGCAGCTTAATGTATGTTATGTTCTGCACTAGGCCAGATATTTGTTATGTAGTGGGAATTGTTAGTAGGTACCAATCAAATCTAGGGTTAGACTATTGAACAATGGTTAAGACATCCTCAAGTATCTTAGGAGAACGAGAGACTACAAGCTGGTGTATGGAGCTAAGGATTTGATCCTTATAGGATATAGCGACTCTATTTTTAAACTGACAAGGATTCTAAGAAATCCACGTTAGGATCGGTGTTTAGCCTAAACGGAGGAGCTGTAGTATGGCTTAGTATCAATCAAGGATGCATTGCAGATTCCACTACGGAAGTTGAATATGTAGTTGCTTGTGAAGTAATAAAGGAAACAGTTTGGCTAAGGAAGTTCCTCAGTGATTTGGAAGTGGTTCCAAATATGGACTTACCCATCACCTTATACTGTGATAACAGTGGAGCAATAGCCAACTCTAAAGAACCTCGCAGTCACAAACGAGGAAAGCATATTGAGAGAAAGTATCACTTGATACGAAAAATTGTGCAAAGGGAAAATGTGATCGTCACAAAGATTGCCTCATAGCAAAACATTGTTGATCCATTTATGAAGGCTCTCTCGACTAAAGTGTTCGAGAGTCACCTAGAGAATCTAGATCTATGAGACATGTACATTGTATAATCTAGGATAAGTGAGAGATGTGTAATGGGTATATGGATGCCCTAGTTTATTGTATTTAACATTATCCTGCCTTTTGGATTGTGTACAACACCACTGAATTAGAGTTTTAGTTCAAGTGGGAGCTTGTTGGGTTTTATGCCCTAAAACTCGTAGATAGTAAATGTTATTAATTTACCGTCATCAATAAAGAGTTATAGATGTCAAATCAATAAATATTATTTGTATTGTTGTCCTTTTTGTCTTAATAATCTTAAATCCAATAAACTAACATCCAAGGTTATCTTATGAGTCTTGAACTGTATGTGGAGACGTATAAAGATCAACGTTTAAAATACAACCTAAAGGGTCTATAGTATAAGGATAAGGTTGGGTACTCTATCCTGGTAGCACTATGGATACGACTCACTTTGTATTTGATACAAACATAATGATCCAACGCATTTGTGTAGGTGACACACAAATTGGGGTATCCTATGCAATGAGTTTGCATAAGAATAGACCATGAAATAGTAACCACTAGATGTAACACCGTTAACTAGTCACGTTTCTATTTCAATAGGATGACCTAGGCGACTTAGTCTTAATCCTGAGTATATTATGAAACTCTTGTTCATGAGAGATTGTCTTTTGATTTGCATGGATGAGGGTGGGTAGTTCGCTGACCCAATATGCCTACCATTTTGGAGACAAAGCCGAGAGGGGAGTTGAGAACATAATAATACAAGATGGAATTCACTTCTTTCTGCCTTAAGAGTAAGTAAATGAGTGTTTCCTTAAGTGGTGTCTCGGGACTTGAACAAAGGGCTCAACCCTCTCATTTTCTAAGAGGGGTTTCTGTTTATTGGTTGGATCATAAACAAGTTGTTCATTAGAGAAGCACTGATACTTAAGGAGTCAGAGATAACTTAAGGGTAAAATGGTAATTTGATCCAGTTGGAGTTACGTGCACTCGTGAAGGACTAACTTGCTGGTATTGGTCTATATCTATAGACACAGAAATATATCTGTAGTGAAAAGAGTGCAGTTGTAGGTCTTTAGTGAAGTATATCCATAATTAACGAATATCGATTAATTTGGTTAATGAGTTTAACTAATTAATCTCATATCGGTGGAGTTTTTGATCTGTAGGTCCACCAGGCTCCCTTGTTAGCTCACTAGAGGATACTTAAGAGGGATAATTTGAATCGTTCAAATTAATTTGAGGAAACTATATATTATGTGATTAATATATAATTAATCACGGATATGATCTATAACTAAATTGGAAAGTAATATTGAATAAAATTAAAATTAGTTAATTCAAGTGAATTAGATTCACAAAGAATTAATTAATAGAGAGATTTGCATATATACATGTGATGTTTATGATAATTAAATATATACATTAAATTGAGTTTGATGTATAAATAGTTATTTAATTATTATGCAAATTAAAATTAAATAAGTGTTATTTAATTGGAACAATTAATTAAATAAGTGTTATTTAATTAAATGGGCTAACTAATTAAATAAGTGTTATCTAATAAATTATAAAAAAGGAAAATACTAGGAAAAAGGCTTGATCCTTTCTCTATATAAAGACCTCCCTATGGCCCTTTGGAAATATACATAACACAGTACACAATACCATAGTGTTATTATGCAGAATTTTTCTCTTAAGCCATAAAGAAAATCCTCTCTATTCTCCAAAACCCTTTTCTCTCTCCCTCTCCTAGTAGTTGGGTACCACCTATCCCTTTATTAGAATTCTAGAGAATAACGAGGTTACTCTCATGGGAATGTTTGAGATTGTTCAAGAAATTGTTCGTGATCAAGATCGCTAGAGATTCGTTCGTTGGAACTAGGAGAGGATTGTTCGTGGCACTTGAGAATCTACAAAGGTAAGAATCGTTCTAATCTTTTCCCTTAAGCAATTTACATATTTATATTCTGTTTTAATTCAACGATTATATTTATGTAAAAATCGGATTGTGGGATGCAAGGCATTCTAACAAAACGCTTCCGATGTGGGATTCGATCCCTTCATCCAGTGCGTTGGTAGCTATCACATTTTATCACAAACTCTTTAGCATCTTTGAATAACATGGGCTAGTAGTAACCACTTTGAAGCAATTTTTTTTACTGTTTCTTGTCCTCTCAAATGTCTGCTAAAGGGTGACTCGTGGTGTTGAAATAGGATACTATGATATGCAGTTCAGGCACGCATTGTTTGAAGATATGATCGGATCCACTCTTATAGAGATGAGGCTCATCCCAATAGTAGAATTTACACTCATGCATGAATTTCTTTTTCTGTTGCGCGTTGCTTCGAGAAACTGTTTACATACCAAGAAGTTTACAATGTTCGAGTACTATGTACAAAATCATCAATTTTTAACACTACCTCGTCAGAGAAGCATGCGATCTACTTTGGTGCTTTCAAGGCGGGAAAAGTGATCTACCACATTGTTCTCTTTTCTTTTCCTATCCACAATTTATGTGTCAAACTCTTGAAGCAACAAAATCCATCTAATTAAGCGAGGTTTTGTGTCTTTCTTGAATATCAAATATCTAATTGCAGAATGACCTATGTGAATGATGACCTTTGATCCCAACAGATAGGCTCTGAATTTCTCAACAACAAACACAACCGCAAGCAATTTTGTTTCAGTGATTATATAATTCTCTTATGCATTGTTAGAAGTCTTGGTCGCATATGCAATAGGGTGAAGGATTTTTTCCTTGCGTTGTACTAACGCAAGCACCATCCTATTGTCACTCGTGTCGCACATTAGTTCAAAAGGGATTGACCAGTTAGGTGTGATGAGAATAGGCGTGGTGACTAGTGCTTGGTTCAATGTCTCAAAAGCCTTCAAGCAATTATGCTCAAACTCAAAAGGTCTGTTTACTTCTAACAGCATACTCAACGGATGCACAATCTTTGAAAAGTATTTAACAAATTGGCGGTAGAATCCAGCGTGTCCTAAGAAAATTCTCGATGTTTTCACATTCATAGGGGGTGATAACTTATCCACAACTTTGATTTTCACTTTGTCAACCTCTAGGTCAAGTTTGGACACCTTGTGCCCAAGCATAATTCCTTTAGTAACCATGAAATGACTTTTTTTTCCAGTTCAAAATCAAATTGGCGTCCTCGCATCTTCTCAATACCTTCTTGAGGTTGGCCAAACATGACTCATACATCTTTCCAAAGACTTAAAAGTCATCCATAAAGTTTTCCATTGAATCTTCTAAGTAGTTAAAGAAGATTGCCATCATACACATCTACAAGGTACCAAGGGCGTTGCAAAGCCTGAAGGGCATGTACCGAAAGGCGTATGTCCCATATGGACAAGTGAAGTTTGTCTTCTCTTGATCTTCAGTGCGAGCATGATCTAATTGTAGCCTAAATAACCGTACAAAAAGCAAAAGAAATTGTTCCCCGCCAATCTATCCAATAATTTATCAATAAAAGGTTGGAGGAAATGATCCTTCATCGTCATTGCATTTAGTTTTCTATAATCCATACAGATTCTCCACCTTGTAACAGTGTGAGTGGGGATAAGTTTGTTGTTTTGGTTAGAAATTACAATGATGCTGCCTTTATTGGGAATGCATTGGACAAGGTTTACCCATTTGCTATCCAAAATGGGGAAAATCACCCTTGCGTCTAACCACTTGATTATTTCTTTCTTAACAACCTCTTTTATCGCACAGTTGAGCCTGCGTTGATGCTTGATGGATCATTCTTTTCCTTCTTCAAGTCTAATCTATGCATGTAGTATGAGGGGTTGATTCCCTTAATGTCGGCTAGAGTCCATCCAATCACCTTGATGTTCTTCTTTAGAACTTTCAAATGATCATTCTCATTTTTTTGGAGGGAGTGTAGCTGAAATGATCACAGGCAGAGTGTCATTCTCACCAAGAAACACATATTTCAAATGGGCTGGAAGAGCCTTCAATTCCAAAACGGGGTGGTTGTTCCAATGAGCGTTTGACCTTGCTTTCTTGGTTGTCTAAGCTCTGAGGTTCAAAATTCCTTTGAATTTCCTTCATCACACAACATGATTCAAGTTGTTGTATGCTCAATATCTTCTGCATTTTCCATGACATTCTCAAATTCAAACTCTAGTTCATAAGGCAATTCTTCTTCTAGATCAATCACATGACACTTGTTGACTTCATTTAGGTATTCCAACACTTTGAGGACGTTGAATTTCACTTCCTATCTATTCATTTACATTGTGATTACACAGAATACAAAAATTTACAGAACATAAAGATTATGCATCAACACAAAACAACAATGCCTTAGAAGATGGAAAAGGGTTAGGAAGAATGTGACTTACTCTTGAAGAAATCAATTTCTTCACAAAATCCCTCCTTGATCTGTCATGAAAAAAAAAAATCACGAACACCTAATGATGAAACCACCAAGCGGAGCCTTCTGCATTCTTTTTTGGGTAGAGAATCCTCGGGAGTGTGTGGACTTTGAGGTTTTAGAAGAGAAGGAGAAATTTGAGAGAGGAAAAATTACTTTTTTTAGGGAGATCTTTCTTGAGACCACACAGAGAGAGTCTCTATAACAAATCTTCTGTGTAAAAGATTATCACGTCAAAACTGCCCCACTTCCCACATTAGTCTGAGAGAGAATTAAGGAGAGAGAAGTTATTTCCTCCCTTTAATTTAAAATTTTAAAAATTAAATAAAGAACAATATATATATATATATATATATATATATATTATATATATATATATATAATATATATATATATATACTATACGTTATATAGTATATAATTCATAACCTATAGTTTTAAATTCTCTCATTAATGCATGATATTTAATATAAATCACATTTATTCTAAATATAATTATATGAATCCCATCCATATAATTAGTATTTGAATCATATTCAAATATTTATTTCCTCTCAAATAAACTTTATATTGTAATGTATCAAATACATTTTATTAATTAGATCACATATACAATTAATTTAATTATATCACACATAATTAATTCCCTCAATTAATTTGAACATTTCAAATTAATTCAAAATCGATTCTCATTAATCCCTACTAAGCTACAAAGAGGACCTTATAGACCTATAGATTGAAGCTTCAATGGTACTTGAATAATTAATTAAAATCCTTTAATTAAGTTAGTTTTTCAACATCCATTAACTACCGGTTACTTCACTAAAGATCGACAGTTGTACTCTTTGCACTGCAAATATATTTCACAAATTGCTCGTAACAAAAATTATCGTTTTGTCCCTGTAGTTACATCTAACTCTTTAAGTACCATTGATCTCTCTAATGAACAATAAGTTATAGTCCAACTATGACTAAACCCCTCTCGAACCAAGAGAGGGTGTGATGCCATATTGTTCAAGCCTCGAAATTAGCCTTTAAGGGAACAATTTATCTACTTACCCCCATATTAGTGAAGGAGTGAATTTCGTGTAGTGGTGTTCCTAGCTCCCCAATAAGAGGAATCTCCAAAATGCTAGGCTTATTAAGTCAGTGAACTGGCCACTCGGATCACTTTCATAGGTAGTTCACAACTCACACAAGATTTAGGTCATGTCACCTATGATCATCTTGGTGAAATGTAAGTCTCTATTATCAATGGTGTTATATAATGAGACTAATCATTTTGTGGTCCGGTCTTATACAAACCCTTTTGTATAGAATATTCTCGCTCACAAGTCTCCACATGAATCATCAGGATCAAATCATTTGTAGCACTTTACTGTTGGGGTTGATGCCCTAAAGTCTCGTGTCATGTAGTTTGTAAACAGTTTGTACGAATGCTTGTGTTGTTAATATATGATATTTACTTCACATTTTGATATTTTGCTCAGTTACTTGTTTTATTTTCTTTACTACAAACCAATAAACATAAAATCCCTAGTTATCTATATGTGACTCAAGCATATATATGGTGACATACAAGTGGATCATGCCTTGACTGATAACCAAAATGGTCTGTAGTATATGGATATAGGAGGGAAACCTTATCCTGGTAACGTTACGGATGTGGCCCGCTTTGTGGAATGGTCACAAGTGTTGTGACCTGTCACAGATGGTCTGATCTTGATCATTGTGTTAGGGATATGTGAGCGGGGGCGTCCTATACAAATAGTTTGTATAAGACCTGACCACGAAGTATTAACGTCTCTTTATATAACACCGTTCATGACAGAGACTTCACTTCACTAGGATGACCATAGATAACATGACCTCAATCCTGAGTGAGTTGGGAACTCCTGCCATTGAGGGCGGTTCTTTGATTTGTATGGGTGCGAGTGGCTAGTTCGCTGATTCAAACCTACTATTTTGGGGATTCGTCTGATTTGGGAGTTTGGAACTTAGCTACACAAGATGAAATTCATTCCTTCCCCGAGGCAGGGGTAAGTAGATAGATAACTCCCTTAGGGCTGATTCTGGGGCTTGAACGATGTGATGCCACACACCTTCTCTTGGCCCGAGAGGTGTTTACACATAGTTGGACTATGTTGTATTGTTCATTAAAGGAATCAGTAGTATTTAAGGAGTGAGATGTAACTATAGAGGCAAAACGGTAATTTGGCCCAACTGTACTTACGAGCATCTGTGAAGGGTCATCATACTCATGATTGGTTATATTCGATGGACACAGAAATATATCTGTGGTAAGAAGAGTTCACATGTTGGTCTTTAGTAGAATGCCTGATAGTTAACGGATGGTGGATCTCGTGGCTAAAGAGTTTAGTAAGCTATTCACGGACCGTTGGAGCTTCGAGCCATAGGTCCATTAGGTCCCCTGGTTGCTTGGATAAAGTCAAGAACCAGCATTTGGGTTAATTTGAAATGTTGAAATTGATAAGAGGAAGTTCGATTATATATGATATAATTGGACTGGTTAATTATATATGACATAATTGGTTAAATGTATGAGATACATTATTTTGGAGAAAATTAGATATAAATATGATTTATATCAAGTAGAAGAGAAGATACTTAGTAGATATGTGATATCAAACTATAGGATAAAAATATAATATGATTATATTTATAAATTAATTAATTGGTTATATGATAATTAAGCCAAAATTCACGTTTGGACGTGGGTTAGTGGGGGCAACATTGGTTATTGTAACCGATGAGTTAAAATGAAAAATGTTTTCATTTTCCACCGCCTGAAGAGTTCAATCGTCCAAAGAATTCGTGAAACGCGTGTTGGCGACTTCTAAGCGACCGCTTAAGAAAATCGAGAGACTATACGATAGCTCTTCTCTGCTAGAACGATCGTCCACCTCGTTCTAAATGATTGCACACTATCGCCTACACGATCGGATAGCTTCTCTAAACAATCGTATAGTGTGTCGATTTTACTAAACGATCGTGTACCTTTTCCTAAACGATCGTTTCGTAAATACTACACGATCGTGTAGCTCCTCCTAAACGATAAGCAGTCTGCTATGCGATAGCGTTTTTTTTCCTCCCACTTGCTTATCGCCTACACGATTCGCGTTTCCTCCTTACTCTACCAAATTTACCAAAGCCCACCCTTTGGGTTTTCACTCTGAGAATACCCGAGGCTCTTTAGTGGTGGTGTCCTCCCTACGACGTTCGTGTTCACGATCGTTCGTGCTGCAATTGTTGACGCTGCTGCTGGGCGTTGGTAGATCGCGTGGAGGTTTTCGCTGCAACGAGTTCTGGAGTTTCAAAGACAATCTTCAACTGGTATGGAACTCTCATCTTGTTATATCTTTGTCTTAGCATGCCATTAATTAAGATTTGTTTGCATAACTGTATGTATTGAATGTATAATGTTGTATTTCGGTCACTGTGAGATCGGAGCGATCCGAACACGCTCATGGAACTCTTAGATTTGAGATCCTTCAATTGGTATCAGAGGCAGGTTCTGATACTATGATTTCATCTGTTGCAACGAAATGAGATTTACATTCATGGTGGGTGCATTTCTATGCTGTTTAATGGTTAAACTTGTTGTGGATATGCGGATTAATGGATGTTTTCAGGATGATTAGCCTCGTTTTGATTTAGATCCTCTTACATTTGCGGTTGTTTGTAAAGGCCTCTGCATTTTTGGGCAGTAATAATCGTTATCGAGTCTGTATTCAAAGTTTGTTTGAAGTTTTGAGTCGTTCTTCGAAGAAGTAGATCTTTGCAAGCGTTGCATAAAAGTGGTACGCTATCTGGGCAAGCGTTGCGGTTCTTCGAAGAAGGAGGCGACCTAGGGTTGATCTCATCGTGTAGAAGATGTTCTATGTGATCGTTGTTGTTTGCATCGTAAAGATGAAAGAGTACGCGATCCGGTTGAACGCATTGTTTAAACGATGGAGTATGCGATCAAGAGTTGATCGTATTTTTTTGACGATCGGGTATGCGATCGCTGAGTATCGTTTAATGTGCATGCGCTAGACGATCGTTTAGGTCAGTAAGCTTCATCACTTAGTAACTGACTAAACAATCGCTTAGTATCGCAAGGTAAATCATTTACTTGGTTTCATGCATCGTTTAGATGATGAGACGCTCGCGTATTGTTTAAAGCGCGCGCTAGACGATCATTTAGGTCAGCAAGCTTCATCGCTTAGTAACCGACTAAACGATCGCTTAGTATCGCAAGGTAAATCGTTTATCTGGTTGCACACATCGCTTAGACGATAAGATACCCGTGTATCGTTTAAAGCGCGCGCGCTAGACGATCGTTTTGGTCAGTAAGCTTCATCGCTTAGTAACTGGTTAAACGATCGCTTAGTAACGCAAGGTAAATCGTTTACCTGTCATCGCACTACACGATTGCATGGATGATCAGGCTTTACAGCCTCGTCGTCTACGCGATTGTTTAATAATGCTTCTATTGTCTACTACGTGCTGAACGATCGTTTACCTACTGGAGTTTGCTACATGATGAAGACCTCCTGGTGGTTCAAGACCCAGTTCGCCTGTGAACCAGTTTGCTCGATGAAAAATGTAATAGATAGGGTTTTTCATTTCGGTTTTTGTAAAGTTTCATCTTGGTCCATTAATCCTTTATTTATTACATGCGATGTATGTTTATTATATGTCATATGGTATGCACATATAGTAAATCCCACCTTAGGTTATGCAATGGTCATGCATCATCTCTTTTTGTAATTGTTATAATTTAGAGAAGCATGATTTAATTATGTAAGAGCATGCTCATACATCATATAATATAAGAGTTATATTTATGCATGCATAAAAAGCATTGACATGCATCATCTTTATATTATAAATGTTATAGTATTATAGATCTTCGCGACAGTTTGAGGCTGGTGAGATGACGATACGAGTAGGAACCGGGCACGTCGTCTCAGCTATGGCAGTGGGAGAGCTCTAGTTAGCTTTACAGAATAGGTTTCTTGTTTTACATGATGTATATATTATTCCTGAACTTAAGAGGAACCTTATTTCTATAAAGTATTTATTGCAATGTAAATGTACTATCTCGTTTAATATGGACAAAGTATTTATTCATAAAGATGGTGTTTTTATTTACACAACAAATCTGGAATCGAATTTACATGTGCTAAGGCTGTTAGCCATTAATTCCCTCCATAATACTAGATTGTTCAGAACTGCCGTAACTCAATCAAAACATCAACGAATTTATCCAAAGGAAAATTCCCAACTTTGGCATCTTCGTTTAGGGCACATCAATCTCAGTAGGATTGAGAGATTGGTGAGGAATGGACTTCTAAATGAGTTAGAAGAAAATTCTTTACCAGTGTGCGAATCTTGCCTTGAGGGTAAGATGACAAAACGACCTTTTACTGGAAAAGGTTATAGAGCCAAAAATCCTCTTGAGTTAGTACATTTTGACCTTTATGGTTCTATGAATGTGTGACCCAAGGTGGCTATGAGTATTTTATTAGTTTTACTGATGATTACTCTAGGTACAGGTATGTTTATCTTATGCAACGAAAGTCTGAATCCTTTGAAAAGTTCAAAGAGTTCAAGGCTGAAGTTGAAAACGCATTAGATAGACGGATTAAAACATTTTGATCGGATCGAGGTGGAGAGTTTTTGGACTCGGAATTCCAGGACTATTTGATAGAACATGGAATCATTTCTCAACTCTCAGCGGCGAGTACACCTTAGCAGAATGGTGTAATGGAGAGGAGAAATAGGACCTTGTTGACATGGTTTGCTCGATGTAGTTACGCTTCCTTACCAGACTCGTTTTGAGGTTTCGCAGTGGAGACTGTGGTATACATACTCAACTGTATTCCCTCCAAGAGTGTTGCAAGAACACCTCTGGAATTGTGGAATCGGCGTAAAGCTAGTTTACATCACTTCTGCATTTGAGGTTGTCCTGCACATGTGCTTGAGGCTAATCCTAAGAAGTTGGAACCACGTCGAGGTTATGACTCTTTGTAGGCTACCTCAAAGGTACATGAGGGGGTTATTTTTATAATTCGATGGAAAATAGGGTGTTTGTTTCAACAAATGCTACTTTCCTGTAGGAGGATCATATAAGGGAGCACAGTCCATGAAGCAAAATCGTGTTGCGTGAGCTTTCCAATGAAACTACTGAAACTTCAACAATAGTTGTTGAAGCGCTTGCTACATCAACAAGAGTTGTTGATGGGAGTTCATCCTGAAGGTCGGTACCACCTCAAAAGTTGAGGGAACTCGACGTAGTGGGAGGGTTGCAAACCCACCCATTCGCTATCTAGGTTTCACGAAAATCCTTGCTATGGTAACAGATGGTGATGTTGAGGATCCGTTGTTTTATAAGAAGGCAATGGAGGATGTTGATCGGGATGGCAACGTTGAAAAACCTTGTGTTTACAAGAAGTCATCAACGCTTCAGAAGTCTTCTTAGTGTTTTACGTAGACGATATCCTACTCATTAGGAATGATGTAGGTCTACTGACTGTAGTTAAGAACTAGCTAGCAACCCAATTCCAAATGAAAGATTTGGGAGAGGCTCAGTTTGTTCTAGGTATACAAATCTTTCGGGATCATAAGAATAAAGTGCTAGCACTGTCTTAGGCATCGTATATTGACAAGATGTTGCTCAAGTACTCGATGCAGGACTCCAAAAGGGGCCTACTACCGTTTAGGCATAGAGTCACATTGTCTAAGGATATGTGTCCTAAGACACCTCAAGAGGTTGAGGAGATGAGATGGATCAGTCTAACCCAGGCCATTTTCATGTTGCTGACCTATTTACGAAGGCTCTCATGGCTATAGTGTTTGAGGGTCATCTACGGAGCATGGGTCTACAGGATCAACCGCAGTTGGACTAGGGCAAGTGGGAGATTTTATTGTACTGGGCTTTTATGCCCTAGTTTATTGTTTTGTACTAAGTCTTACACCCCACTTCGCTTTAGGATAAGTGGGAGATTGTTGGGGATGATGCCCTAAAGTCTCGTGTCCTGTAGTTTGTAAACAGTTTGTACGAACGCTTGTGTTGTTAATATATGATATTTACTTTACATTTTGATACTTTGCTCAGTTACTTGTTTTATTTGCTTTACCACAAACCAATAAACATAAAATCCCTGGTTATCTGTATGTGACTCAAGCATGTATGTGGTGACATACAAGTGATCATGTCTTGAGTGATAACCAAAATGGTTTGTAGTATATGAATATAGGAGGGAAACCTTATCTTGTTAACGCTACGGATGCGGCCCGCTTTGTAGAATGGTCACAAATGTTGTGACTTGTCACAGATGGTCTGATCCTGATCATTCGTGTTGGGGACATGCGAGCGGGGGCGTCCTATACGAAGAGTTTATATAAGACCTGACCATGATGTGTTAACGTCTCGTTATATAACACCGTTCATGACAGATACTACACTTCACTAGGATGACTATAGGTAACATGACCTTAATCCTGAGTGAGTTGGGAACTCCTGCCATTGAGGGCAGTCCTTTGATTTGTATGGGTGCGAGTGGCTACGTCGCCGATTCAAACCAACCATTTTGGGGATTCGTCTGATTTGGGAGCTGGAAACTCAGCTACACAAAATGGAATTCACTCCTTCCCCAAGGTAGGGGTAATTAGATAGATAGCTCCCTTAAGGGCTAATTTCGGGGCTTGAACGATGTAGCGCCGCACACTTTCTCTTGGCCCAAGAGGTGTTCACACATAGTTGAACTATGTTGTATTGTTCATTAGAGGAATCAGTGGTACTTAAGGAGTGAGATGTAACTACAAGAGCAAAACGATAATTTGACTCAGCTGTACTTACGAGCATCTGTTAAGGGTCATCATACTCATGATTGGTTATATCCGACGGATAGAAATATATCTATGGTAAGAAGAGTTCAACTGTTAGTCTTTAGTGGAATGTGTTTCGTTGATTTCGTGATTCAAGCTTAGGAGATTATTGTATACAATAATTTGGAAAAATAAGTTTTAAGTATGAATGATGCGTTGATGTGTTATTAACGCGTTGATGCGTTAGAGATGTGCAACAGAATGCATGACACTCCTCTATTGACGTTCAAGTTTTCCTAAATCAGATCCAAGTATAAATCCAACTTAGGTTCCTGGTAAGTCTAGGGTCGAACTCAGGGATTCAAATTAAATGTAACGCAGACCTTGCGTTGTAACTGTTGTGGGGATATCCTAAGTGTATGGAAAAATGAGTTATTTACACTAAGGTGCGGTATGTGTGTGCAAGAAGATACAAAAGGGTCGAGTAGAGAATGATGGGTCATGTGAAAATGGATTTTGATGCAAGTGATATGCGTCGATCTAAGTTGGATGTACACGAACTAGAATATGATGTGAATGAGATGACTTGTTTATCTCCGTTTATGCGTTAGACTCTATTCAACACTTCTCACTACGAATATCATACAATACCTATCTCTAGGATGTATGCGTCAAACACATGATGCAATAAAACACCAGAATCTATCTCTAGATGTACTAGGCATTCTAACTTGATGTTGGCTTACTTATTCTCTCGAATAGTTTAAGCTAAAGATGCTTTTACCAATTGATTTAGTTGGCTTAAGCATTCGAAATGAAGTTTTGCATGAAGTATAGATGCATCCAACATAAACAAGAAATAAACAATGGCAAAGTATGATAGATAAAAGATGTGAATTTATAAAGAAACTGATTGTCTTTACAAAACCAATACTTAATCAGATGAAAGGATGAAAGCGATAAGTAAGATGAAATGAAATGAGTCAAGCCGCAGAGTACAATCTCTTGTCCTCTTTGGCTCAATTCTAGTTGTGTACAACCACTTGTGTAAGAATTGGAAGAAGTATCTCTTTCGAGCTCGACTTCCTCCGCTCCTTGATTGGCGATGGTGGTGGTTCGCTTCCCTCTTGTTCTTCTCGGCACCACAACACAACTCTAAAGATCTAAAACTAGGACTAAGCTAAAACTGAGACTACAAAACTGAGAGTTGAGAACTTGGAACTTCTGACTTTTCATATGGTGGGATTTCTTCTATTTATAGGCGTTGGTCTTCTCCAACTTGATGATGGGCAACATTAAATTCCATACCCTAGTCAGCCGCCTGACACTCAGATGCTTTTCAGACACCGCCCACTGCAGGTGCCCATGCTTGCAAGTGGTGATTTGATACAAATAGCCTGAATTAATGAATCTTCCTTGTGTTGAATCCCTCTGATGCATGGCCCATGCGTTAGACTTTTCCTGCGACACTTTTCTTAATCATGCGTTAGCCTCTTGTTGAGATCCTGCAATATCATGCGTTAGTGCCGCAGTATTTTAGCAATAAACATTCTTTTGCATGAGTTTGATAGTTCGAGTAATTCCATGCGTTTTATCTAAAAATGTTGAGATTTTATCATTAAAGACCCTAATTGTTCCAACTTATGAGCCACAATAACTTGTATTTATCAGAATGCTTGACAGTTAACGGATGGTGGATCTCGTGGCTAAAGAGTTAAATCAGCTATTCACGGACCGTTGGAGCTTCGAGCCACAAGTCCATTAGGTCCCCTGGGTAGCTTGGATAAAGTTAAGAACCAGTATTTGGGTTAATTTGAAATGTTCAAATTGACAAGAGGAAGTTCGATTATATATGATATAATTGGACTGGTTAATTATATATGATCTAATTGGCTAAATGTATGAGATACATTGTTTTGGAGAAAATTAGATATAAATATGATTTATATCAAGTAGAGGAGAAAATACTATAGTAGATATGTGAATCAATTGGTTAATTATATGATACTTAAGCCAACAGTCACGTTCAGACGTGGGTTAGTGGGGCAACGTCGGTTATTGTAACCGATGAGTTAAAATGAAAAATGTTTTCATTTTTCACCTCCTGGAGTTCAATCATCCAAAGAATTCGTGAAGCGCATGTTGGAGAATTCTAAGCGATCGCTTAAGAAAATCGAGAGACTATATGATAGCTCTTCTCCGCCTAAACGATCGTCTACTTCGCGCTGAACAATCGCACATTATCGCCTATACGATTGGATAGCTTCTCTAAAAGATCGTATAGTGTGTCGATTTTACTAAACGATCGTGTACCTTTTCCTAAATGATCGTTCAACAAATACAAAACGATCGTGTAGCTCCTCCTAAATGATAAGCAGTCTGCTATGCGATAGCATTTTTTTTCCTCCCACTGGCTTATCGCCTACATGATTCGTGTTTCCTCCTTCCTCTACCAAATTTACTAAAGCCCACCATTTGGATTTTTACTCCGAGAATACTCGGGGCTCTTTAGTGGTGGTGTCATCCCTACGACATTCGTGTTTGCAGTCATTCATGCTGCAATTGTTGACATTGCTACTGGGTGTTGGTAGATCGCGTGGAGGTTTTCGCTGCGGTGAGTTCTGGAGTTTTGAAGACGATCTTCAACTTGTATAGAACTCTCATCTCGTTATATCTTTTTCTTAGCATGCCATTAATTAAGATTTGTTTACATAATTGAATGTATAATGTTGTGTTTTGGTCACTGTGAGATCGGAGCGATCCGAACATGCTCATGGAACTTTTAGATTTGAGATCCTGCATTTACAACAATTGTAACATCTACAAAACGGGTCATATTCGTAGTGTTACAAGGATAAGGTATCCAACCTTATCCATCTACTACAGATCATTTAGGTTATCACTTAAACATGATCCAGTTGTATGTCTCTACATACATGTTTAAGCTACAAAGAATAACCTTAGATGTTAGTTTATTGGTTTATGGGTTAACGCTACAGGACCCATAAGATTTAGGGCATCAACCCCAACATTTAAATGGTCTGTAGTAGACAGATAAGGCTGGATACCTTATCCTAGTGACACTACGAATACAACCTGCTTTGTAGATGTTACAATTGTTGTAAAGTGCTACAAATGATTTGATCTTGATCATTCATGTGAAGACATGTGAGCGGGGATGTTCTATATAAAAGGGTTTGTATAAGACCGGGCCACAAAATGAAAAGTCTCATTATATAATGCTGTTAATAATAGAGACATACATTTCACCATGATGACCATAGGTGACATGACCTAAATCCTGAGTGAGTTGTAAACTTCTACTTATGAAGGCTGTCCTTTATTCATATGGGTGAGAGTGGCCAGATCACCGACTCAATAAGCCTACCATTTTTGGGATTTGTCTGATTGAGGAGCTGGGAACATAGCTACACAAGACAAAATTCACTCCTTCCTTAATGTCACGATAAGTAGATAAATTGTTCCTTTAAAGGCTGATTTCGGAGCTTGAACAATATAGCACCACATCCTCTCTTGGCCTGAGAGGGGTTTGGTCATAGTTGGACTATGACTTATTGGTCATAGTTGGACCAAAACGGTAATTTTGACCCAATTGTACTTACGAGCAATTTGTGAAGAGTTATCACGTTGATGACTGGTTATATCTAATGGCCATAAAAATATATCTATAGCGTGAAGAGTGCAACTATCAATGTTTAGTGGAGTGACTGGTAGTTAATGGATGTTGAATAATTTAATTAAAAGAGTTTAATTAATTATTCAAGTAATTATTCAAGTACCATTGGATCTTCAATCTACAGGTCTATAAGGTCCCCTCTGTAGCTCAACAGGGATTATTGAGAATTAATTTTGGATTAATTTGAATTTTTCAAATTAATTGAGGGAATTAATTATATATGATATAATTAATTTAAATTAATTATATGTGATATAATTAATATAATGTATTTGATATATTATGATATAAAGTTTATTTTGAGATGAATTAAATATTTGAATGTGATTCAAATACTAATTATATGGATGAGATTCATATAATTAAATTTAGTATAAATGTGATTTATATTAAATACTATACACATATGAGAGAAATACAAACTATAGATTATATTGTATTTGATACAATATTAAAATTATAGGTTATGGGTTATATTTAATATCACATATAGTTTAATATATATTATATGATAAGGTGGTTATTATATATATATATATAATAATTTATTAAAATAGTTTGTTAAATTATTTTACTAAATTATTTTGTTTTTAAAATCAATTATTTTTTTAAAATTAATTAAGGAGGGAGTTGTAACTACTTTCCCTCTTTTTTCTCTGGTGGAAGACGTGTTTTTTGGGGTTAGAGAAGATTTGATCTTCTTCTTGTTGCTTCTTGCGATATAGAATTGGCTATGAGATTTTCTCCCAAGAACACACTTACAGAGAAGTAAAATACCTCTCTCAAACTCTTTCCCTCTTCCGAAAAGAACATAGAGCCCACACCTTCTCTGATTCTCGTCCCCTACAGAGAATGCAAAAATATCACTTTTGGTGGTGTCCGTTTGGATTGTTGTACGTGATCTTCAAAGTGTTCCTGATCGTGGTTTTTCGTGTCCGAAGAGGAGGAATTACGTGAAGGCTTTGGGTTCGTCAAGGGTGAGTTAAATTCCTAACCCTTCTTCCTCCTCTTTATCTATAAGCATGTTGTAAATTATCAGTATATGCATAATTTTATGTTTACTATATTTAGTTATGTGAAAAATGAAATTGTGAATGATCTCGCTTCCACTGCGGACCTCACAGTTCCTTCAATTGATATCAGAGCTAGGTTTCGGTCCCATTTTTTAATTTTCCAAATTTGAAATTCAGTTTCTAGGTGGGTTGCATTCTTTATTTCTTGATTCATGTTGATGAATGTGTATGGAATGTATGGTTTGTAATTGTGGATAATTTCGGGATTGGTCTTTAGATTTCATGCTTTAATTTTACATCTTTGGGCATTAATTGTAATCGAGTCCGTATTATTAAAGTCTTGAGTCATTTGTGTTGATTTCGGTTTTTTTTTCTTGGAGAAATCGAAGCCAAAATTGGAGAAGAACTGAAGCAAATCGCAATTGTACAATGGGTGACTGTACAGTAGCGTTGCAATGTTGCGATGAGGTAGACAGAACATGTTTTTGTCGGTTCGTGTGTGGTTCGATTCGTGGCTCAACTAGTTCGCGTCCGATTTTCTTAGTTCGAGTGGTTTACTGGCGGTCTGGTTCATGCGGTTCAAGGTCCAGCTCGCTTGTTTTGAACCGGCTAATCGATTATTTATGTATAGTTAGTTTTTAATTAATTACATTAATATAAATGTTATGTTAATTTAATGAATGGTTTAGGAGTCCAATCCCGATCCATAAATTGTTGTTTAAATTATGCATTTGATGCATGGTTTATATTTTAATTATATATGTCATAATTTATGGCATATAGTAAAATCCCACCATAGGTTTTGCATTATTCATGCATCATTTATATCATGAATGTTATAATATATAGTTGCATGATTTAATTTTATAGCATGCTTATGCATTATATAATATAAGTATTATAATATATGCTTGCATGCACAATAACATTGTCATGCATCATTTATATTATAAGAGTTATAATATATAGTTGGATATATGTATGAATGTTATTTTATTTCATTACTTTAGTATATATAAATGTTATGTATGTTAAGTAATGAAATGAGAATTGCATGAAGTATGACACTACTTTAGATAATTTTATAAATGTTATAATTTTATTAAGTATGTCATTCATTGCAATGTATGATTTTAATTTTTTTAATTTGTTTTATAGCTGTTATAATTAAATAAAATTAGAAATTAAAATCAATAATTCAGAATTGCATGTAAACTTAAGTTAAAATCATTTCTGAAAATAGTTTTAAAATACGATTCACATAGACCTAAGATCACATTTCTAATGAGATTAGAAATTAGTTTAGTCTTTTAATCTATTTAATAGGGTTAAATTGATTTTAATTAAAAGATTAAATTTGTAGCAAACGTATCTATAAGGGACCTTTTGTCTAAGGTTAATTCTGTCTAGGGCTTGGGTATTTAAGTTGACGGAAACAAAACACCCTTACCTGGGAACTGACTTGGAAAAGGTAAATTAGATAGATTTGCTACAAGTATGCAATTGTTTGATTGAAGTTTATTAAAATTTTTAATAAACATTAATCAAAGTTGTTTAACTATCCAAAGTAAGTGTTAATTTTGGAAAATTTAAATAATTAGTAAAAATAGTTAGTCGTATTTTCTAAAGTTAAATTAACCGTAGGTAAAACACTTAGTGGGAGGAAAATGGGGTATATGATACTTCATTTTTCCTTTCCATGTTTCTCCCTCAAAGTTTACTCGTGAGATCTCTACTTGGCCTCAGGCACCTTTGCTTGTGTCTCCCTTCGAGTGGTGTTTGTATAGGTCAATACCAAGGTGAATGGAGAGAGTATTTATGGTAAGTGGGAGCGCGACATGTGTTAACACATCGACGGTTTCTTTCATTATTTTGTAGTAAATTTTCATGCTTGGCCTTGAGGCCGAAGGAAATCGGAAGCGATGATTTTCGTAAGCAGTGGAACAAGACTATTCCAAATTACAATCATGAATCAACAAATCATTTACAGTCGACTTTGTACAAGTGGTTATGCAAATATACAGAGAAATTACAACATGAACAACAAATGCATAAAGAGAATTCTACGCACATATGAAGAAACGTCTCCATGCTCCGATGCGCGACTCTGATCGAACAACAACAAGCAGGAGCGTTCGATCTACACGACTGCAACACCGCACAAACACAACACGAACACTTTGTGCTCGTCCTCAACGATCTCCTCGGTTAGGAACTCTTCCGCAACATGAACGAACACCGCGCTCGTCCTTAACGATGCAAATGGCCTTCAGAAAACCTCGACGGTGTCGAGTTGAGTCTGACACCACCAACAAGGCGACCTCAGTATTCTCAGTGTGAGAATTCAGAGGGTGGGCTCTGTTCGGACTTGGTGTGAGGCAGACAAACGGAGGAAACAGCGATCGCATACACGACTGGGTAAGTGGGAGAAGTCAGAGACCTATTGTATAGGTCGATGCCCAATCGTTTAGATAAAATTATGTGATCGTCTAGCAAAAGCTATGCGATCGTTTAGCTCTATCGTCTAGCTCGGTCGATTCTACACGATCATTTACCTTGGGCCAACGATCGTTTAGTAAACACTGCACAATCGTTTAGCAAGCACCTGCATGATCGTTTACCTAGCCTAGTGGTCGTTTAGTAAATCTGTATTTACTTGACGACTTCCGTGAGTTTCTTTTCGCCAGAGAGAAAACTCAAATTATTTTCAAACTTTTGTGAAAACTTATTCTTCAAAATTAGGAAACCACTTTCCTTTATACTCACGGTTACCATGATCCAATAACCACCCACTACATTTGGTTATTTAAAAGAAAAAAATATATTAATTACCTAATAATTAATATTATTATAAATATAAATAATAACCAACTTATCATACTATATTTATAACCTATAGTTTTAATATTTCATCTCATGAAACATATAAACCATAGTTCTTTTTCTATTCCATGGTACTTAATGTAAATCTCATTTACATCAATCCTCCATTAGATGTATCTCATACATCATATCGATTATATCATATAAATCCAAATACCTCTTGTCAATTTGAACATTTCAAGTCAACACCAAGAACTGATCCTTCAACAGAATCCAAGCTACCAAGGGGACCTCATGGACCTGTAGATTTGAAGCTCCAACGGTACGTGAATAACTGACTAAACTCTTTAGTCACGGGATCCACCATCCATTAACTGTCAGGCACTCCACTAAAAACCGACAGCTGAACTCTCCCCACTACAGATATATTATGTGTCCATCTTAACCAATGAGTAGTGCGACAAGCCTTCATAGATCGCTCGTAAGTATAGCTGGGCAATAACCATTATGCCCTTATAGTTACATCTGTTTCCTTAAGTACCACTGAGCCATCTAATGAACATAAATCATAGTTCTACTATGACTAAGTCTTCTCTTCCAAAGAGAAGCTATGTGATAGGCTTAAATTGATGATTCTAAATAAGCACATGGACAGTGATGAATGATGGAAATGGAATACGGATGATGTGTTATGCTTATTCAGACTTTATACGATACTACTTCTAGATGTATGTATTATTAAGAAATGCTTGTAGTATGTTATGCTTTGTCAAAAGTTTCCTTACGTTGGAACCAAGTATAATTCCACCGCAAGTTTCTCAGAGTGATCCGAGGTCGAACACAGGGATTGCATAGTTAATGCATTACGTTCATGATATAAGTGACTGAGGGTTAATAAAAGATTGGTTTATACAGGTATTAAAAGTTGTGGTAAAGTGAAGTTGCGATATTAAAATAAAGTGCGATAAAAGTAAACATAAGCTATTATGATATAAGATACATGATACTGAGTTTGAGACTGACTGTGAAGATTATACAAAGGGTCATGTTATGTGGTGGCAAGTCTTTATGTATGAAACAGTAATAGAAAGGGTAATTAATATAAACATCGCAAGTTATTAATTGCATTAAAGACATAACTAAGGTTCTGCTTTCCCTTGGCATACACCTCTCGGTGATCAGCCGTGTTCTGAACGCAAGGTTGCTTCCATCTCTGGAAGTACTTCTCGCTTTAGTTAACGCATTCTTTCAACCTTCTCTCAACAGGAGGAATGGCATCTTCACTTCTGCTCTCATAGGTAAAGATGCCGTCTAGCATGCTTTAGCTAAACATATTTATTTCCTTAGCACAGATTAATTTACTTGTTAGATTTATGCTAATTACCAAGGGATTAAGAAAAAATCATGGATAAAGTAATTAAGGGAGGAACGAAAATAGATAGAAAAATGGAGATGAAAATGATCATGACATTCAATACTAATATTTAGCGTTTGATACATGGTGTGGCTAATAGACTAAGAAGATTAATACAATTGATGATAAAGAGAGAGAAACAAATACCGAAA
Organism: Benincasa hispida; assembly: GCF_027475165.1. Lineage (NCBI taxonomy): Eukaryota > Viridiplantae > Streptophyta > Magnoliopsida > Cucurbitales > Cucurbitaceae > Benincasa > Benincasa hispida. Next base: position 35,480,315 of record NC_143481.1, on the reverse strand, counting down.
AGTGCCAACGTCTTGACATAGATCTGGACTGTGGATTTGCTTGTCGGCGGATGGAGTGGATGAAGAGAAGAGCTTCCCTTTCAGGCTTGCTCATCCGGTAGAAGTGACCTTGGTACAGAGCTTCCACGGCGGGGATTGAAAGGATTTGCCCTGAGACTCACCTCTCGACCTTGTCTTTTAAATCTTCCCGGATCTTCTTCGATCAGGCTCTTCAGACCAGTCTCTCGCTCAATATACAAATATCAAAATATGCCCGTATCAAGTATATTTTCCAATTGAATTTCAGAGGCTATTTATAGGCTCAACTTTGACTCTCTGCAGTGTGAACCCCACTTTATTGCTTTGGCAATTCCAAAAATGGTAGATTGAATATTCATTCTGTTATGTGATCAATCTCGTCAGAAATGCATAACGGTCAGCTGTACACGTGTCAGGATCCTCCGCAATTGCATTGCTGTTTTGCATCTTCGATCGTGTGCCCACATGCGGTGCTATTTTTTATTACCACATGCGGTTGAGATTGCGTTGATCGCTTAGCTCTTGATCGATTGTCGCGTGCGCCGTCATTATGTTGATCGTCTATTTATTTCTAAATGATTGGTGTAATGCAACGTAGATGCGTTGTTCTTTTTATCTTGAGCCATGAACGCATGTGGTGACTTGATTTCCTACAAACAGACATGAAATATTCTTTTCTACCATCACCATGGTGTCAGTGGTTGTATTGATGATGATTTATAATTCTTGCATTTCTTAGCTAATTTCTCTACAATTGACACAACTTTTCTTTCTTTTGGCTGCAATATCTAAATAAAGCAGTATAAATAACTTGTATTTCTACAAGTTATCACACCCCTAAATTTAGATATATGCTTGTCTTCAAGCATATCTTCTACTAAGGCAATATTGCTCAATTCCTATCCTAAACTTTGCGTCGATTGGTTGCTCTGAATGCTCCACCTAGGCACATTACTTAACATCACAATTTTCTTTCTATCCTTGAAAATTCATAACAAAGCCCTACTTTATTCTTCTATACTACAAATTTCTACTAAAAGATGCTTTTCTGTTTTTTTAAAAAGAATGTTTACCTCTTCTTGTCGAAATAACTTGATGCGTCTGGATGCAGTGATCAAAATTTGCGTCATTTATTAGAGACTGTTGATTATGTTTACACCCTTCGTTTTGGCTTGTTCCCACGGGTGTCATGCGAACATCCAACTACGGTTGTGTGCCAATCTCAACTTTAACTCATGAATTTCAGAGGAGTTGTCTCTTGTTTCTTTTATTCTTCTTTCTCATTTTTCTCTTTTCATATTGCGTTGTTCTTGGAAACCCACCTTCATTTTGGCTTGCTCCCATGGGTGCCATGCGAACATCCAACTACGAGCAGGCTCCTTTCATAACTTAACTCTTATCAGGTTGGGATTGTTTTTTAGGTTTCCCTTGCGCTGACATTGGAGTTTATATATATATATATATATATATATATATATATATATATATAGAGAGAGAGAGAGAGAGAGAGATAATGAGCACATTTTTCTTAATGACCGCATACTCTTGATCTCATCTGCTTAGACCTTCCCTACCCCCAAATTTAGAGATGCGCAAGGTCTTCATTACATTGTTTGGATAGAATAGACAAACACTTAGACAAAATTTCAAAAAGAATGTTTGAGTCGAGTTTTGAAGGATAAAAGGTAAAGCATTGCTAAGCTACGAATTAACTAAGTGTTAGTTAGAAAATACAAGGTGTGGGAAATGCTCCTAAGTGTATGCATATTATACATCATGGCAGCGCAATGAATAACGCAAAAGGAAAGATTAAGAATATCGCAAAGTTGACAAAGGATGATAGAGAAGAGGCACAGGCATATGGATAGAATTGTTACTTAGTTGTATTGAAAATTAACTAAGTATACAAGTAATTACAAATATTGCAATACATAAATTGTTGCCTGTACAAAGAATTAAAGAATTTAAATAAGCATAGAAAAAAAATAATGAATTGCAGTTATCTTTTGAATTTGATTCAGACGGGTGGACGATTCAAAAGTACACCGCGCTTCCATTAACGCAAATACATTTTTGCTGAGGACAGGCAACAATGCATGTATTCCCGCAACACACCCCTTAACTCAACACATTTCTAGAGGACAGGCGCACAGTATTTCTACCAGCGCAACACTATCTCAACATAGTGCACCTTTACTAAGGATGGGCAAAGAACACATACAAGCGTAACACACCCCTCAATGCAATGCATTTAGGTGTAATGGACGCAAAGTGTATCTGTTATCATGGAATGCACCCATCATCGCGTTATATAACAATTTTTATTTTTCTTTTTAATTCATCAATAATGCAAGTCGAAAAGACTTTGCGGTGTTCAACTTTTCATCCAGTCATTCACAGAAGTTTTAAGCACATCATTAGTAATGCCTACGAATTAAAGGAATTAAACATGACATGGAAAGATACTAATGAATTAAATTGAAGGAAAATCCAGAAAGCATTAAAGGCTAATTCTAATAAGCAGTAAATAACGTAATTTTAGAAAGCAATAAATAAAAGCTGTAAAGAAAGAAAGTAAACATAGATAGGAATGTTGATTGGAGAAAGTTTTTAGAATTACTGCAATAGCATCCCCCCCCGCAAGCAGTTAATCCTGCTTGCCCAAGTCAATGGTATCCATGCGTCGATCCACATCGCCCCCGTAATAAGACTTAATACGTTGTCCATTTACTTTAAATGCGTTGTTTCCGTCTTCAGTTGTCAGTTCCATTATGCCGTGAGGAAATATAGTCTTGATCCAGAATGGCCCAGACCAGCGGGATTTCAACTTCCCTAGAAACAATCGCAAATGTGCGTTAAACAATAGTATCTGTTGACCTTCGACGAATGTCCGGTTGTTTATGCGGTTGTCATGCCACTTCTTAGTTCTCTCCTTATAGATCTTGGCATTCTCATAGGCATCCCTTTGCCATTCGACCAGCTAGTTCAGTTTTAATTTCCAGACTTTCCTCGCACTTGCCAGATCAAAGTTCAGCTTCTTGCATGCCCACATCGCCTTATGTTCCAACTCGAGCGGCAGATGACAAGCTTTTCCGAAGACCAGGGCATATGGGGACATGCCAATTAGTGTTTTATAGGCAGTCCTGTATGCCCATAGCGCTTCGTCGAGCTTGGGTGACCAATCCTTCCTGGAGGTACTAACTACCTTCTCCAAGATAGTTTTGATCTCTCGGTTAGAAATCTCTGCCTGCCCATTAGTCTGTGGTGATAAACAGTTGCAACTCTATGGCTGACGTTAAATTTAGTCAAATTATGCGGTTGTTTAAGTGAGAACCTTCATCGCTGATTAGAGCCCGTGGCGTTCCATATCGGGCAAAGATATTCTTCTTGAGAAACTTCGCCATTATGGCCGCATCATTCTTGGCTCATGTGATGGCTTCAACCCATTTTGATATGTAATCAACCATGACCAGGATGTAATGATGACCTTTTGATGGTTGAAATGGGTCCGTAAAGTCGATTCACCATACATCAAATAATTCGACTTCCAAGATTGAAGTCAAAGGCATTTCATTTTTTTTAGGCATATTCCCCGTTCTCTAGCATCTATCGCACTGAACGTGGGCATGGGCATCCTTAAACAATGTTGGCCAGAAATAGCCATTCTGTAGGACCTTTGCGGCTATCTACTACCCCCCAAAATGTCCTCCGTAAGGGGATTCATGACAAAGCTCCAGAATGTACTTGACTTCGTGCTCAGGAACGCATCGACATAAAACGTGATTAGGTCCTAGTCGATATAAGAATGGGTCGTTCCAGAAATAAAATTTGACGTCATGTCTTAGCTTCTTCTTCTGCTGGTAAGTATAGCCCTTTGGTACTTGGCCACAAACGATGAAGTTCACAATGTCCGCATACCAGGGAACATTAATGCCTACTGACATCAGCAGCTCATCGAGGAATCTTTCTTCAATATCTTTTTCTTTCTCCTGAACCTCGCAATTTTCCAGTCTTGACAGATGATCAACGACTTAGTTCTCGATGCCCTTCCGATCCTTGATTTCTAGGTCAAACTCTTGTAGGAGTAACACCCACCATATCAGTCTCGGTTTCGCATCCTTCTTTGTCATCAGATATTTGATCATAGAGTGATCAGTGTACACCACCACGTTTGTTCCGATTAAGTACTGTCGAAATTTCTCCAGTGCAAATACCATTGCTAGCATTTCCTTTTCCGTGGTTGTATAATTCTCCTGGCATCATTCAATGTTTTACTCGCATAGTAGATAGGATGTAAAACCTTGTCCTTGCGCTGACTCAAAACTGCGCCCACAACATACCCGCTAGCATCACACATCAACACAAATGGTTGCGTCCAATCAGACGCAATCAGAATGGGTGTGGTGATAAGCGCATCTTTCAATGTGTTGAATGCTTCAGTGCATGCATCATCAAAATTATATCCACGGTCAGCCTCAAGGAGTGCACTTAGAGGCCTTGGGATCTGGGAGAAGTTGCGAAAAAAATCTTCGATAAAACCCAACGTGTCCCAGAAAGCTCTTAAGTTTTTTCACGTTCACAAGTGGGGGTAGCTTGGAAATTGCGTCGATTTTCACCTGATCAAATTCCAATCCTGCCTTTGATATTTTATGACCCAGTACAATTCCTTCTTCAACCATAATGTGGCATTTTTCCCAGTTCAGAACCAGATTCATTTCCACACATCTCCTCAGGCTTTCTCAAGGTTGGATAAACAAGAGTCATAATTATTGCCGAAAATTGAAAAATCATCCATGAATACCTCGATTGACTCCTCCAAGTAATCTAAAAATATCGCCATCATACATCATTGGAAAGTGCCTGGCGCATTGCACAGTCCAAATAGCATGCGACGGAATGCGAACGTACCAAATGGGTACGTGAAGGTTGTCTTATCTTGATCCTCTGGCGCAATTGCTATTTGGTTGTACCCTGAGTAGCCATAAAAAAAACAGAAGAATTCATTCCCAGCAAGTCTATCTAACATCTGATCAATAAACGAGAGTTGGAAGTGGTCCTTTTTAGTGGCCAAATTTAACTTGCGGTAATCCATACAGATTCTCCACCCCGTAGTTGTTCTTGTGGGAATTAATTCATTCTTGTCATTGGTGACGACTGTCATCCCCCCTTTCTTTGGAACGCATTGCACTGGGTTCACCCAGCTACTATCAGATATCGGGTAGATGACGCCTGCATCCAGCCACTTCACTATTTCTTTCTTCACAACCTCCCTCATGGCATGTTCAAGTGACATTGCCTTTCTATCGATCCCGTTTTTCCTTCTTCCAGACGAATCTTGTGCATGCAAGACGAGGGATTGATTCCTCGAATGTCTGGCAAGGTCCATCCTAAAGCCTTTACATTGTTCTTCAGGATCTGGATGAGAGAATCTTCCTTCTCCTTACTCAGCGAGGCAGATATGATAACAGGTAACATGTTATTACCTCCTAAGTAAGCATACTTGAGGTGCACAGGCAACGGCTTCAACTCTAACATGGGTGGTTCTTCCAAGGATGGCTTAGTGCATTGCGATGTTCATTCAGATAACTTGAGTGGTTCAAAATTTGATTCAACTTGTATTGCGGTGCAATTCTCTTCCCACATTGCGCCGATTCCAAAATCTTCCTCCTCCAACTCTTCTAGGGGCTCGTGCCAAGGTTCTTCCCGCAATTCCTCAACATATTGGCAATTTTCCATATCACTTGGGTACTTCAATGCATTGAGAATGTTGAACTTCACTTGCTGATAGTCAACCCTGATGGTGAGTTCTCTTTTTTGTACATCGATCAATGCTCTCCCTGTTGCAAGAAATGGGCAATCCAAGATGATAGGCACTTCTCTGTCAACTTTATAATCTAATATGATAAAGTCTGCAGGGAAGATAAATTTATCCACTTGCACGAGTACATCCTCTATTTTTCCCTCGGGATACGTTATCGATCTATCGGCCAACTGTAATGTGATTGTGGTTGGTCTTGCGTTGCCGATATTCAGCTTCTTGAAGATCAACAAGGGCATTAGATTTATGCTCGCCCCTAGATCGCATAGTGCGTTTCCGACCTTCTTCCCTCCTATTGAGCAGGGCAATGTAAAACTCCCAGGATCTTTCATTTTGGTGGGAATGTTGTTTTGAAACAGCGCACTGCATTCATATGTTAACGTAACTATTTCATTCTCTTCGATCTTGCTTTTGTTAGCAAGTATATCCTTGAGAAATTTTACATAGCTCGACATCTGTTCCAAAGCTTCTATTAAGGGAATATTGGTGTGTAATTTTCGGAGAACATCCAGGAACCTTTGAAATTACTTATTATCATCTTTCTTCTTCACCCTGGATGGGAAAGGTGGAGGATCCCGCCATACATCTTGTTTATTTGGCTATTCATTGAGGTCTTGTGCTTGTTGTGTTGTAATGACTGGAGATTGCGTTGATTTAGAATTCAAGTCTTGATAAGATTCATCTCTTGTAGATGTACTTACTTCTGAACTAGTAATTTTTCCACTACTGGTTGATTGGTCATCATCGACAGTTAAATCTATTGTCTTATTATTGAATCTGGTACTAGTGGTACAAGCGCTATTGTTTTACCACTTCTCAATGTCACTGCTTGACATTGCTCTTTACCTTGTGGCCCTGATGCTCCTGAACTGGTACCAGTCACTTTATTCTTCAACTCAATTGCAAGCTGTTCAATCTGCTCTTCCAAATCTCTAAGGGAGGCAACTTGCGATTGTCTAATTGCCTCGCTCTTTTTTATATAATATTTCAATGACGTCTCTAGAGACGAGGTATTGCAAGAGGTATCTGATGAGAATGGTTGGTCATAGGGTGGTATACTTTGAGAACTACCTAAGCTATGGCCCGGATTAATGAAGACCGGAGGGTTGCCTCGATTCCCTTGATAACTGTTCTGATGAATGTTGTGGCTCCCCTAGTTGTGATTCCTGTCCCGACTTAAAGTTAGGCGATTCCGCCAACCAGGATTGTAGGTGTTGCCAAACGGTTCATTGTAGACAAAATATACGGGCCGTTGATTCCACAGGCAGACTTCTGCTGGATGTCCCTCTCCACATTGAACGCAATTCCTTGCGGCCACGTGTGTCAACGCATTAACTTGCGTTGAACCTTGAGAGAGATGTCTTTGTTGATTAGCCATAGTCTGAAGAAGCGAGGTCATTATGGTCATCTGGTCTTCCAGTATGCTCATTGCATTAGTTGGCACCACGACATCTTCTGCTCTCTCTTGCTCCAGACCTCTTTCCTCGAACCTGATATCAATCCACTCATCTGAATGTTGCAAGATGCGATCCAAGATGCTCTTTGCTTCCGTATATGATCCGTCCATTAATCCTCTTGCTACAGAGGCATCAACAACTACTTGCATAGGTTGGTCTAAGCCATTGTAAAAAGTCTCCTTCAGAATGCCATCGAGAATCCCAATATGCGGATAGCTCTTCACTAATTATCAGAATCGCACTTAGGCGGTGCTCAAAGTTTCATAACCTTTTTGTTCAAAATTCAACACATCCCTACAACTCCTTGAGTTGACGGCTGGAGGGAAGAATCTATTCACGAACCTTTCGACCAATTGGTCCCATGCGTTAATCTCATCTAGCTCTAACGACTGAGCCCACCTTTTTGCTTTGTCCCGCAGTGTGTACGGGAAAAGATATAATCATAGTCCTTCTTGAATCACACCAGGCATGAAGAATGCGCTGCACATATCTACAAAGCTCGTCAAATGAGCATGCGGGTCTTCTCCTTATAATCCTTCGAATTACCCCACATTCTAAATCATTTGCAGCATAATCGGTTGTATCTCAAAGCTTACATTCTCCTCAACCATGGGTCTTGAAATTCATGGCGAAAAGTTATAAAAATCCGGCGTTGCATAGTTCCTCATAGGAATGTTGCGGTTAGCAGCAAGAAATATGGAGTCTTGCACTGGCCAATTTTCCCTTTGATGTCCTGCGGGTGCCTCGTTATTGTTAGCCATGCTTCTTCACCGTTTAATTCGGCCCTGATGTGCTCTTGCGCGAAAAATACACTGGATCTCTAGGCCAGCTTAGAATTTCTGGATCACTCCAGTACTCATAAGCTGTCAGACTGCTCTTCGCGATAAACAACCAGTACAAAGAGATCTGTCCTACAAAATATCACAAACATATTCAACACCAACCGCTACCAATCCCCAGCAACGACGCGATAAACTTGATAGGCATAGATTGATGATTCTAAATAAGCACATGGACAGTGATGAATGATGGAAATGGAATGTGGATGATATGTTATGCTTATTCAAACTTTATGCGATACTACTTCTAGATGTATGCATTATTAATGAAATGCTTGTAGTATGCTATGCGTTGTCACAAGTTTCCTTGCATTGGAACCAAGTATAATTCCACCACAAGTTTCTTGGAGTGATTCAAGGTCGAACACAGGGATTGCATAGTTAATGCGTTACGTTCATGATATAAGCGATCGGGGGTTTTTCAATTAATAAAAGATTGGTTTATACAGGTATTAAAAGTTGCGGTAAAGTAAAATATGGCGGTAAAGTAAAGTTGCGATATTAAAATAAAGTGCGATAAAAATAAACCTAAGCTATTATGATACAAGATACAGGATACTGATACATGATACTGAGTTTGAGACTGACTGTGAAGATTATACAAAGGGTCGTGTTATGCGGTGGCAAGTCTTTATGTATGAAACAGAAACAGAAAGGGTAATTAATATAAACATCATAAGTTATTAATTGCGTTAAAGACATAACTACGGTTCCGGTTTCCCTTGGCGTACACCTCTCGGTGATCGGTCGTGTTCCCATATCTCTGTGGTGAAACAGGGATGAACGTACTGAACGCAAGGTTGCTTCCATCTCTGGAAGTACTTCTCGCTTTAGTTAACGCATTCTTCCAACCTTCTCTCGACAGAAGGAATGTCATCTTCACTTCTGCTCTCACAAGTGAAGATGCTGTCTAGCATGCTTTAGCTAAACATATTTATTTCCTTAGCACAGATTAATTTACTTGTTAGATTCATGCTAATTACCAAGGGATTAAGAAAACATCATGGAGAAAGCGATTAATGGAGGAACGGAAATAGACAGAAAGATGGAGATGAAAATGATCATGACATTCAATACTAATATTTAGCGTCTGATACATGGTGTGGCTGATAGACTAAGAAGATGAATACAATTGATGATAAAGAGATAGAAACATATATAGAAAAGTGCCAACGTTTTGACACAAATCTGGATGGTGGATTTGCTTGCCGACGAATGGAGTGGATGAAGAGAAGAGCTTCCCTCTCAAGCTTGCTTGTCCGGTAGAAGTGACCTTGGTACAAAGCTTCCACAACGGGGATTGGAAGGATTTGTCGTGAGACTCACCTCTCGGCCTTGTCTCTTAAATCTTTCCGGATCTTCTCCGATCAGGCTCTTCAGACCAGTCTCTCGCTTAATATACAAATATCAAAATATGCCCCTATCAAGTATATTTTCCAATAGAATTTCAGATGCTATTTATAGGCTCAGCTTTGACACACTGCAGTGTGGACCTCACTTTATTGTTATGGCAATTCTGAAAATGGTGGAGTGAATATTCCTTCTGTTACGCGATAAATCCCGTCAGAAATGCACAACGGTCAACTGTACACGTGTCAGGATCCTTCGCAATTGCGTTGCTGTTTTGCATCTTCGATCGTGTGCTCGCATGCAGTGTTGTTTTTTTATTACCGCATGTGGTTGAGATTGCGTTGATCGCTTAGCTCTTGATCGATTGTTGCATGCGCCGTCATTGTGTTGATCGTCTATTCACTTAAGAATGATAGGCGCAATGCGACGTAGATGCGTTGTTCTTTTTATGTTGAGCCATGAATGCATGCGGTGACTTGATTTCCTGCAAAACAGACTTGAAATATTCTTTTCTACCATCGCCATGGTGTCAGTGGGCGTATTGATGACGATTTATAACTCTTGCATTTCTTAGCTAATTTCTCTACAATTGACGCAACTTTCCTTTCTTTTGGCCGCAATATCTAAATAAAGCAGTATAAAATAACTTGTATTTCTACAAGTTATCACTATGGCCACTATGTTCAAGCCTCGGAATCAGCCCTTAAGGGAGCAATCTCTCTACTTATCCTTGCTTCGGGAAAGGAGTGAATTCCATATTATTGAGTTCCTAGCTCCCAGAACAGACAAGTCCCCAAAATGGTAATCATGTTGAGTTGGCAATTTGGCCACTCTCACCCATACTAAACAAAGGACCGCCCTCAAAGGCAGAAGTTCACAAAACACTCAGGATTGAGGTCGTGTCACCTATAGTCGTTTAAGTGAGATGCAAGTCTCTAGTATCAATGGCGTTATATACAGAGTCTAGTCATCTCGTGGTCTAGGTCTTATACAAACTCTTTGTATAGGACGCCCCCGCTCCACGTCTCCACACGAATGGTCAGGATCTACCATTTGTAGTAGTTTACAATACTTGCAAACCTCTACAAAGCGGGCCATATCCCACCTTAATCCTTATATTACAGACCGATTTAGGTTATCATTTAAGACATGATCCACTTTTATATCACATATACATGCTTAAGTTCACATAAGATAACCAAGGAGCTTTGTTTATTGGATATGAGTAAATGCCAGAATTAAATTACATTTATTTTATTCATTGAACAATGTGTATCTTTACAAAATAATGAGACTCCGGGAGAATTAGGACACAATCCCAACAATCTCCCACTTGTCCTAATGACTCGGGAGACTAATGTACAATACAATATAAAAATGTACAATATACAATAAAGTAGGGCATACCCCAGTATCATCTCCCACTTGCCCTAGACAAGATGCTGCATGTCCAGCAGACCCAGACTCTCCAAGTGACCCTCAAACACTGTAGCCATAAGGGCCTTTGTAAAGGGATCAACAATGTTGTGCTTCAATGTGATTTACTCGACTATCACATCACCGCGCCGCACAATCTCCCTAATCAGGTGATATTTTCGTTCTATATGCTTACCCCGACGATGACTCTGAGGCTCCTTCGAATTTGCCACAGCCCCGCTGTTATCACAATAAAGAGTGATAGGCAAATCCATATTTGGAACAACTTCCAAATCTGTAAGGAACTTCCTCAGCCAAACAGCCTCTTTAGCTGCTTCACAAGCCGCTATGTATTCGGCTTCCATAATGGAGTCCGCGATGCATCCTTGCTTGATGCTTCGCCAAACTACAGCCCCTCTATTCAGATCTGGTTGACTAGATGTTCTAACCTCAACAACTCTTGTTGATCTGTGGGCTTGTTCAACAACTCTTGTTGAACCCTCAACAGTCTCAGTCTCACTTGAAATCTCATGTAAAACGAGCTTACTTCATGGCTTATGATCCTTTATGTGATCTTCTTACAATAAGATAGCATTAGTGGAAACAAACACTTTGTTCTCACTCGGATAGAAGTATCCTCATCTCGTTTCCTTGGGGTAGCCCACAAAGAGGCAAACTCTCGAACGTGGTTCCAACTTCTTTGGGTTATTCACTAGCACATGTGCCGGACAGCCTCAAATTCTGAAGTGGCGTAAACTACCTTTACAGTCTCTCCATAACTCAATTGGTGTTTCAGAAACGCTTTTTGAGGAAATGTTGTTCAAGATATAACATGCAGTCTGCACTGCATAACCCCAAAACGAGTCTAGAAGATGAGCATAACTCATCATAGATCGAACCATGTTCAACAAGGTCTTGTTTCTCCTTTCTGATACACCATTCTGCTGAGGTGTACCTAGGGCCGAGAGTTGGGATGCAATCCCATGTTCTATCATATAGTTCTGGAATTGGAGGTCCATATACTCTCCACCACGATTAGATCATAGTGTTTTTATCTTCTTACTTAACAAGTTTTCAACTTCAGCCTTATACTCCTTGAACTTGTCAAGGGCCTCAGACTTACGTTGCATTAGGAAGAGATACCCAAACCTTGAATAATCATCTATGAAAGAGATGAAATATTCATACCCACCTCGAGCTCTAACATTCATCAGACCACAGAGGTCTGAATGTACAAGCTCCAAGGCTTCCTTGGCTCTGTAACCTTTTCCAATAAAAGGTCGTTTGGTCCTCTTGCCTTTAAGGCATGATTCACATACCAACAAGGAGTTTTCTTCTAAACTCTTTAGAAGTCCACTTTTCACCAACTTCTCAATCCTATTGAGGTTGATGTGACCTAACCTTAGATGACAAAGATGGGCATTTTCCTTTGGAGAAACCTTTTGTCTTTTAGCTGTTGTTGTCGTACTGAACATTTTAGTGTTAAACAAGACTTTTATGACTAACGACATTAGTACATATAAGTTATTTTCCATTGAACCAGAATCAATCTCCATTCCATTCTTGAAAATAAACACTTTATTCTAAAAAAATGAGACGATATAGCCTTGCTCAATGAGACAAGAAACCAAGATTAAGTTCCTCTTAATATGAGGAACTACAAAAACATTATCCAGTAACAGATAATGTTTCTTGTCAACAAATAACTTCTGCGTACCTACAGCAACAGCTGAAACAACTCACCATTACCGACTCGAAGAGTCATCTCTCCCTGTGGCAACATTTGCCAGGAACTAAATCCTTGGTAAGAGGAACTGACATGATTGGTAGCACCTGAATCAAGGATTCAGACAGAATCATCATTCTCTACCAAACATGTCTTCAAGACCAATAAATCATACTGTCTTGTCTCCTCTTTTGGAGAGTAGTAGGATGGAGGTCGTTTGCCACGAAATTCATTTCACACGATTCTTTCCACTATAATAAATCGATCATTTTGAAAAACTTTAAACAGAAATATAACGAGTTGCTGAAAAGAAAAAATATTGACCTATGTTAGGTTTTAAGCAAATACCCGTTGTAAAACAAAAAAACATTCAATAAGGTTTAGAAAAACTAACATGAACCTCGTTTGACATTTAATGTCACAATGACACTTCAAAGGTTTAGGACAAAAGCCGCCGAAGGGAGGTCAGTTATCCCTCCTTTAAATGGAGAAGATCTCAACCAGTCATTAATACGAGAACAACTCTTATTCCTATAACGACTAGCCATCATTGATTTGGCCAAGAGATCATTAACTTAATTAACAATCTCCCGTAAGTGTGACCCGCCATTTTAAGCCCTAGAGGTCCGTCCCAAAAGGCCAATCTGAAGGGAAAAATCTGATTGGCGCAAAACCTAAAGCGACCCTATCCATTTCTGGAGTTCACCTTGATATTGACTAACTGCACAAAACCCATCCGAAAGAGGCCGGATTGAAGGCGACACGAGGGCATACAGAATGATCTCACAGTGTGAACCAATGACAGAGACCATAGAACGTGTTGGCACACACCCTTCACCCACTTACTATAAATACTCTCTCTGTCTACCTTGATATTTAATCATGCAAACACCATCCGAAGGGGGATGCATCCTGGGGTATCTCGAGGCCAAGCATGAATCTCACGGTGTGAACATATAGGGAGAAACGTGAATGGAATCATAGACATATCTGATACGCCTCCTCCTCCCACTGAGTATTTTATAACCTAGGGTTTAGTTTACTTAGGAAAAACACGGCTAAGGATTTTAACTAAGTGACTTTTAGGTTTTCCCAAGAGTAACTTTTACCTTGGGTAGTTGAACAACGTTTGATCATCATCCATTAAACTTTTTAACGGAGTCTTTGACCAAATTGTCACATGCTTGTTGAAAATCTATCTAATTCACCTTTCCAGGTAGGTTCCCAAGTAGGGGTGTTACGTTTCCGTCAACTTAAGAACCCCAGCCTAGCCAGAACCCACCTTAGACAAAAGGTCCCTTATAGATAGGTTTACAACAAATTTAATCTTTTATTACAACCAATTTAATCCTACTAAACCGATTTGAAAAGATTAATCTAGGTTACTAAACTCTTTAAAACCACTTGAACTTAGGTTTATCTCAATCCAATTTTAAAACCCTTTTAAAAAACTTGAGTTCACTCTGAGTTCGCATGCAACTCTAAATTATTGATTTTAGGTCTAATTTCCTTTATAACACTTATAAACGAAAACAACCACAACGTGAAGCTAACACATGCAAGGCATTCATAACGCTTATAAACAGCCTAAGAGTCATGCTCAATGCATTGTCCATTCATTGCTACTTCTTTTATATAACACTTATACAAAACCGCAATGAAACAAAAAAAACATGCTTCCATTCACCCTTAGACTATAACATTTATAATAGATGCATGATAATGCTCAATGCATGCAAAATATAACTCTTATATTTCATAATGTAAGCGCATGCTTTCAAGTAATTTCTTCATGCAATATTATAACATTTATAATATATGATGCACGAGTAATTGCACAACCTAAGGTTGATTTTTAACTATATGACAAACACTTTGACATATAAGCACCATAAATCACATGATAAGCAATAAACGTTGATGAACCAGGTAAAATTACCTTAAAACACAAAAGGGAAAGCTAATTATTACAAAGACAAGGAGTCTCCGGTTCAAACAGGCGAACCAGGTCTTGAACTGCTCGGTAAAGCATCGCTTCTTCAACCATCCATCGTGTACAAAGCACCCCGCGAGCATCTACACGATAAAACAAATCCTTCGTTCTATCGCTTACCAACGCTCCCAGAGTTAAACGATCATCTAAAAAAATCCAAACGATCGTTTAGCCATTACAACACGATCGTGTACCTTTACTAAGCGATGAAGCCTGAAGTACATGATCGCTTAGCGCGCTCCGCACGATGCCTGCCTTCCGCGATCGTTTAAGCGACTACGATGCCTCAAAGCACCATCACCTAAGTGATCGCATAGCTAGCATATCCGTATCGCATATGTATGATCACATAGTTAGTAACGAAGCGATGAAGCTTGCTAACTACATGATCATCTAGCGCACGCCTTCTACTAAACGACGAGCATCGGATGCTCCCACTACGATCGCCTACCTCCAGTGCCTCTATGATCGCGCAACCAACGCTATGCGATATGGTAAACAATTTACCCCATCGCTTAGCATTAGCTAAACGATCGATTAGAAAATACTATATGATCGTCTAGACAAAAAAACTAAACGATCGCTTAGTAAAATCCCTACGATCATTTACCTGAGGCTACACGATCCGATCAACGCTCGATCTTCTTCTTCGTTGAGTACTGCATCGCCATGCACAGAAGCTTCATCATGAACGACTCGACGAACTCAAACTTTTCGAATTATAGACTCGATTGAAAAGTTAATTTCGCCCAAAAATGTAGGGGCCCTTACAATTAACACTTTTTAATAATGAAAGCTTTAACAAAAAGGCAATTTAAACCCGAAACATTCATCACATTTATCCACAAATGCAGAAAATGGTTAACTACAAATACAGAAACCCACCGCGACTGTAAAAACCGTTCGATTCAGATTTGTATTTTGGAATATCAGAGAACCTGGCTCTGATATCAAATGAAGAAAATTGGAAGCGATGATTTTCGTGAGCA
Source organism: Benincasa hispida (assembly GCF_027475165.1). Taxonomy (NCBI): domain Eukaryota; kingdom Viridiplantae; phylum Streptophyta; class Magnoliopsida; order Cucurbitales; family Cucurbitaceae; genus Benincasa; species Benincasa hispida. The sequence goes on along the minus strand of NC_143481.1, from coordinate 35,464,709 downwards.
GTGGAACAAGACTATTCCAAATTACAATCATGAATCAACAAATCATTTACAGTCGACTTCGTACAAGCAGTTATACAAATATACAAAGAAATTACAGCATGAACAACAAATTCATAAAGAGAACTCTATGCACATATGAAGATACTTCTCCACGCTCCGTTGCGCGACTCTGATCGAATAATAACAACAAAGAGCGTTCGATCTACACGCCCGCAACATCGCATAAACACAGCACGAACACTTCGCATTCGTCCTCAACAATCTCCTTGGTCACGAACTCCTCCGCAACACGAACGAACACCACGCTCATCCTCAGCGACACGAACGGCCTCCACAGCACCACGAACGGCCTCCAGAAAACCTCGACGGTGTCGAGTTGAGTTTGACACCACCAACAAGGCGACCTTGGTATTCTCGGTGTGAGAATCCAGAGGGTAGTCTCTGTTTGGACTTGGTGTGAGGCAGACAAACGGAGAAAACAACGATCGTGTACACGATTGGGAAAGTGGGAGAATTCAGAGGCCTATCGTATAGGTCGATGCCCAATGTTTAGATAAAACTATTTGATCGTCTAGCAAAAGCTATGTGATCATTTAGCTCTATCGTCTAGCTCGGTCGATTCTACATCATCGTTTATCTTGGGCTAGCGACCATCTAGCAAAGCTATGCGATCGTTTAGTAAACATTGCACGATCGTTTACCTAGCCCAGTCGTCGTTTAGTAAATCTGTATTTACTTGACGACTTCTGTGAGTTTCTTTTCGCTGGAGAGAAAACTCAAGTTCTTTTCAAACTTTTGTGAAAACTTATTCTTCAAAATTAGGAAACCACTTTCCTTTATACTCACGGTTACCATGATCCAATAACCGCCCACTACATTTGGTTATTTAAAAGAAAAAATATTAATTATCTAATAATTAATATTATTATAAATATAAATGATAACCAACTTATCATACTATATTTATAACCTATAGTTTTAATATTTCATCTCATGAAACATATAAACCATAGTTCTTTTTCTATTCCACGGTACTTAATGTAAATCTCATTTACATCAATCCTCCGCTAGATGTATATCATACATCATACTGATTATATCATATATAATCAAAATACCTTTTGTCAATTTGAACATTTCAAATCAACACCAAGAACTGATCCTTCAATAGAATCCAAGCTACCAAGGGGACCTCATGGACTTGTAGATCCAAAGCTCCAATAGTACGTGAATAACTGACTAAACTCTTTAGTCACGGGATCCACCATTCGTTAACTGCCAGGCACTCCACTAAAGACCAACAGCTGAACTATCCTCACTACAGATATATTATGTGTCCATCTTAACCAATGAGCAGTGCGACAACCCTTCACAGATCGCTCATAAGTACAGCTAGGCCAATAACCGTTATGCCCCTGTAGTTACATCTATTTCCTTAAGTACCACTGATCCCTCTAATGAACATAAATCATAGTCCTACTATGACTGAGTCTTCTCTTCCAAAGAGAAGCTGTGCCCACTATTTTCAAGCCTTATAATCAGCCCTTAAGGGAGCAATCTCTCTACTTATCCCTGCTTCGGGAAAGAAGTGAATTCCATATTGTGGATTGAGTTCCCAGCTCCCAGATCAGACAAGTTCCCAGAAAGGTAGGCATGTTGAGTTGGCAATCTGGCCACTCTCACCCATACTAATCATAGGACTACCCTCAAAGGCAGAAGTTCACAAAACACTCAGGATTGAGGTCATGTCACCTATGGTCGTTTAGGTGAGATGCAAGTCTCTAGTATCAACGACGTTATATATAGAGTCTAGTCATCTCGTGGTCCAGGTCTTATACAAACTCTTTGTATAGGACACCCTCGCTCCACATCTCCACACGATTGGTCAGGATCTACCATCTATAGTAGTTTTTCAACACTTGCAAACCTCTACAAAGCGGGTCGTATCTGAAGTGTCACTAAGATCAGGTATCCCACCTTAATCCTTATACTACAGATCGATTTAGGTTATCACTTAAGATATGATCCACTTGTATATCACATATACATGCTTAAGTTCACATAAGATAACCAAGGAGCTTTGTTTATTGGATATGAGTAAATGCCAGAATTAAATAACACTTATTTTATTCATTGAACAATGTGTATCTTTACAAAACAATGAGACTCCGAGAGAATTAAGACACCAATCCCAACAGAGGCACCTTTGCTTGTGTCTCCCTACGAATGGTATTTGCATGACTATTTACTCAAACATCAGAAATGGATAGGATTTCTTTAGTTTTTTCCCCCAATCAGTTTTTCCCTACAGTTGGCTCATTGGGGTGGAACTCTATAATCTAAAATAAGGGGGTTACACTTACAAGAAAATGTTAAGCTAGTTAATAGTTTTTGGACCAAATAATGGTGACTGATATTTATAGGAACAAGGATCTGTTCTGTATATTGGTTAAGATGGTCTCATTTCCGTGAAAGGGTACTTGATCACCCTACGTTGGCTTTTACCCTGCCTCACTGAAACATCATTGCAAAATAGATGTCACATAGGGTGCATGAAATTATTTTGCTAAAATTTATTGATTTTTCTAATTGGGCAATGCATGAATACAAATATAAATAAATTGTATGTTTCAACAAATTTACAAAATGACTTCCGCTACATTAAACATGCTCTTCGCTGATAAGTTAATAGATGAAAATTACATCACTTGGAAAAACATGATTAACATAGTTCTAATCATCGATGACCTGAAATTTGTCCTGGTGGAGGAATATCCTCCAGTCCCAGCTCCAAACGCCATTCAAAACGTTCGGGAGGCTTACGAGCGTTGGGTACGGGTAAATGAAAAGGTCTAAGCGTATATCTTGGTAAGCCTTTCTGAAGTCTTGGCCAAGAAGCATGAGCCTATGCTCATTGCCCGTGAGATCATGGAGTCCTTGGGGGAATGTTTGGACAACCGTCCACTCAACTCAAACATGACACTCTTAAATACATCTTTAATGCCCGTATGCAAGAAGGGGTATCTGTTCGGGAACACGTTCTTAACATGATGTTCTACTTTAATTTGATAGAGATGAATGAGTTTATCATCGATGAGTCCAATCAGGTTAGTTTCTTCCTTGAAACCTTACCTGGAAGTTTCTTGTAGTTCCGTAGCAATTCTGTTATGAACAGGATTGACTACAACCTCACCACCTTTTTGAACGAGCTACACACTTGCCAGTCTTTGATGAAAGTCAAGGAATAGAAGGGAAAGGAAAATGTTGTCTCGTCCTTTAAGAAGTCCTACAGAGTTCCGACATTGGGAACTAAGTCTGTGCCTTTCTCTTCCAGCACCAAAAAGTGGAAGAAGAAGAAAGGTGGAAAGGGGAAAGTTAACCTACCAACTACTGTCCAGAGGGCAAGAAGGCCAAGGCTGCAAAGGGAATATGTTTCCATTGCAATCAAGAGGGACATTGAAAGAGGAATTGTCCCAAGTACTTGGCAAAAAAGAAAAAGACCAAGCAAATAAATATGATTTACTTATTTTGGAGACTTGTTTAGTGGAGAACGATGATTCATCATGGATAATATATTTATGGGTCACTAACCATGTTTGTCCTTCATTTTAGGAAATTAGTTCCTAGCGACAACTAGAGACTGGGGAGGTGACAATGCATGTAAGAATTGGGCACGTCGTCTCAGCTAGGACAGTGGTGTTGGGGATGACACCCTAAACTGTCGTGTCCTATAGTTAAACACGGATTTAAACAAACGCTTGTGATGTATAATATATGATATTTTCTTCACTTTTGTCTATGAACATTGGATGTTTTATTTTCTTTATCACAAACCAATAAACTAAGATTCTTGGTTGTCATTTGTAACTTAAGCATGTATGTGGAGACATACAGGTGGATCATATCTTAATGGATAACCAAAATGGTCTGTAGTATATGGATAAAAGGAAGAAAACCTTATCCTGATAACGCTACGGATGCGGCTCACTTTGTAGAATAGTTACAAGTGTTGTGACTTGTTATAGATGGTATGATCCTGATTATTCATGTGGGGACATGAGAGCGGGGGCATCCTATACAAAGGAGTTTGTATAAGACCGGACCACGAAGTATTATAGTCTCGTTATATAACGCCGTTCATGACAGAGACTTCACTTCACTAGGATGACCATAGGTAACATGACCTCAATCCTGAGTGAGTTAGGAACTCCCGCCTTTGAGGGTGATCATTTGATTTGCATGGGTGCGAGTGGCCAGATCACCAATTCAAACGTACCACTTTGGGCATTCGTATTATTTGGGAGTTGGAAACTCAGCTACATAAGAGGGAATTCACTCATTCCCCGAAGTAGGGGTAAGTAGATAGATTGCTCACTTAAGGGCTGATCCCAGGGCTTGAACAATGTGGCACCACACACCTTCTCATGACCCGAGAGGTGTCCACACATAGTAGGACTATGTTGTATTATTCATTAGAGGAATCAATGGTACTTAAGGAGTTAAATGTAACTACAGGCGCAAAACAGTAAATTGGCCAAGTTATACTTACGAGCATCTGTGAAGGGTTATCGTACTGTTGATTGGTTATATCCGATGGACACATAAATATATCTATGGTGAGAAGAGTGTAGCTGTTGGTTTTTAGTGGAATGCCTGGCAGTTAACGGATGGTGGATCTCGTGGCTAAAGAGTTTAGTCAGCTATTCACTTATCGTTGGAGCTTCAAGCCATAGGTCCATAAGGTCCCTTGGTAGCTCAATGGATTCAAGTTGAGAATCAGTTTTTGGGTCAGTTTGAAGTGTTCAAATTGACAAGAGGAAGTTCGATTATATATGATATGATTGAACTGGTTAATTATATATGATATGATTGACATTATATATGAAATACATTATTTGGAGGAAAATGATATAAATATGATTTATATCTAGTGGAGGATAAAAGACTATGGTTTATATGTTGCATTTGATGTGATATTAAACCATAGGTTAATGAATATAATATGATTATATTTATTTTTTATTTTTGGACAATTATAGGATAATTGGGCAGACATTTTCTTCGTAACCGTGTGATAGTGGGAGGTTTGATTCAGTTTTTGTAACTGAAGAATAAAATGCAAATTGTTTTCATTTTGCAACTACCTATCGCATAGCAAATCGAGAGCCTACACGATAGCTCAACATTTCTACACGATCGTATACAAGCACACGTTCTTCTAAACGATCGCATAGGATTTGCTAAACGATCGTCTAGCTTTTTCCAAACGATCGCATGCCCGAGCGTTTACTAAACAATCATTTATACGATCGCGACCTATTTACTAAACGATTGTGTATCTCTTCCTAAATGATCAAGCATTGTCTATACGATAGACATCAGCCTTCTCCCACTTGCTTGGTTGTGGTATACGATCTTCTCTTATTCCTTCCCTCTGCCAAATCCAATAGAGCCCACACCTCCTGGATTCTCACACTGAAAATACCGAGGGTTCTAAGTGGTGGTGTCTTCCCTGTTGCTGTGTTCGTGAGAAGTTCGTTCGTGGGTAGACGATCGGGTTTTGGTGGACGATTTGCTTGGACGTTCTCAACGAGAGCGAAGGGAGCAGGCCTTGGAAAGAATGAGATTTTCTGTGAATAAGGGTTCTTCAACTAGTACATTTTCGTTCTCTTGTTGTTTAAGTTTCAAAGCATGCCTATAATTAGTTATTAAATGCATATCTATTCTGTTTGATTGTGAATGCATTAATTCTGTCACAATGAGTTTGGAACGATCTTGCTTCCGCTCAGAGGTACTCTTTGATAAGAGTTCCTTCAAGTGGGAGGACTCCAACTTACTTTAGAGAGTAGTTATATTTTGTTGGACAAAATATATGTAGTTCCTAATTTAAAGAGAAACTTAATTTTTGTAAAGTGTTTAATTGACCAAAATTATTCTGTATATTTTTCTATAAATAAAGTGTTCATTTACAAAAATGGTATCAATCTTTGTTATGTTAAGCTGGAAGATAATATTTATGTGCTTAGATCATTAGCAACTAAAGTTGTCCTTAATACTAAACTACTTAAAACTGTGATAACTCAAAATAAAATACAGAAAATTTCTCCTAAAAAAACTACTAATCTTTGACAACTAAGATTAGGATACATAAATCTAAATAGGATTGAGAGATTGGTCAAGAATGGACTTCTAAGTGAGTTAGAAGAAAATTCTTTACTTGTATGTGAGTCATGCGTTGAAGGCAAAATGACTAAAAGATCTTTTATTGGAAAAGGTCATAGAGCCAAAGAACCCTTGGAACTTGTACATTCAGACCTTTGTGGAGTACAAGACTAAGGTTAAAAATGCATTAAATAAAATAGTTAAAACATTTCGATCTAATCGAGGTGGAGAGTATTTGGATCTAAAATTCTAAGACTATTTGATAGAACATGGAATTGTATCCCAACTCTTCACATTTGGTACACTTTAGTAGAATGGTGTATCGGAAAGGAGAAATTGAACCCTGTTGGACATGGTTTGGTCTATGATGAGTTATGTTTTCTTACCTGACTCTTTTGAGGTTATGTAGTACAGGCTACAACTTACATGTTGAACTGTGTTCCGTCCAAAAATGTTACCGGAACACCTTTGGAATTGTGAAATGATCGTAATGGTAGTTTACGCCATTTTAGGATCTGGGGTTGCCCAGCATATGTGCTCAAGGAAAATCTTAAGAAATTAGAACTATGTTCAAATTTGTATCTATTTGTAGGTTACCCTAAAGGAACGAGAGGTGGTTAATTCTATGATCCTAAGGATAATAAAGTGTTTGTGTTGACAAACCTACCTTTTTAGAAGAGGACCACATAAGGGAGCATAAGTCTCGTAGTAAGTGTTGGGTTTTATGCCCTAAAACTCGTGGATAGTAAATATTATTAATTGACCATCATCAATAAAGAGTTATTGATGTTAATTCAATAAAGGTTATTGTTTCTGTTGTTAGTTTATTTTGTCTTCATAAACCTAAATCCAATAAACTAACATCCAAGGCTGCTTTATGAGTCTTGAATTGTATGTGGAGACATATAGGGATCAATGTTCAAGATATAGCCTAAAAGGTCTATAATATAGGGATAAGGTTGGGTACCTTATTTTGGTAACACTATGGATACGACCTACTTTTCATTTCATACATACGCAATGATCCAACACGTTCGTGTAGATTGAGGTATCCTATGCAATGAGTTTGCTTACTGGACTGCGAAATAGTAACCACTAGATGTAACACCGTTAACTAGTTAGGTTTCTATTTCAATTAGATGACTTACACTTAGTCTTAATCCTAAGTATATTATGAACTCCTATTCACAAGGGATTGTCCTTTGAATTGTATGAGTGAGGGTGGCCAAATCGCTGACCCAATATACCTACCATCTTAGGGACAAGACCGAGTGGGGAGTTGGAAATATAATTTTACAAGATGGAATTCATTCTTTCCTGCCTTAAGGGTAAGTAGATGAATGTTTCCTTAAGTGGTGTCTTCAGAACTTAAACAAGGGTCCTACCCTCTCATTGGCCCTAGTGGAGTTTCTGTTTATTGGTTGGACAATAAATAGGTTGCTCATTAGAGAAACATTGGTACTTAAGGACTCGGAGGTAACCCAAGGGTAAAACAATAATTTGACCCAGTTGGTGCTACGAACACTCGTGAAAGATTAACATGGTGGTATTGGTCTATATCCGTGGACACAGAAATATATCTGTAGTAAGAAGAGTGCAACTATAGGTCTTTAGTGGAGTGTACCCACAGTTAACGAATATTGATTAATTTGGTTAATGAGTTTAGCCAATTAATCTCGTATTGTTGGAGCTTTTGATCTACAAGTCCACCAGGTCCCCTCATTAGCTTACTAGAGGATACTTAAAATAGATAATTTGAATTGTTCAAATTAATTTGAGGAAACTATATATTACTGTGATTAATATATAATTAATTATGGATATGATCTATAATTAAATTGGAAAGTAATATTCGAATAAGTTTCAAATTAAATAATTCAAGTGAATTAGATTCATGAAAAATGAATTAATAGAGAGGTATTGCGCATATACATGCAATGTATATGATAATTAAATATATACATTAAGGTGGGTATAATGTAGAATTGGTTATTTAATTATTATGCAACTTAAAATTAAATAAGTGTTATTTAATTGGGATAATTAATTAAATAAGTGTTTGATAGCTCTAAAAAAGAGTTATTATTCCTGCCTTAGTTTGAGCTTATTATTGGATTTTATGTGTTTATTTGTGTTATTTTATAGGTACCGAGCAATCAAGAGGTAGAATTGGCAATTTACAGGGTTGATTTGGAGCAAATTGGAGTTGATTTGAGCATCTAGGCTTCAAAGGAGTTAAAAAGACCAAAAAATGCTCCTACCCCAGCATCACAACGCTCGTGATTTTCCCAGCCCAAGCGTGGATGCTTGAAGGAAGAATACTAAGGTGCAAGGTAGCGTCAGCGTTGCAACATTGCGAACGCTGAGACGAAGATGCCCTAGCATGTGCGTGATGCATTATTTTATCCGATGAAATAATGGTGGAATATGTGTTGTGCAAGCAAGTTTTCTCAATAAGACCCAAGTATAAATCCTACTGAGTTGCCTGGTAAGCCCAGGGTCAAACACAGGGACTAAGGAAAACAATATGTGATGGTAATTTTAGATCACTTTGCTGTAACAAATAAATCAAGGGTTTGGTTGGTTTGTTGTTTAAGGTATAAAAAGTATGAGGAGAATTTGAGAAAAGAGTAATTATGCGATAGATACACTGAGTATGTGAAGGAACAGGTTGAGAAGGTCTTTAGCTAGCATTTCTCGAGAATGCGTTCAAGCTATGCGATCATGCTACACTCATGCGACAACAAATCATTTTCCAATGCAAATGCGATAGCACCTAATTTTAGGATGCATGCAATGAATGCGATAATGTCTATAGAACTTATTCCTAAGTCTCTACTTCTTGCCTATGCGATGACGATGCATACAAGGACAAGGCGACCGCATACAATCATATCCTATCTTTAGGGTGCATACGATGCATTAATAGCAAACAAAGCTTATTCCTAAGCTTCTATCTCTTGATTATGCGGTTCTAATCTCCCAAGCCTAGATTCTATCCTTAGACTAGCCTCTTGAGTATCTCTAATGGACGAATGACGCATACATAATACAAGATGATCGCATAGAATGAAGATCCCAAGTTATGCTAGTGATAACGGGCAAAAATGCACATTATCATAGTGCTAAGTTCTTAAACAATGTTGGCTTGCATTGATAAAACATGTTAAATTGTGTCCAAAAAGCATCAGATTCATAATATTGCGATCGCATGCGTTCATCGCATTAGAACAGTTGTTTTTTGTATTTTTGTGCAGAATATGAGATGATGCAAGACGAAAATTGTGATCATAGGAAATCATCGGTCGAGCGCAACTTCACTGCAAGGCTTTGCGATGATTGTGCTCGCAAACATTTGCTCAAGAAGAATTGCCGCAACCTGGTTAGAGCAACTTGGTGGGTGCATCTGGGTGAAAGGCTAATTAATCGCGATGGGACAGAAAGCTGATGACAGTCGAATCCGAATTAAGTTTACAGCCGATAACAATCACAAGTACATTCAGCTTTTCGGTGAAAAATATTCGGCGCATCAGTCAGGCATCTGTACAATCATGAGAGAGAAGCCGCCTTTCACCCTGGATGTTCTATAATTACCAAGGGCATCCTTCAGAAAAGGGGTTAACGAGTTCACCAGTTCACCAGTTTACAACTTTAAGAGCTCAACTCGTCTTTGTTCATAGTTTTCTTTTTGTTTAAAGGCGGAGCAAGAGAAGAGTAAAGACGTCGGAAATCACTCAGAGCAACTTGAGAGAGAACCTTGAGGCGTAGAAGCAGAGAACGGGCTGACTCTCACGAGAGTGAGATTATCTTTTGAACACGAGTAGAAAAACGATGTAAAAGCCTGGGCAGAAAGAGATTGCTACCAGGCCCTTTATTCTATACTTGCATTGTTATTTTGTACTTCATCTCTATATTTATACAATGGAAGTTCTTATTCTACATCTGTTCACTCTCCTAATACGCATGAGTAGTTAAACTAGTCGAATGGGTTGAGAAGAACTATGCTAACATGACCTAGGAAGTACATTTCTTGCGATTGTCTTGTTTTATGCTGTGCCAAATACCCTTTAAAGCTACTTGAGAGAGTCTAAAGAAATAACCTAATGAATCAAGAGAGCTAGGTTAGAATCTGGACTCGAGAGAGCAAGATTAGAAATATGAAAATTGTAAAGTGTCGTGAACACACCGCTAACCCCATTGCGATGGCGAAATGGAATGTCCAAGTCTTTGTTTTGCAGGAAATAGGTCATCGCATGCGATAACTGCTCGAGGACAAAAATGAATAACACATCCACACAGCATGCGAAAATCAATCAAGAACAAAAAAGATCAACGCAATTGCAGCGTATGCGACGATCGATCATGGATTCAAGTGATCAACGCATTTCCACCGCATGCGGCAATCGATATGAGATTAAACAATTACACCGCATGCGACGATCGATCAAAGATGTGAAGAGCAATGCATTTGCATGGACTTCTGACAATTGTACAACTTTTCTATTGTACGATTCTGACAAATAGTTCATGGAGCAGAGCAGACATTTCCATTATGCCATGGCAGGAATTATCAGATTTTCAAAGTGGGACCACTAATACAAAAGAAGCCAAGGTCTATAAATAGCTTCCTCAAAATTCAATGTTAAAGAGGTTGGACTGAAGAGACAATCCAGAGAAAATCCAGGAGAACGGCGGGACAAGACTGAAAGGTAAGTCTCCGAGCACAAAATTATTTCCATCCTCGAAGAAGAAGCTCTGTGCAAGAGGTCACTTCTACCTGGAAAGCAAGCCTGAGAGGGAAGCTTTCCACTCCATTTCATCCACACGCCGGCAAGCACAACGTCTCCGATCGGGATCTGTGTCAAGACATTGACACTCTTTCCATATTTGTTCTTATTTCCCAATTCATCTACTATGTTCATCTATCTTTAATCTTTCATTCACCATTGTAACAAATGATGATCCATAGATTTTAATATCATTATCGTAATCATTATCATCTCTCTATTCTTTTCCACACATTCATCATCCATTTTCTTCAACATGTGTAACTAATCCCCTAGGTAAAGAGGAAGGATTAAACAAGTGAGTTAATCCTTGTTAAGGAAATCGACTGAGTTTAGCTAAAGCATGCTCGACGGCATCTTCACCTGTGAGAGCAGAAGTGAAGATGTTATTCTGCCTATCAAAAGAAGATTGGAAGAATTCGTTAACTAAAACGAGAAGTATTTCCAAAGATGGACACAACCTTGCGTTCATCACGTTCATCTCTGTTTCACCATAGATATATGGGAATGCGGCCGATCACTGAAAGGTGTAAGCCAAGGGAAAGCAGAACATTAGTTACGTCCTCAACAAGATTGACGAACTTGCAATGTCCTTTCCCTCAACCCATTCTCTTTCTGACTCATTCACAAGACTTGCCACCGCATTCATTAGATTCTTTTTCATAACTTCACAGCCAGTCCTCACCCTATATCATTAATAGTTTAGTCATTTATTTTATCATCCCAATTTATTTTTCATCACAATTTACTTTTACTGCAATTTTACTTTTACCGCAATTTTACTTTTCTGTACAACCAATTCATTATTCTTTATTTTAACCGGTCGCATTTACCACATTAGTTTCGCATTTAAATATAACAATCCCTGTGTTCGACCTCAGGTCAATCTGAGAAACTTGCGTTGGAATTATACTTGGTTCCAGTGTAAGAAAACTTGTGACACACACTACACGAACACATACTACAAAGCATATCATCATCAACGCATATATTAGAACGTAGTATCGCAAGCACATAAAGCCATCAACATTCGTTCATTCATTTTAAATCATTATAAGTTTTTGGCGATAGATATAAGATAAATAGATAAAAATAAAACAATTTCGTCTATCAAGTTTTTGGTGCCGTTGCCGGGGACAAGAACTTGAATCATTCATAAGCAATGCATTAGATAGAGAAAGAGATAAAAATTTTATTAACAAGTTTTTGGCACCGTTGCTGGGGATTGGCAATTTTTTTTGTGTTGAATACTTTTGTGGTATTTTGCAGGATAGATCTTTGCTATACTGTCTATTTAACGCGGAGAATAGGCTAACAGTTTATGAGTACTGAGACTGAACCAGAATTCGAAGCCGACCCAGAGATCGAGTATACGTTTCGCGCACGAGCACGCCAGAACCGTATAAGGCACAAAAGGAACATGGCGAATAATAACGATAGGCCCAATAGGAATCAAGGGGTTAATCGGTCGGCACAAGACCTAGTATTTCTAGCTGCTGACCGCAATATCCCAATGAAGAACTATGCGGCTACCAACTTATATAAATTCTCACCTAAAATTTCAAGACCCACGGTTGAAGAGAATGCACGATTTGAGATCAAGCCGGTCATGCTTCAAATGATCCAAAATGCAGGAAAATTTGGAGGTATGCAAGGTGAAGACCCGCATGCTCATTTGACTAGCTTCGTGGAAATGTGCAATACATTCTCCATTCCTGGCATTACTTCGGAAGGAATTAGATTATACCTCTTCCCGTATACACTTCGGGATGAGGCGAAGAGGTGGTCTCATTCATTAGAGCCGAATGAAATTAATTCTTGGGACCAGTTGGTCGAGCGATTCATGAAGAAATTCTTCCCGCCCGCAATCATCGCAAGAAGTTGGAGGGATGTGTTGAATTTTGAGCAGATGGAAAATGAGACTCTCAGCACTGTATGGGTGTGATTCAGAAGATTAGTGAAGAACTGTCCACACATCAGGATTCCCGATTGCATTCTGATGGAAAACTTTTACAATGGCCTGGACAGATCAACGCAAGCTGTCACTGATGCCTCTGCAGTAGGAGGATTTATGGACAAAACATACACTGAAGCCAAGGTCATCTTGGATCGCATTTTGTGAAACACAGATGACTGGGTAGACAATGGGTACGGGGGAAGAAACCCAGAGAGAAGAAAAGCAGAAAATACCATTGTTCTAGCTGATACAATGACAACATTAGCCGCACAAATGGCTGTCGTGACCTCTCTCCTCTAGATGATGGAAATTAATCAAGGAACCTTCTCTCAGGGTGTAGTGCAAGCCAATGCGCTGGCACAAGTGGCAGCGATCAGCTGTGCATAATGCGGAGGGGGTCATTCAGCAGAAATGTACCCATCGAACACACAAGCAATGTACTCCATTCAGAATAACCTATACAGCAACATATATAACCCGGGTTGGAAGAATCATCCCAACTTTAGTTGGGGAGGTAACAATGACCAGGGAGGCTAGAGGAATTCGCAGAACAATTCCGGGAATCAAGGAAACCCTCTGGCTTTTCATCAAAGTCTGAAATAGAGTCACCACCAACAGAGGCAATCGCAAAACCAACCTTCCTCATCCAACACCTCTACAAATTCATCGTCCTTGGAATCTCTGCTGAAGCAATATATAGAGAAAAATGATGCGGTTATGCAATCGCAAGAATCTTCCATAAGGAATTTGGAGGTCCAGGTAGGGCAACTGGAAGCCAAGCTTCGAAATAGAACACCAGAAACACTGCCTAGTAATTCAGAAGCCCCTGGATCTTATGGGAAGGAACAATGTCAGTAGTGACATTGTGCAGGCAAGTCTGACCGCCTGGGGGGATGCGGATTGCGGTAACCTTGAAGAACCCTTTTTCAATCAGCATCCCTAACACTATCTTTACTGCTTTCTTTATCACTTTCTTTACTGCTTTCTTACTACTTTCGTAAAATAGTTTATTGCTTTGTTATTGCATTATTAAAATTAGTTGATTGCTTACATTAATTTAGTTTCATGCTTTGTTGAATACATTTACATTCATGTGTTAGTTTGCGTTGATTCTAAATTCTGTGAATGAATGTTAAAAAGAAAAATGAACACTGTAACGTCTTATCAATTTGGATAAGCATTGCAATGTTGGTGATACCAAAAAAAAAAAAAAAACATTCGGTATGCATTGCGATGATGGGTGTATCTGGCTTTAATAGATACATTTTGCGCCCGTCTTCCACAAATGCATTGTGTTGACGGATGAGTTGCGCGCATATGTACACTACGCCCGTCCTCAGCAAAAAATGCACTATGTCGATGGTAGTGTTGCGCTGGTAGAAATACCGTGCGCCCGTTCTCCAAAAATGCGTTGCGATGAGGGGTGTGTTGTGCTAATGCATATGTTGTGCCCATCCTCCACAAATATGCATTTGCGGTAACGGATGCATTGTGTTAAACATTTAACATTGCGCCCGTCCGATTAAAGGAAATAAAAAAATGATAAAATCTTCGCGGAGAGAGTAGTCGAATCGCTTCAGCTTTTGAGGCAATTATGACTTAGTAGACGAAAGGACGTTCTTCCTGCTAAATCACAATGGGAGGGGCGCGGCGGCAGGCTTTTTGGAATGCCGAAGCCTACCTCGCAGAGATTGCATTGGGCCCATCAAGGCCCAACCTATAAATCTCACCTTCTTCAATCGAGGAGCTCATTTACATCTCTAGCGAAAGAAAAACCCTAAAGAATTTTCTCTGCATACCATACCCTTCCGATTTTCTTCCTAAGACCAAAATTTTTCCAATTTCTTTCACCTCAACCATAAAAATGGTCGGACAATCTTCCCAGTCATCTTCCCTACCATCGTCCCCTTCCTAAGCCCCTGTCATCGCATGGGAGGCGACTTTCCTTGCTGCTAGCCATCGTCTCGCCGCCCAGCCTAAGCCTTCCCTAAGAATCACCGGAAAACCCCTACAAAAGACCTCTGTAGCCAAACCACCCACCAACCGAGAGGGGCCGAGCACGGAGAGTGCCCCTGCCACCAGACCTAAGGTGACACTCCCAGTACCTTTGACTGAAAGCGAACTAAAGCGAAGGGACGACAAGGAGGTATTTGGGAGCATTTTGAGCAATCTGGAAAGAGGGGGGGTGTTACCGAAAGCTGGAGTTGTGAACCAGCCCCTGCCTTCAAAGGAAGAGTTGGCGGAAGCTTCGTGGAGAATGGCCCTGGCCGTTGCGGATCCTAAGGAGACTGTTCCAACAGACTTCAATGAGGGACCCATCAGGGTCGTTTTGGAGGTCGTAGGGGCGAAGAAGCAGCCGGGGACAGCTGAAGAGAAGAAGAAGATAAAAAGTAAAGAAAAACGGGCAGAAGGTGATGAAGTTGCCCGGTTGAAAAAGAAGAAGAAAGAAAAGAAAAAGAGTGAAAAGAAACAACGCAGGCGAGAAGAGAAGCGCCTGAAGAAAGAGGAGAAAAGGAAGAGGGCGAAAAGCCTAGATTTTGACGAAGAATCAACCACTACAAGGGTGGAAGAGGGGATGTCAATGCAAGTTAGAGCATCAGCGCAACCACAAGTTTCATCACTGCATAACAGATTGGTTGCATCTAAAGACATAGAAGACCCTGACATCACCTCTTTTATGCGGCGTTGGAAGGAGAATGCACCGCAAGGGTCCACAAGTGACTTATTATTCTTTCAACGCATAGCAGAGGAGGAGGAGAAAAGGAAAAGAGAAGTAGAGGACAAGAAAGAAAAGTTATCATGTGTGCGATAAATCATCGGATCAGGCGATCTGGCCAGAAAACTTCATGATGAGGACGTTCGCTGTGACAACAAAAGAGCGATAGAAGAAGAAAGAAGAAGGCTTGAGGATGAGCAACGCATTTTGCTTGCCTTGGAGAAATTTGAAAGAGAAATGAGAGAAGAAGAAGAAGAAGCAGAAAAGAAGAAGAAGAAGGAGAAGGAAAGATGCCGCAAAGCGAATGTGTAGTCCATCAGATAGAATAAGAGAAAAGAAGTGGAGGAATGGAAAAGGGAAAAAGAAGAGCAACGCAAGGTAAGGGAATGCAAACAAAAACAAAAATCCTGCCTTACATCTGCTCAAGAAAAGGGAAAGGCAAAAGCAGAGAGTAGCGAGCTTGTGTCGACTAGGAAGCGCCCAGCAACAAAGAAAGAAAATAATGATCTGATGATGGAAATGGGCTTCTTCCCTGCATCGACGCCAGTACCTGATCTAATAACTAGTGCTGTGTTGGAACATGGGTGGGAAACTTTCTGCCAATGTCCATCCATCATTATTCCTACGGTAGTGAGGGCCTTTTATCACGGCCAGCTCCTTGACATCGAAGGGAGGGTAGTGTCGTTTAGCGTAAGAGACATCAATGAACTCTATAAGTTGAAGAACATCCCAGAAGCACTGGGTAACAAGTTGATTGATGATCCTGAATAAGAGCATATGGAGGATGGGCTAAAGGTATTAATGTAATCAGGCACCAAGTGGTCGATGTCATTAACAAGCAAAAAAAACCCTCGCCTCCAACAAGCTGCTGCTAGAAGCGCGACATTGGGTTTATTTGGTGAAACGGCGACTCATCCCAACAACACATAACATAACAATTTCAAGGGATCGAGTCATGGCCGCATACTGCATAGCGCGCAGCATTTCGATCAATGTAGGCCAGGTCATTGTGAAGCAGATTTGAGGTTTTGTTGGCCGTGTGAGAGGTCAATACTTTTTCCTATGGATGATTTTGAGTGTGTGCCTCTCTGTGGGCATAGGCATTGACAAAGAGCCCATGCCTAAAGTTTACGGCATCATCCACACGAAGATCCTGAGAATGCTTCTCAAGGATTCACCGCATTGCCTCGAGCTTCCAACAAAAAGGTCCCTCATTGATCGAAATGCACCACAACCACCCAAACCAAAGAAGCAGCGCCACAATGATAAAGGAAAGGAAATAGTCCAAGAACGATCACCGCAGAAACAAACCCAATTACCCTTGGACCCTTTTCCTTTAATCATTCGCCCACCAAACCCTCCAATCGAACCCCTTTCCCCTCTTCACAAACACTTCATAAACCTCCTCCTTTCTCCTGATTCCAACCCCGCATCTCCAGCAGCGTCCCCCCACCATCCATCTCCACCTCATTTTCACCCCCATCACCATATGTTGATGACCCACATGGTTTGGGAGTAGGCCCTTCCGCTCAACCTCAAATCGATGCTGGTGAAACATCGACAGCGCAACCCACAACCGCATCCCTTGCTGCTGACTTAGCTGATATGTGGGCCTTCTTATCTCATTAGCTTACCTTCTTCCGCCAAGCAATAACGGAGTTGCATGAGAGTAATGCAGAGTTGTGCAACAGTAACGCAATGGTGTAACAGGCGATGGTCAATATTCAACGCAATATCTTTACCATTCGCCTGAACCAAAGACAGATGGCAGAGTGCAACCATGAGTACTTCAATTTCATAATGGCATAACTACATGGTTCCATGGTGCCTCCACATCTACAGCAACCTCTGCAATTTCAAGAAGAGCCTCAACAAGCTCCTCCACAACATCCTCCTCATCAAGAGCCCCCGTTACAACTCTAAATTTAGGGGTATACCACCTTCTCCACAATTTTGCAATTTTTCTTTGCAGCCATTCAATTTTTTTAGAAAGCTATACCTTGTATTCTTTTGTACATACTTCCAATTTTGTGTTGTGATGCTTATAATTCTTTGTGTACTTAGACAAATTTTATACAACTGAGTAATTATTCTTTCCATATGTATTGGCCTCTTTACTTTTATCATCCTTTGTCAATTTATTGCAGTAATTCTTGTCTTTTCTTTTGTGTTGTTTATTTATGCTGCCATGATGAGTAGTATGCATACCCTTAGCAAAATTTCTTTATACATTGCATTTTCTGCCTAACACTTAGACAATTCTTCGCAATAGTTCTACTTTACCTTCTCTATTTTAAGACTCTGCCCAAACCTTCTTTTCAAAATTTTGACTAAGTGTTTTGTCTTTTCTGTCCAAAACAACGCAATGAGGACCTTGCGCATCTCCAAATTTGGGGGTAGGGAAGTTTTGAGTAGATGCGATCAAGCGAATGTGATAATATTAGGAAAATGCGTTCATCATCATAAAAAAATAATAATAATAATAAAACTCCGCTGTCAGTGCAAAGGAAAATACCAACCTGATAAAAGTTAAGTCGTGAAAGGAACCTGATCATAGTTGGATGTTCGCATGACACCCATGGGAGCAAGCCAAAACGAAGGTAGGTTTCCAGGATCGACGGAATAAAAAAAAAAGAGAGAAAATAAGGATAAAAGAGACAACTCCTCTGACCGGCAAAAGTAAAACTTGGCTGAGGATCAAGAGTTGAAGTTGAGATTGATACATAACCGAAGTTGGATGCTTGCATGACACCCGTGGGAGCAAGCCAAAACGAAGGATGTAACCATGATCAACATTCTTTATACGATGACGCAAACCAAGCCACCGCATAAAGACGCACTTTGTTGTTTACGCAAGAAGAGATAAAACATTCTTCTCAAAACTAGAAGGGAATTTTGGGCAGAGGTTTGTTTTAGATAAGAATAAAGTAGAGCATGTGAAGAAATATTAGAGGATAGAAGGAACTTGCGGTGTTGAGAAATTATGTAGTGATGGAGCATCCGGAGTAGCCGATCGACGCAAAGTTAGGATAGGAGTTGAGCTGAATTGCCTTAGTTGAGGATATGCTTGAGGACAAGCATATATCTAAATTTGGGGGTGTGATAACTTGTAGAAATACAAGTTATTTATGCGGTAAAAGGAAAGAAAAGTTACGTCGACCGTATAGAAATTGGCTTAGAAATACGAAAATTGTAAAGTGTTGTGAACACACCCGCTAACCCCATTGCGATGGCGAAATGGAATGTCTAAGTCTTTGTTTTGCAGGAAATAGGTCATCGCATGCGATAACCGCTCGAGGACAAAAATGAATAATGCATCCAAACAGCATGCGAAAATTGATCAAGAACGAAAAAGATCAACACAATTGTAGCGCATGCGATGATCGATCATGGATTCAAGCGATCAACGCATTTCCGCCGCATGCAGCAATCGATAAGAGATTAAACAATTACACTGGATGCGGCGATCGATCGAAGATGTGAAGAGCAATGCATTCACATGGACTTCTGACAAGTGTACAGCTTTTCTGTTGTACGATTATGACAAATTGATCGTGGAGTAGAGTGGACATTTCCATTATGCTATGGCAGGAATTATCAAATTTTCAAAGTGGGACCACTAATACAAAAGGAGCCAAGGTCTATAAATAGCTTCCTCAAAATTCAATGTTAAAGAGGCTGGTCTGAAGAGACAATCCAAAGAAAATCCGGGAGAACGACGGGACAAGACTGAAAGGTAAGTCTCCGAGCACGAAATTATTTCCATCCCTGAAGAAGAAGCTCTGTGTAAGAGGTCACTTCTACCTGGAAAGCAAGCCTAAGAGGGAAGCTTTCCACTCCATTTCATCCACACGCTGGCAAGCACAACATCTTCGATCGGGATCTGTATCAAGACATTGACACTTTTTCCATATTTGTTCTTATTTCCCAATTCATCTACTATGTTCATCTATCTTTAATCTTTCATTCACCATTGTAATAAATGATGATCCGTAGATTTTAATATCATTATCGTAATCATTATCATCTCTCTGTTCTCTTCCACACATTCATCATCCATTTTCTTCATCACGTGTCACTAATCCCCTAGGTAAAGGGGAAGGATTAAGTGAGTGATTTAATCCTTGTTAAGGAAATCGGCTGAGTTTAGCTAAAGCATGCTCGACGGCATCTTCACCTGTGAGAGCAGAAGTGAAGATGTTATTCCGCCTATCAAAAGAAGGTTGGAAGAATGCATTAACTAAAGTGAGAAGTATTTCCAAAGATGGAAACAACCTTACGTTCATCACGTTCATTTCTATTTCACCATAGATATATGGGAACGCGACTGATCACTGAAAGGTGTAAGCCAAGGGAAAGCAGAACAGATTGACAAACTTGTGATGTCCTTTCCTTCAATCCATTCTCTTTCTAACTTATTCATAAGACTTGCCACCGCATTCATTAGATTCTTTTGCATAACTTCACAGCCAGTCCTCACCCTATACCATTAATAGTTTAGTCATTTATTTTATCATTGCAATTTATTTTTCTTCGTAATTTCCTTTTACTGCAATTTTACTTTTACCGCAATTTTACTTTTCTGTACAACCAATTCATTATTCTTTATTTTAATCGGTCGCATTTACCACATTAGTATCGCATTTAAATATAACAATCCCCGTGTTCGACCTCAGGTCAATCTGAGAAACTTGCGTTGGAATTATACTTGGTTCTAGCGTAAGAAAACTTGTGACACGCACTACACGAACACATACTATGAAGCATATCATCATCAACGCATACATTAGAACGTAGTATCGCATTATCTTTATCGCAAAGAAACTTGAGCGCATAAAGTTCTTATTCAACATCTGTTCACACTCTTAGCACGCATGAGTAGCTAAACTTGTCGAATGGGTTGAAAAGAACTAAGCTAACATGACCTTGGATGTTCATTGCTTGTGATTATCTTGTGTTATGCTATGCCAAACATCCCTTTAGAGCTACTCGAGAGAGAGTCTAAATAAAGAACCTAAGACTTGAGAGAGCTAGGTTAGAATCTAGACTCGAGAGAACAAGATTAGAACTGCATAAACAAGAGATAGGGACTTAGAGATAAACTCTGTTTGCCAACCTGCATCGCATGCATCCCAAAGATAGGAATGATATTATGTGATCACCTTATTTGTGTGTGTGTGTCATTTTGTCATCGCATAAATAAGAATAGAGGCTTATGTGTAGGTTCTATAGACTTATTGCATATATCGGATGCATTCTAGCCTTAAAAGTCGTGGCATTTTCACCGAGAGGTGGTTTACTGTTGTATGCATGTTGCATGATCGCATAACATGAACGCATCCTAGGAAGTGTTAGCCGAAACTTTTCTCAACCTGTTCACTGCAACTCATCACATCTTCCGTTTTATCAACTCTTTTCGAACTCTACCAAATTTGTTTATTTTCATTACCGCAACAAACAAAACCAACAACTATTTGAGTTACCGGTTACCGCAAGGTTTTCCTAAAAATTACCACCGCAACCTATTTTCCCAAGTCCTTGAGTTCGACCCTGGACTTACCAGGAAACTCAGTGGGGTTTACACTTAGATTCCACTGAGAAAACTTGAGTGCTCAACGCATTTTCATCATCACATTTCATCCACAATTTCACATCATAAAATAACGCATCAATTTTTTGGCGCCATTGCCGGGGACTTCGGCAAAATAGTGTGCTAACGGTAATTTTTTTGATTTCTTTGTAGACTCTCAATCTCTAGTGAATTAAGACCTGTAGATTGAGAGCATATTTCGACACAGACTAAGAGACAACTACCAACAATAAGAGAGAACACCAAGAATTGCGGAACAACCGGAAGCAAGGGTCGCAAACGCAAACAATATAATGGCCAAACCCATCCTTCTGGTGAATGACTGTAATAGACCCATTCGAGACTATATGTCACCCAACCTCTATGATTTCTCTCCAGGAATTATGAGACCAGCGTTAGATGGATCGAGGTTTGAAATGAAGTCAGTAATGTTACAGATGATCCAGGCTGCTGGGCAGTTCGGAGGGAGGCATGGCGAAGACCTGCACGCCTACCTCCAGAGCTTTATAGAAATCTGCAACACTTTTGTGTTTTCGAATATCTCCCTCGAGGAAGTTCGACTCACTCTGTTGCCATTTTCCTTATGCGATCAAGCAAGAAAATGGGCATATTCTCTCGAACTGGGGGAGATAACCTCGTGGGAACAAGTCGTCGAAAAGTTTATGAATTTCCCACCAATCGAGAATGCTAGGAGAAGGAAATTAATAACAAATTTTGAACAAGGAGATGACAAATCGCTTAGCGATGCCTAGGCGAGGTTTAAGCGGCTAGTAAGAGACTGTCCACATAATGGCTTACCAGACTACCTATAAATGGAGTTTTTTTTACCAAGGATTGAATCCCTCTTTGCAGACCGCTGCCAATGCGGCAGCCGTTGGTGGTCTACTAGACAAAACATATAGGAGGCAAAAAGTATACTTGATCGCATTTCCAAAAATCACGAGGATTGGCGGGAAAGCAATAAGAGATTAAGAATAAAAGATAATGACATAAACAACGGGGCCATCGCCTCCCTACAGAACCAAATGACTGCGATGATGAGTTTGATACAAGGCATCGTAATTAACAGCACGGGAGCGAAGAAAGGGCAGGTCAACACAATTGCTCAAACGACTGCAAGTTATGTCATTTGCAGAGACGCTCATTCGATGGAGGAATGCCTGATGCGTTATTTTATGAAGTGAAGTTGTGGATGAAATGCGATGGTGAAAAATGCGTTGAGCACTCAAGTTTTCTCAGTGGAATCCAAGTGTAAATCCCACTGAGTTCTTGGTAAGTCTAGGGTCGAACTGAGGGACTTGTGAAAACAGGTTGCGATGGTAATTTTTAGAAAATTTTGCGGTAACTGGTAACTCAATTAATTGTTGGTTATTGTTGATTGCGGTAATGAAAATAAACAAATGCGGCAGATTTGAGAAAAGTCGGATTGTGTGATAGATGCACTGAGTATGTGGATGAACGGGTTGAGAAGGTCTTTAGCTAGCGTTACTTGGGAATGCGTCAAACTATGTGATCATGCTACAACCATGCACAACAAGTCATTTTCCAATTCAAATGCGATGCTCCTAAGTTTAGGACGCATGTGTTGAATGCAAAAGTGTCCATAGAGCTTATTCTTCAGTCTCTACTCTTGTCCTATGCGATGATGCAAGATGCATAAAGGCAAGGTGACCACACACAATCATATCCTATCTCTAGGATGCATGCGATGCGTTAATATCAAACAGTGCTTATTCCTAAGCTCCTATCTCTTGACTATGCATTCTAATCTGACTCTCCCGAGCCTAGATTTTAACCTGACTTTCCCAAGCCTAGATCCTATCCTTAGACTGCCCTCCCGAGTATCTCTAATGGACTAATGAAGCATACATAATACAAGATAATCACATAGAGTTAAGATTCCCAGTTGTGCTAGCTAAATTCTTCTCAACCCATTCAACAGATTTAGCTACTCATGCGTAAATAACGGCGAGTGAACAGATATAGAGAAGTTAGTTCCATTTTTATAAATGAGTTTGAATACAAAATAAAAATAGAAGATAAACATAGAGAGCCTGGTAGCAATCCCTTGCTGACCGAGGCTTTTACACTGGCAATCTCTATTCGGTTCAAAAGATATTCCTGCTTCTGCAGGCGTCGGCCCTCTCTCTGTCCTTGAAGCTTCCGGCGCTCTTCTAAGCTTACCGAAACGATCTGTCGGCACAACCTTCTTCTCTCGCGTCCGCCTTAAAGTAAAATAAAATCTAAAAACAAGGCTAAACTATCAATAGAACTGTGAACTCGTAAAACAACTGAACCCCTTTTCTGAAGGATGCCTTTGGTATTTATAGAACTTCCAGGGTGAAAGGCGGCTTCTTTCATGATTGCACAGATAGGAAGACTTTAATTCCTAACTGATGCGTCGAATATTTGTCACCGAAAAGCTGAATGTACTTGTTATCGTTAGCAATTGTCAACTTAATTCGGATTCGACTATCATCAGCTTTCTGTCCCATCGTGATTAATTATGCCTTTCACCCAGATGTGCCTACCATGTTGTGCCGACCAAGTTGCGGCAATCCTTCTTGAGTAAATGTTTGTGAACACAATCACCGCAAAGCCTTACGGTAATGCAGCGCTCGACCAATGATTTCCTATGATCGCAATTTCCGCCTTACATCGACGCATTTTCTGCATAAAAATACAAAAATCAACTGTTTATATGCGAGCTTTCAAACTGTGGCACAAAAAGGAGGGCCACCCGGATTTTTCCTGCAAAACAATGGCGCATAGTCAAGCTAGCAGCTTACAAACACCGCAATCTTCGTCCTTAGAGAGCTTGTTGAAGAAGTACATTGAGAAAAATGAATCAGTGCTTCAGAATCAAGCAATATCCATTCAAAATTTAGAAATTCAACTAGGACAAATTGCAGACGAGCTGAAAAATAGACCGCAAGGAGCGTTGCTGAGCTCAACTAAGCTCCCTTGCAATGCTGTGGGTACCGGGAAAGAACAATGCTTAGCAAACTCCTTAATAAGTGACAACATGACTGCGGAAGTAGGGGAGGAGCCTATTGCGACCAACTTGAGTGCGGTGACATCCGAGGACCCGTTGACTTATAATTTGAAAAAGCTCAAGAAAATGAACCCCGAAGTTGCGTCTAACCTCAAGCCTTTAGAACATGAGACAAAAGAAGTCCAGCTACCACCAGCTTCGCAAGGATTGAAAGAAAAACAAAATGATGAAGAAAAGATCGCAATAGTGGCTGCAACGCAAAATTCTATGATCCCACCTAAAATGAGTGGCCCAGTAATCTTCACGATACCATGCTCCATCGGAGGGGTCTATAATGGCCAAGCACTATGTGATCTTGGGGCGAGTATAAACGTGATGCCAATTTTAATCTTCAAACAATTGTATACCGACACACTCATGCCCATGACAGAAACTCTCTTACTTGTGGACAGATCCCAAATACATCCTGAAGGAGAGTTGAAAAACGCTGCAATCTCAACTGATAAATTCATCTTGCTGGCAGACTTCATCATTTTGGATTGTAAAGCGGACGAAGATGCGCCCATCATATTAGGATGACCGTTCCTTTCGCCGGTCGTGCTCAAATTGATGTACACAAAGGGGAGATTGTAATGAACATTCATGGGGAAAAGCTCCTGATTAAGGCAGTCAAGCTCCCAGAGGACAAAGAAAAGAGGGAAAAGCCACCATGGACGTGAAAAGACAAGCTCGGAATAAGCAGTCCCTGAGTTATTAAGCGAATCAACCTCATCAGGGACGCAACTCTTTTGAATATCCTTTTTCCTGCATCAATACTTCATAAACTTTCATCATCATAGTTTTATCTATTATCGCATAGCTAGTTTGATTCCTTAAAAGGAAAAAAAAAAGAGATCGTGCTGAACGATTGCGGTAAACGATTTTGTTTTCTTTAAAATAATTTGACCCTCTCGATGTTTTCTATGCAAACGATCGAGGTGAATGATTGCAGAGGTGCTACACGACGAAGCAACTTATCTTATTCCGTCACCGCAATCCAAAGAAGATAGATCACCACAAAGAAGGATGCATTTATACACAATGCGGGCGACAGCGTAAATTTGGGGGTTGTATTCTTCCTTAACTTTATTTCAAATTTTGCGCCATCACATCGCATTTTGATTTTAAAAGTTTTATCACCGCATCCTCTTTGATTACTGCAACCATTTAATATTGATAAATTAAGTGAGTCGTCGCATGAGTTCTTTGCTGCTTCTATTTTTTTCGAAGTCAACTTAATCTTAAAATGTCACCTCATGAAATATTTCTAGAAGTTAGAGGTCTGCTAGCTTTCTTTCAAACTCTCTTTACGAAGCTCTCCAAGAACATCGCATGACTTCTTTTAATCTTTTGGCAATGAGGACATTGCCGCATTTTAAATTTGGGGGGTGAGATAATTTATTTTCGACCTTGCTATTTTGAAAAAAAAAACAAAAGAGAAGAAGAAAAGAGGAAAATATATTACAACTCCACTGTCAACGCAATGGGGAAACCCATGTTGACAAAAGTTAAGTTGTGAAGGGCACTTACCCATAGTTGGATGTCTGCATGACACACGTGGGGGCAAGCCAAAACGAAAGTAAGTTGCCAGGATCAACGCATGAATAAATGACCGCAACTCCATTGCCAAAAAGGTATGAGTTTAGTCTGAGAAAGAGTGCATTACTCGTAGTTGGATGTCTGCATGACACACGTAGGGGAAAGCCAAAACGAAGGAAAGGAACTTGGATCAGCGCAAGGTCATAGAGAAAAAATATATATACATATATAATGTCAAGAAATATGCAAGGATAAAAATCAATATGCAAGGATAAAAATCATTTGACACCCCGGTGGAAAAGTTTTCTTTTTTAAATAAATCATGCGATGTCCCGGAATCGAGTGAAGTCCTTTTGAAGGTTAAGCTTGCGATCCCTAGGCCTTAGAAATATTTTAAGAAGAGACATGAATAAGACTTAAGGAAATTTTGGTATATAGGAGTTGAATGAAGTATCCTTGAGAAATCTAGGAAAAGAACATTGCGGTCGACTTGCTAAAGGAAATCTTTAGCTTATGCTTGAGGACAAGCATTGTTTAAATTTGGGGGTGTGATAACAGGCAGAAATGCATGTTATCATAGTGCTAAGTTCTTAAACAATGCTGGCTTGCGTTGATAAAATATGTTAAATTGCATCCAAAAGCATTAAGTTTACAACATTGCGGTCACATGCATAGTAACAATTGATTTTTGTATTTTTATGCAAAATATGCGTTGACGCAAGGTGGAAAAAGCGATCACAGGAAATCATTGGTCGAGCGCAGCATTACCGCAAGGCTTTACGATAATTTGTGTTTGCAAACATCTGCTCAAGAAGGATTGCCACATAGAGTCGGTGCAACTTGGTGGGCGCATCTGGGTGAAAGGCATAATTAATCACGATGGGACAGAAAGCTGATGACGGTCGAATCCGAATTAAACTGACAGCCGCTAATGATAACAAGTACATTCATCTTTTCGGTGACAAATATTTGGCACATCAGTTAGGGAATTAAAGCCATCCCATCTGTGCAATCATAAGAGAGAAGCCGCCTTCACCTCGAAGCTCTATAAATACCAAAGGCATCCTTCATAAAAAGGATTCCATGAGTTAACAAGTTCACTTGTTCACTGATTTAGGAGCTTTAGTCGTGTTCATAGTTTTCTTTTACTTTTAATGCAGAGCAAGGGAAGAGTAGAGACGCCAGAAGATCGCTCAGGGCAACTCGAGAGAGAACCCGGAGGCGTAAAAGCAGAGAGCGGGCCGACTCTCACGAGAGCGAGTAATCTTTTGAATACGAGTAGAAAGACAGTGTAAAAGCCTGGGCAGCAAGAGATTGCTACTAGGCTTTTTATTCTATTCTTGCATTGTTATTTTGTACTTCATCTTTATATTTATACAATGGAAGTTCTTATTCTACATCTGTTCACTCTCTTAGCACGCATGAGTAGCTAAACTTGTCGAATGGGTTGTAAAGAACTAAGGTAACATGACCTAGGATGTTCATTGCTTGCGATTATCTTGTGCTATGATGTGCCAAACATCCCTTTAGAGCTACTTGAGAGAGAGTCTAAAGAAAGAACCTAAGACTTGAGAGAGCTAGGTTAGAATCTAGACTCGAGAGAGCAAGATTAAAACTTCATAAACAAGATATAGGGACTTAGAAATAAGCTTTGTTTGCCAACCTACATCGCATGCATCCCAGAGATAGGAATGATATTATGTGGTCACCTTATTTGTGTGTGTCATTTTTTTCATCGCATAAATAAGAATAGAGGCTTATGTGTAGGTCCTATAGACTTATCGCATATATCGCATGCGTTCTAGCCTTAGAAGCCGTGGCATTCGCACCGATAGGTGGTTTACTATTGTATGCATATTGCATGATCGCATAGCATGAACGCATCCAAGGAAGTGTTAGCTGAAACTTTTCACAACCCATTCACCGCATACTCATCGCATCTTCCGTCTTATCAACTCTTTTCGATCTTTGCCGCATTTGTTTATTTTCATTACCGCAACAAAAAAAACCAACAACTATTTGAGTTACCGGTTACCGCAAGGTTTTCCTAAAAATTACCACTGCAACCTGTTTTCCCAAGTCCCTGAGTTTGACCCTGGATTTACCAGGAAACTCAGTGGGGCTTACACTTGGATTCCACTGAGAAAACTTGAGTGCTCAATGAATTTTCATCATCGCATTTCATCCACAATTCCACATCATAAAATAATGCATCCCTGCCCTTTTTGTGTTCCCGTGCTATTAATTGTGATGCCTTGTATCAAACTCATCATCGCGTTCATTTGGGTTTGTAGGGATGTGATGGCCCCAGTGTTTGCATCACTATCTTTGATTCTCAATCTTTGATTGCTTTCTCTCCAGTATTCATGATTTTTAGAAATGCGATCAAGGATATTCTTGGCCTCCTCATAAGTTTTATCCAGCAAACCTCCAGCTGTTGCCGCATTAGCAGCCGTCTGCGATGTTGGGTTCAGTCCTTGGTAGAAAATCTTCATCTATAAACAATCTGGTAAGCCGTTATGCGGACAATCTCTTACCAGCCTCTTAAACCTCGCCCAATTGTCGCTGAGTTATTCGTCGATTTCCTATTCAAAATTCGTAATCAACTTCCTCCTTCTTACATTCTCCGTTGGAGGGAAGTATTTCTTCATGAACTTTTTCACTACTTGTTCCCACGATGTTATCTCCCCTGGTTCGAGAGGATACACTCACTTCCTTGCTTGATCACATAAGGAAAATGGGAACAACGTTAGTCGAACCTCCTCAGCGGAGATATTTGGGAACACAAAAGTGTTGCAGATCTCAATGAAACTCCGGAGGTGGGTGTGCGGATCCTCGCCACGTCTACCACCAAATGTCTGGCAGTTTGGATCATCTGCAACATAACCGGTTTCATTTCAAACCTCGATTCGTCCAGAGATGGCCTCATGATTCTAGGGGAAAAATCATATAGGTTTGGCGACGCATAGTCCCGAATGGGTCTATTGTGGTCATTTTCCAGGAGGATGGGTTTGGCCATTATATTATTTGCGTTTTCGGCCCTCTTTTCTGGTTGTTCTGCCATTCTTAGAGTTCTGTCTTGTTATTGGCGGTTGTTTCTCAGTCTTTGTCAGAACATTCTTTCAATCTCTGGGTCATAATTTTCCAGAGATTGAAAGCTACAAAGAAAATGAAAAAAAATTACCGTTAGCACAATGTATTGCCGAAGTCCCTGGCAACGGCGCCAAAAACTTGATGCGTTATTCTATGCGATGAAATAATGGTGTAGAATGCGATGGTGGAATATTCATTGTGCAAGAAAGTTTTATCAGCAAGACCCAAGTATAAATCCTACTGAGTTGCCTGGTAAGCCCAGGGTCAAACACAAGGACTAAGGAAAACAGTATGCGATAATAATTTTAGATCACTTTGAGGTAACAAATAAATCAAGGGTTTGGTTGGTTTGTTGTTTAAGGTATAAAAAGTATGCGGAGGATTTGAGAAAAGAGTAATTATGCGACAGATACACTGAATATGCGGAGGGACGGGTTGAGAAGGTCTTTAGTTAGCATTTCCCAAGAATGTGTTCAAGCTATGTGATCATGCTACACTCATGCGACAGCAAATCATTTTTCCAATGCAAATTCGATAGCTCCTAATTTTAGGATGCATGTGATGAATGCGATAATGTCTATAGAACTTATTCCTAAGTCTCTACTTCTTGCCTATGCGATGACGATTCATACAAGGACAAGGCGACCGCATACAATCATATTCTATCTCTAGGGTGCATATGATGCGTTAATAGCAAACAAAGCTTATTTCTAAGCTTCTATCTCTTGATTATGTGATTCTAATCTAACTCTCCCGAGCCTAGATTCTAATCTGAATTTTCCAAGCCTAAATTATATCCTTAGACTACCCTCTCGAGTATCTCTAATGGACGAATGACGCATACATAATACAAGATCGCATAAAATGAAGATCCCAGGTTATGCTAGCTAAGTGCTTTTCAACCCATTCAACAGATTTAACTATTCATGTGTAATGTAACGAGAGTGGACAGATATAAAGATGCAATTTCCATTTTATAAATAGGTTCAGAGTACAAAATGACAATGAAAAATAAGGGTAGAGAGCCTGGTAGCAATTCCTTGCTTCCCAAGGCTTTTACACTGTGTTATCTCTATTCTGCCCAAAAGATGTTCTTGCTTCCACAAGAGTTGGCCCTCTCTCTGATTTCAACGCTCTCGACACTCTTCCGAGTTCACCGGGATGATCTCTCGGTGTAATCTCCCTTCACTCGCTTCCGCCTTCTAAGTAAAAGAAAACGATGAACAAGGCTACTTCTATCTATAGGGAAAATTCTGTAAACTGAGCGAACTCCACTGAACTCCTTCACTGAAGGTGGCCTCTGATATTTATAGAGCTTCAGGGTGAAAAGCTTCTTCTCTCTTATGATTGCACCGATGGGATGGCATTAATTCTCTGTCTAATGCCCCGAATATTTATCATCGAAAAGTTGAGTGTACTTGCTACAGTAGGTCGTTAACGACTTATCAACTTAATTCAGAATTGACCGTCATCAGCTTTCTGTCCCATCGTGATTTATTAAGCTTTCACCCAGATGTGCCCACCTTGATGCACCGACTCTATGCAGTCATTCTTGAGCAGATTTTCGCGAGCGCAAACGATCGCATAGCCTTGCGGTCGCAATCTCTTAATGCGCTCAGACGTTAATTTCTTCGGATCACATTTTTACCTTGTGCCAACGCATTTTTGCACAAAAATACATAAGTTAGCTGTTTTAGTGTGATGGGCGCATGCGATCGCAATGTTGTGAACTTAGTGCTTTTGGATGCAATATTGTATATTTTTACCATCACAATCCTGCAATGTTTTATAACTTAGCACTATAATAACGTGCATTTCTGCCTGTTATCAATGCGCAAGTGAGCATTACCCAAGTGTTGCGCCTCTATGCCAGACGCTCGAATCCAACTGCATTGCAGCATTGCAACGCTCTATCTAGCGTTGCGACGTTGCCACTTTTCTATAAATACTTTCCTTCGATTTTAGGTTAACTTTTATGTTGAATTTCGATGGAGGCCAAGGAGAGGCCAAGCTATCTTCTTTTCCTCTGATGTTTTCGGTATCATTAGGTTAGATTTTAGTTTTATTTTGGATTGTAAACATGTATTGGCTTGAACTCTTGAATTTATCTATGAATTTATGAGTTAATTTTCATCTAGTTTCTTGGATCAAGAATTTGATGTTGATTTCATGAGCTTTCTGTTTTCAATTGATGTTATAATTCTGAATTATGTTTTTCTTTGAATCTATTTAAATTCCTGAGCATGATTATTGATGTTGACTGTCACGTTTTATCGTGCATGTGCATGTTAATAGGTAACAATAGTAATGAGGCATTTGATGGCTATTCCTAGAATGTCTAATTGCTAGATTCAAAGAATAATTTGGTTAATTGAACATGGTTGTCTTGAAAGTTAAGCGACATAGTTGAATCATAAATCTTAATGCATGTGTTTCTAGTTCCTTATGGTCGCTGAGAACCCAATTGAATTTAGGAGCATGTAGATTAGTTAAGGTATGGTCTTTCTGACCTTAATTAATAATTAGGACTCTTGATTGATTTCGATTTAGTTAGTTGTCGACCTTTGTAGAGGCTAGTTAAATGGCATCAATTCGGTAGTTGTGCATGCATAATTCGAACGCATAGTCAATTAGAAGAAAACAATGATTGAAATTGCATTGAATACCTATCTTGGTCTGAGGACTAGATGAACCAATTACTGTTTACATTTATCCTTATTATTTATGTTCTTGCATTTAAGTTTTTCCTTAATCAAAACCAAAACCTATTTTTATCGCTTTTCACAGTCAAATTTAGCTTAAGAGAAATTAATTCTTTCCCTTTTTGTGATTCAACTCCATACTTATAACTGTTGCTACGTATAGGTAATAATAGGAGTAGTATAGTTTTATAAATTTTCTTTTGATCTTTAGGCTTTTGGGAGTGACACCAAAAGTGCTATTGTCAGTGCTATTTAATTAATTACAGAAAAGGGAAATATATTAGGGAAAGGCCTTGACTCTTCTCTATATAAAGACCTCACTATAGTTCTTTGTAAACACACATTCTTACACACTCTCACTGCAGAGAAACTCTGACAATACACAACACCCTAGTGTTATTGTGCATAATTTTCTCCTGGCCTCTCTACTCTCCAAAAAACTATTCTCCTCTCCTTCTCCTAATAGTTGGATACCACCTATCCTCTATTGAAAATCCTAAGAGAATAATGAGGTTTCTCCCCTGGTAGTGTTCGAGATCATTTAATGAGTTGTTCGTGATCAAAATCATTTGAAGATATGTTCGTTGGAACCTTGGAGAGACTTGTTCGTGGCATTAGGGAATCTACAAAGGTAAGAATTGTATAATCCTTTCCTTAAACTCATGCTAATTTACGTGTTTATTTATTTTATTTAGTGTAACGATTTTGTTTAATATAAAATCGAATCACGGGATGCAAGGCATTCCTCGTTGAAAGGCTTCCGCTGTTGGATCTTATCCCAACAATTGGTATCGGAGCCAATTTCTTGCATCTTCGTTCTTTGTATTTTTTCGAAACATAATCGTTTAGAGATGTTGAGGATCCATTGTCTTACAAGAAGGCAATGGAGGATGTTGACAAAGATGAATGAATCAAAGCTATGGATCTTGAAATGGAGTCTATGTACTTCAATTCAGTTTGAGATTTTGTAGATCAACCTAATGGGGTAAAACCTATAGGTTGCAAGTGAATCTACAAGAGAAAATGAGGTGCTGATGGGAAGGTGAAAACCTTCAAGGCTAGACTTATGGCAAAGGGTTATACTGAAGTTAAGGGAGTCGACTACGAGGAGACTTTCTCACCTATTGGCATGTTAAAGTCTATCCATATACGCCTATCCATTGCCTCATATTATGACTATGAGATTTGGAAAATGGACGTCAAGACTGCTTTTCTGAATGACAATCTTGAGAAGACCACTTATATGGAGCAGCCTGAGGGATTCATAACCTAAGGTCAAGAGCAAAAGGTTTGCGAGCTTAATCGATTCGTTTATGGACTGAAGCATGCTTTTTGATCAGAATGTTGATTAGCCTTGTGTTTACAAGAAAATCATCAATAGTTCATTAGCTTTTCTTGTGCTATATGTAGATGATATTCAGAATGATTTAAGCATGCTGATTGAAATTAAGAATTGGCTAACGACCCAATTCCAAATGAAAGATTTGGGAGAGATGCAGTTTGTTCAGGGCATTCACATCTTTAGAGATCGAAAGAACAAAACGCTAGCCCTGTCTCAGGCATCGTACATTGACAAGATGCTTGTCAAATTTTTGATACAGAACTCTAAGAAGGGTTTACTCCCTTTCAGGCATGGTACATCGATATTTGGTAGCATTAACCCACAAAACCAATAAACTAACATCCAATGTTATCTTTTGTAGCATAAACATGTATATAGAGACATACAGGTGGATCATGTTTAAGTGATAACCTAAATGGTCTATAGTATATGGATAAGGTTGGATACCTTATCTTGGTGACACTACGAATATGACCTGCTTTGTAGATGTTACAACTATTGTAAAGTGCTACAAATGATTTGATCTTGATCATTCATGTGGAGATATGTGAGCGGGGGTGTTCTATATAAAAGGGTTTGTATAAGACCGGACCATGAAATGAATAGTCTCATTATATAATGTTGTTAATAAGACTTACATTTCACTAGGATGACCATAGGTGACATGATCTGAATCCTGAGTGAGTTATGATCTCCTGCCTATGAAGGCGGTCCTTTGATTTGTATGGGTGAGAGTGGCCAGATTATCGGCTCAATAAGCCTACCATTTTTGGGGTTTGTCTGATTTGGGAGCTGGAAACACAGCTACACAAGACAAAATTCACTCCTTCCCTAATGTCGGGGTAAGTAGATAAATTGCTCCATTAAGGGCTGATTCTGGGGCTTGAACAATGTGGCACCACACCCTCTCTTGGCCCGACAGGGGTTTGGTCATAGTTGGACTATAACTTATTGTTCATTAGAGGGATCAATGGTACTTAAGGAGTTAGATGTAACTATAAGGGCAAAACGGTAATTCTGGCCTAGTTGTACTTACGAGCAATTTGTGAAGGGTCATTGCATTGTTGACTGGTTATATCCAATGGACACAAAAATATATCTATAGTGTGAAGAATGCAACTGTCGGTCCTTAGTGGAATAACCGACAGTTAATGAATGTTGAATAATTTAATTAAAAGAGTTCAATTAATTATTGAAGTACCATTGGATCTTCATTCTATAGGTCTATAAGGTCCCCTTTGTAGCTCAACAGGGATTATTGAGAATTAATTTTGGATTAGTTTGAATTGTTCAAATTAATCAAGGGAATTAATTATATATGATATAATTAACTTAAATTAATTATATGTGATATAATTAA
This sequence comes from Benincasa hispida, assembly GCF_027475165.1. Classification (NCBI taxonomy): domain Eukaryota; kingdom Viridiplantae; phylum Streptophyta; class Magnoliopsida; order Cucurbitales; family Cucurbitaceae; genus Benincasa; species Benincasa hispida. Next base: position 35,430,427 of record NC_143481.1, on the reverse strand, counting down.
TATAATGTATTAGATATGATATAAAGTTTATTTTAAGAGGAATTAAATATTTGAATATGATTCAAAGACTAATTATATGGATGGGATTCATATAATTAAATTTAGTATAAATGTGATTTATATTAAATACTATACATGTATGAGAGAAATACAAACTATAGGTTATATTGTATTTGATACAATATTAAAACTATAGGTTATGTGTTATATTTGATATATCATATAGTTTAATATATATTATATAATAAAGTGGTTATTATTATTATTATTATTTATCAAATAATTTATTAAAACCGTTTGTTAAATTATTTTATTAAATTATTTTGTTTTTAAATTCAACTAATTTTTTAAATTAATTGAAGAAGGAGCTGTAACTTCCTTCCTCTCTTTTCTCTCTGGTGGAAGACGTGTGTTTGGGGGTTGAAAAGGATTTGATCTTCTTCCTGTTGCTTCTTGCGATATAGAATTAGCTCTTTGAGATTTTCTCCCAAGAACACACTTACAGAGAAGTAAAATACATATCTCAAACTCTCTCCCTCTTCCCAAAAGAATACAGAGCCCACAGCTCTTGTGATTCTCATCCCCTATAAAGAATATAGAAAGATCACTTTTGGTGGTGTCCCTTTGGATTATTGTTCGTGATCTTCAAAGGATTCCTGATCGTGGTTGTTCATGACCGGAAAGGAGGAATTACGTGAAGGCTTTGGGTTCTTCAAGGGTAAGTTAAATTCCTAACCCTTCTTCCTCATCTTTATCTATAAGCATGTTATAAATTATCTGTATATGCATAATTGTATGTTTACTTTATTTAATTCTGTGAAAAATTAAATTGGGAATGATCTCGCTTCCGCTGCAGACCCCACAATTCTTTCAATTGGTATTAGAGCCAAGTTTTGGTCCATTTTTTAATTTTTCAGAATTAAAATTTAGTTTCTTGGTGGGTTGCATTCTTTATTTCTCGATTCATGTTGATGAATGTGCATGGAATGTAGTTTGCAATTATGGTTAATTTTGGGATTGATCTTTAGATTTCATGCTTTAATTTTACATATTTGGTTTGTAAAGGCCTTTTGTTTATGGGCATTAATTACAATTGAGTCTGTATTATTAAAGTCTTGAGTCATTCATGCTGATTCCGGCTTTTTTTCTTTGGAGAAATCGAACCCAAAATTGGAGAAGAAATGAGGCAAATTGCAATTGTATAGTGTCTGACTGTATAGTAGCATTGCAATGTTGTGCCCTAGCATTGCAACGTTGCGATGAGGTGGACTGAACATTTTTCTGTAGGATTGCAATGCTACTCACAACATTGCAATGCTCCGAGATGGAAAATTTTTTTTGGTTCGCACGTCGTTCGATTCATGGCTCAGCTATCTGCATTCCTCTTCTTTATTCTCATGCATTGGCGGCAGTGTTCTCAAAGTTTGTGTTGGTTGATTGTCAGGCCATTGTTTAGAAAATTTTCTATTTTCCTCATTGGCTGGTCTAGTGGTTGAGTTGTCTCTTTTCAAGTTCTCCTTCATTGGTCTACCATTTCTCAATATCACTGCGTGAAATTGTTCTTTTCTTGAGCTCCCCAAGAACGAGGTACTTCAGTATTGCTGGGTAGAGCTCCTTGTGGCCTATTCTTTAATTCTCAACAAGTTGTCTGATAACTTGTAGAAATACAAGTTATTTATGCTATTTTATTTAGATATTGCAGTAAAAAGAAAGAAAATTTGCGTCTATAGTATAGAAATTGGCTAAGAAATGCGAAAATTATAAAATTTCATCAATACATCCACTAACACCATTGCGATAGTAGAATAGAGTGTTTCAATTTCTGTTTTGTAGGAAATCAGTCACCGCATGCGTTCATGGCTCAAAGATAATATAAACAATGCATCTACGTCGCATTGCGCCCATCAATCAAGAACGAAAAGATGATCAACGCAATGACGGTGCATGCGAAAATCGATTAAGAGCTTAGCAATCAACACAATTTCAACCGCATGTGGTAATAAAAAAGAACACCGCATGTGGCGATCGATCCAAGATGTAAATAGCAACCCATTTGTGGAGGATTCTGACAAATGTACAATTTTCAATTGTGCATTTCTGATGGGTTGATTGCGTAACAGAAGGAATATTCACTCCGCCATTTCAGGAACTACCATAACCATAAAGTGGGGACCACAAAGTCAAAGAGCCAAGCTTCACCTATAAATAGCTTCTGCAAATTTACTAAAAGATATACTTGAATACATAGAGACGTGCATATATTAATTTCTGAGAGAGAGATTGGTCTGAGGCGACTGTCCAAAATAGATCCGGGAAGAACCATGAGACAAGGCCGAGAGGTGAGTCTTCGGGCAAAGAATCCTTCCAATCCCCATAGTTGAAGCTCTATATGAAGGTCACTTCTACCGGGAAGACAATCCTGAGAGGGAAGCCTTCCTCTCCACCACTTTCACACGTCGACAAGCATAATCTCCATTCAGGATCTGTGTCAAGACTTTGACACTCTTTCTGTATTCGTTTCTCATCTCTATTTCATCATCTGTATTCATATTCCTTAATCTTTCATTCACACCATGTATCAAACGCTTAATCTTAGTATTAAATGTTATTATCATTACCATTATCATCTCTCTATCTCTTTCTGTTCATCCACAGTCCATTTTCTCCATGATGTTTTCCTAATTCCCTGGGTAATTAGTAAGAATTGAACGAGTAAGTTAATTTGTGTTAAGGAAATAATTAAGTTTAGCTAAAGCATGCTCGACGGCATCTTCATCTGTGAGAGCAGAAGTGAAGATTTTATTCCACCTATCAAGAGAGGGTTGGAAGAATGCGTTAACTAAAGTGAGAAGTATTCCCAGAGATGGAAACAACCTTGCGTTTATTGTTTATTCATTGTTAAACTGATTGCATGTATCACAAAAGTAACGCATTAACGAAAACAATCCTTGTGTTCAACCTCGGATTATTCTGAGAAACTTTCATTGGAATTATACTTGGTTTCAGCGCAAGAAAACTTGTGGCACGCATTACTCTATCGTATACTACAAGCATTTCATTAACAACGCATATATTTAAAAGTAGTATCGCATAAAGTATCTTTAACGCATATACTTGCTCATTCATTTATATTCATATTTGTCCAAAAGACTTAAAGATATAAAGATAAAAAAAATTAGCGTAATAAGTTTATGGCACCGTTGCCAGAGACATGAGCTTGTAGTACATTATCTATCATCACAGTGCATGCATAACAAGGAATTAATTTTTACCGTTATAAGTTTAAGGCACTGTTGCCGGGGATTGGCAACAGTTAGTGTTGAGTACTTTTTTGGTATTTTGCAGGACAAGTCTCTTTATACTGTCTGTTTAATGCGAAGAACAGGCGACGGTTTACGAGTACTGGAACTGATCTAGAATTCGAAGCTGACCTAGAGATCGAGCGTACTTTTCGTGCAAGGGCATGTCAGAATAGAGCAAGGCGAAGGAGAGTCAATATGGCAGAAAACAACAATAATAATGAGGCACCCGAAGGAAATCAAGGGGTAAACTGGCCAGCGCAAGATCCCATTTTTCTTGCTGCTGATCGCAATATCCCAATGAGGAACTATGCGGCGCCCAATCTCTATGACTTCTCGCCTGGAATTTCACGTCCAATAGTTAAGGAGAACACATGTTTTGAGATAAAGTCGGTCATGCTCCAAATGATACAAAACACGGGGCAGTTCGGAGGTCTACAAGGTGAGGACCCACATGCCCATCTTACCATCTTTGTCGAGATGTGCAATACCTTCTCTATCCCTGGCGTAACCCCAGAAGGTTGGACTTTACTCTTCCCATACACCTTGAGGGATGAGGCTAAGAGGTGGGCGCATTCATTGGAGCCAAACGAAATAACATCCTGGGACCAGTTGGTGGAATGGTTCATGAAGAAGTTATTCCCTCCAACAGTCAACGCAAGAAGACGAAATGATGTACTGAACTTCGAGCAAATGGATAACAAGACTCTAAGCACCACTTGGGCGTGGTTTAGAAGGTTGGTGAAAAACTGTCCGCATATCGGGATACCCGATTGCATTTTGATGGAAATGTTTTATAACGAATTGAACAGATCAACGCAAGTTGTTGCTGATGCCTCCACAGCAGGAGGTTTTATGGATAAAATATACACTAAAGCCAAGGTCGTCCTTGACCGCATCTCATGGAATATGGATGATTGGGTAGATGATTGGTACGGAGGAAGAGGCTCTGAGAGAAGAAGAAATGATAATGCCATTGTACTTGCGGATACAATGACAACTTTGGCCGCACAAATGGCCGCGGTGACCTCTCTTCTACAATCGATGGCACTTAATCAAGGTGGCCTCTCCCAAGGATCAACGCAACCCAATGTGCTGGCACAAGTGGCCGCAATAAGTTGCGTCCAATGTGGAGGGGGCCATGTGGTAGAAATGTGCCCATCAAACCCATAACAAGTGTGTGCTATCCAGAACAATCCGTACAGCAACACTTATAATCCCGGTTGAAGGAATCACCCTAACTTCTGTTGGGGAGGAAATCAAAACCAAGGGGAGCCGAGCAACCATCAGAATAACAACTCTAGGAATCGAGGAAATCCTCCACCTTTTCATCAAAATTAGAACCAGAGTCATCAGAGACAATCGCAAAACCAACCATCCTTCTCAAACCTTTGAAAATTCATTGGAGTACCTGCTCAAGCAATATATTGAGAAGAACGATGATGTCATGCAGTCGCAGGTGTCTTCAATCAGAAACTTGGAGATCTAAGTTGGGCAACTGGCAGCCGAACTACGCAATAGAACGTCTGGAACACTGCCAAGCAATTCTGAAGCCCCAGGATCTCACGGGAAGGAGCAATGTCCTTGACAACATTGTACAGGCAAGCTTGACCGCCTGCAGAGGTATGGATTGCATTCATCATGGGAAAAATGTCTTCCGATCCATATCTCTAAATTCTATGTTTAATTGCTTTCTTAATTACCTTCTTTACTGCTTTATGAATTTCGTCATTTATTGCTTCCTTAAACTTGTTTTTATTACTTTATGAAATTACTTCTCATTTAATTCACTTGCGTTAATTTCCGTGCTCTGTCTAATTTCCTTACTTTTCTGTACTAATTGTGTTATCCTTAATTGTGGTGAATGATTGTTTAGAAGAAAGTAAATACCGCAAAGTCCTAGCGACTTGCGTTGATGAAAAAAAAATTTATACATAATAAAACACATCCAATATGCATTGCGATGATGGGTGCATCTTGTGCTAACAAGAGACATTTTGCGACACCCAAATGCATTGCGTTGAGAGGTGTGTTGCGCTCGTATGTATTTTTCGCTCGTCCTTAGTGAAAACGCACTATGTTGAGGTAGTGTTGCACCAGTAGAAATACCGTGTGCCCATCCTTCAGAAATGCGTTAAGTTGAGGGGTGTGTTGCGCTGATACATGCGTTGTTGCCCGTCCTCTGCAAAGATGCATTTGCGTTGATGGAGACATTGCGTTGATTCTTAACCTTGCACCCGAATAAAACACAAAAGACAAATTCTTTTTGCAAATAGAGTAGACCAATCGTTTAGGCTTCCAAGGAAATGATGATTTCGTAGATGAAAGGACGTACTTCTCTATTGATTAATAAATGTAAGGAGCATAGCGGCAGCCTTTTTTAGTACCTCGAGGCCTGCCATCGCAGAATTTGCGTTGGGCCCATCAAGGCCCAACCTATAAATTCTGGCTTCCTCCTTCTTAGGCCGTCTATTTGAGTCTTTTGCAAACAAAAACCCTAATCGACTCTGCATACCCAGACTTCCGAGTTTTCTTCCTAAAACCCTAAGAACTTTCCCAGCTTTTCCACTCTGTACAACCATGGCCGATCAGTCTTCCCATCCATCCTCTTCACCCACATCACCCTCACAAGCCTAAATCACGCAGTAAGCCACCGTCTCGCAACCCAACCAAAACCCATCCCTCGAATCACCGAAAAACCTCGATGAAAGCCTGTAGCAGCCGGACCACTCCGTATTAGAGATGACAAAGCACGGAGAGTTCCCCCACTCTCAACACTGTCTTCTGAAAGCGAGAGAAAAAGAAGAGACAACAGAGAAGTTCGGGAGTATTTTGAGTAACATGAAGAAGGAAGAAGGGTTGCCCGAAGCAGGGGTTATTAAATCAGCCACTACCTTCGGAGGAAGAGATGGAGGAAGCGTCAAGAAGAAGCACCCTGGCCATTTCAGATCCCAAGGAAACTGTTCAAACAGAATCCTATGAGGGACCCATCAGGGTTGCTTTGGAGGAAGCGGTGGCGGAGAAGTAACCTGAAATGGCTGAGGAGAAGAAGAAGAAGAAGAAGATAAAGGAGAAGAGGGCTGAAGAAGGGGAGGAAGCCCATCCAATCAAGAAGAAAGAAAGAAGAACGAGTGAAAAAAAGGAATGCAGGCGGGAGGAGACGCGCCTGAAGAAGAAGGAAGAGAAGAGAAAGAGGGTTGAAAGCCAAAAAGTTGACAGAGAATCAACCACCGCAAAGGTGGATGAAGGGGTGTCAGCGCAACATAGAGAATCAGCGCAACCTGAAGAGGAAACAACGCAAATAAGAACGGTTGCAACTGATGATGGAGAAGATTCAGACATCACCCCCTTATGCGGCGTTGTAAGGAGAATGTGCTGCAAGGTTCAACAATCAACCCCCTAATTTTGCAAAGTGCAGTAGAGGAAAAGAAGAGGAGAAGAAGAGAGGAGGAAGAAAAGCAAGAGAAGATGTTGCGGGCACAGCAAATCATCGCAGAAGGTAGTCGAAGAAGAAAATTACAAGATGAGGAGGTCGCCGCGACAATGCAATATCGACAGAAGAGGAAAGAATAAAGCTTGGGGAAGAACAGCACATTTTGCTGGCCTTTAAAAGAGAATCTGAAAAAGAAATGAGAGAAGAAGAGGAGGAAGAAAAGAAGAAGAAGGAAGAGAAGGAGAAGAGGCACAGAGCAAATGTTCAGTGCATTCGAGAAAAGAAGGGAAAAGAAATTGCGGAGTGGGAGAAGGAAGAACAATGCAAGGAAAGGGAAAGGAAACAAAAACAAAGATCCCGCCTTGCGTTGACAAAAGAGAAGGGCAAAGCAGTAGCGGAAAGTAGTGAGCTTGCGTTGGCTAAGGGACGACCAACAAAGAAGAAAGAGAATGATGATATGATGATGGAGATGGGATTCTTCCCGACGCCAACGCCATTGACGGACTTAATCACAAGTGTTGTATTGGAACATGGATGGGAAACATTTTGCCAGTGTCCATCCATCATCATCCCAACGGTAGTGCGAGACTTCTATAATGGACGGCTCCATGGCATCAGAGATGCGGTGACCATGAAAGGGGAAGTAGTGTCTTTCAATGCAAAGAACATCAACGAATTATATCAGATGAAGGACATCCCGGATACGCCGGGTAATAAAATCATTGATGATCCCATAGAACAACAGATGGAAGATGCATTGAGGATATTAATGAAACTGGGCACTCAGTGGTTAGTATCAATGAAAGGCATCAGAACCCTTGTGTTCAATAGATTGCTTCCAGAAGCGCAACTTTGGGTATATTTGGTGAAACGACGACTCATCCCAACTTCACATAACAAAATAATTTCGAGGGATAGAGTCATGGCCACATACTGCATCGCACGCGGCATTCCAATAGACGTGGGCCAGTTGATGGCAAGACAGATTCGAGGTTTTGTGGGGCACATAAGAGGCCAATATTTCTTTCCTTGGACAGTCTCAAGCCTATGCCTCTCACTAGGTGTGGGTATTGAAGAGGAACCAATGCCGGAAGTACATGGTCTCATCAACGTCAAGTTTTTTAGAATGCTTCTCAAAGATTCCCCACATTGCTTCGAACTTCCACCTAAAAGGCCCATGATCGACGTAAATGCGCCGCAGCAGTCGAAACCAAAGAAACAACACAAGGTTGACAAAGGAAAGGAAAAAGTCCAAGAGCCATCACCACAAGATCCTGAACCCTTGGACCCTTTGCCTTTGATCATCCGCCCTCCAAACCCTCCTGCAGAACCTTCTTCCCTACTTCCCGAGCATTTTACCAACCTTCTTCTTGCTTCTGATTCACCCAACACGTATCCAGTAGCTCTATCCTCCCCTTCATCTTCACCACAGTTTTCTCTTCCACCGCCGCATTTTGATGACCCACGTGATTTGGGTGAAGGCACTTCTGCCCAACCCCAAAACATTGATGGTGAAACATCGCAGACGCAACCCACCATTGCCACCTTAGCTGCTGAACTTGCTGATGTGTTCTCTTCTTTCTCATCAACATGATTATTTCTGCCAGCGAATAACAGAGGTACACGAGCGATAAGAAGAGTTGCTACGTAGTGTTGTGATGACCAGGCAGGTGTTGATCAACATTCAACGCAATATCTATACGATCCACCTGAACCAAAGACAAGTAACAGAGCGCAACCATGAGTACTTCAACTTCTTGACAGCCTATCTCTATGGTCCCATGGTGCCTCCGTACTTACAGCAATATTTGCACTTTGAAGAAGCTCCTCGTGTTCCTCCACAAAATCCTCCTCCTGAACCTCCTCCTCAATAAATCTATAAATTCTTTTACGGTCATTCTTTTATTTTTATTCCATTCATTAATTTCTATGTATAGAAGCTATTACTTGATTTTTTGTACATGCTAAAATTTTGTATTGCGTTATTTGTAATTCTTTGTATACTTGGTTAATTTTTAATACAACTGAGTAACAATTCTTCCCGTATGCGTTAGCCTTTTATTTATCATCCTTTGTCAATTATTGCGAGGTTCTTTATCTTTTCTTTTGCATTATTCATTGCACTGCCATAATGAATTATATGCATAGCCTTAGAAACATTTCCCACACTTTGTATTCTCTGACTAACACTTAGATAATTCGTAGCAATAGCACTGCTTTACCTTTTATCCTTCAAGACTCTGCTCAAACCTTATTTCAAAATTTTGACTAAGTGTTTGTCTATTATGTCTAAAACAATGCATTGAGGACCTTGTGCATCTCTAAATTTGGGGGTGGGGAAGGTCTGAGCAGATATGATCAAGTGGATGCGATCATTAAGAAAATGCATTCATCATTAAAAAAATAATAAATTTAAAATAAAATTTAAAAATAAAATCATACAAACTCCAACGTCGGCGCAAGGGAAAATCAAAATCTCAACCTGATAAGAGTTAAGTCGTGAAAGAAACCTGCTCGTAGTTGGATGTTTGTATGACACCCGTGGGAGCAAGCCAAGGCGGGTTTCCAAGAACGACAAATATGAAGAAAAAAAAGAAAAAAATGAGAGAAAAATAAAAGAATATAAGGGACAAATCCTCTGATCAGCAAAAGTTAAACTTAGCTTAAAATCAAGAGTTGACGTTGAGATTGGCACACAACCGTAGTTGGATGTTCACATGAAACCTGTGGGAACAAGCCAAAACGAAGGGTGTAACCATGATCAACAGTCTCTAATAAAATAATGCAACCCAACCACTGTATTCAAGTCATATCGAGTTGTTTTTGCATGAAGAGGTAAACATTCTTTTCAAAACAAGAAAGGAACTTTTTGAGTAGAGATTTGTTGTATAAAAGAATAAAGTAGGGCATGTTTATGAATTATCAAGGATAGAAAGAAATTGCGTTGTTAAGGTTGTCTAGGTGGAGCATTCGAAGCAACCAATCGACGCAAAATAAGGATAAGAAATGAACAATATTGCCTTAGTGGAAGATATGCTTGAGGACAAGCATATATCTAAATTTGGGGGTGCGATAACTAATAGAAATACAAGTTATTTATGCTGTTTTTTTTTAGATATTGCGGTAAAAAGAAAGAAAATTTACGTCGATAGTATAGAAATTGGCTAAAAAATGCGAAAATTATAAATGTCGTCAATACACCCACTAACACCAATGCAATGGTAGAATAGAGTGTTTCAATTTCTGTTTTGCAGGAAATCAGTCACCGCATGCGTTCATGGCTCAAAGATAAAATAAACAACGCATCTACGTCGCATTGCGCCCATCAATCAAGAACGAAAAGATGATCAACGAAATGACGGCGCATGGGACAATCGATCAAGAGCTTAGCGATCAATGCAATTTCAACCGCATGCGGTAATAAAAAACAACACCGCATGCGATGATCCTGAAGATGTAGAGAGCAACACATTTGCGGAGGATTCTGACAAATGTATAACTTTCAGTTTTGCATTTCTGATGGGTTGATTGCATAACAGAAGAAATATTCACTCCGCCATTTCAGGAACTACCATAACCATAAAGTGGGGACCACAAAGTCAAAGAGCCAAGCTTCACCTATAAATAGCTTCTACAAATTCACTGAAAGATATACTTGAATACATAGAGACGTGCATATATTGATTTCTGAGAGAGAGACTGGTCTGAGGCGACTGTCCAGAGTAGATCCGGGAAAAACCATGAGACAAGGCCGAAAGGTGAGTCTCCGGGCAAAGAATCCTTCTAATCCTCGTAGTTGAAGCTCTGTACAAGGTCACTTCTACCTGGAAGGAAAGCCTGAGAGGGAAGCCTTCCTCTCCACCACTTTCACATGCCAGCAAGCATAATCTCCGTTCAGGATCTGTGTCAAGACGTTGACACTCTTTCTATATTCGTTTCTCATCTCTATTTCATCATCTGTATTCATCTTCCTTAATCTTTCATTCACACCATGTATCAAACGCTTAATCTTAGTATTAAATGTTATTATCATTAACATTATCATCTCTCTATCTCTTTCTGTTCATCCATAGTCCATTTTCTCCATGATGTTTTCCTAATTCCCTGGGTAATTAGTAAGAATTAAGCGAGTAAGTTAATTTGTGTTAAGGAAATAATTAAGTTTAGCTAAAGCATGCTCGACGGCATCTTCATCTGTGAGAGTAGAAGTGAAGATGTTATTCCACCTATCGAGAGAGGGTTGGAAGAATACGTTAACTAAAGCGAGAAGTATTTCCAAAGATGGAAACAACCTTGCGTTCATCACGTTCATCCCTATTTTACCATCGAGATATGGGAACGCGGCCGATCACCGAGAGGTGTACGCCAAGGGAAAGCGGAACCTTAGTTGTATCTTTAATGCAATTGAAAAACTTGCGTTGTTTTTACTGTTTACTCTTTCCCCTTCTGCTTCATTCATAAAAACTTTCCATTGCATACCACGATTCTTTGTATAACTTCACAGTTAGTCTCGACCTTAGTATCGTGTATCATGTATCTTGTATCTTGTATCATATTAGTTTAATATTTTATTTTATCAACACAACTTTATTTTATCAACGCAATTTATATTTCTGTATAAACCAAATTCTTTATTCATTGTTAAACCGGTTGCATGTATCACAAAAGTAACGTATTAACGAAAACAATCCTTGTGTTTGACCTCGGATTATTCTGAGAAACTTGCATTGGAATTATACTTGGTTTCAGCGCAAGGAAACTTGTGACACGCATTACTCTATCGCATACTACAAGCATTTTATTAACAACGCATATATTTAGAAGTAGTATTGCATAAAGTATCTTTAACGCATATACTTGCTCATTCATTCATATTCATATTTGTCCAAAAGACTTAAAGATATAAAGATAAAAAATTAGCGTAACAAGTTTATGGCGTCGTTGCCGGGGACGTGAGCTTGTAGTACATTATCTATCATCATAGTGCATGCATAACAAGGAATTAATTTTTACCGTTACATTGTCCTACTTGGAGTTCAAGATTCTAAATCGACGATGCTTGGGTTTGCAAATGCACATTGTTTTTCTGAATGTATTCTTTCAATAGCTTCTCCAGTTGTGTGGAGGAAGTTGATGGTTGCTGCGATGAGCTTGGCATAAGTTAGTGTCTGTTTTGTCCTCGATGGAATCCAAGTGGTCCATCTCTATTCACATTTTGACCGCCATTTTGGTCTGTGTGTGACTGTTAATTTCTACCCCAAGAAAAATTTTGGTGGTTCCTTCAGCTCGAATTGTAAGTGTTTGAAAACAGGTTGTTCTTGATATAGTACACAAATTGTGGATTATGTGGGCACATCTCAAGAGAGTATGGATCACCACATATAATACAACTAAAATCGGTTACCTGATTCATAGTGTTGACCACGATTCCCAATGCCAACTTTAGTCATCGACATTGCTTGTAATAGATTTATCATCGCATTCACTTGTGTTTGCAGTGATGTAATGGCATCTTTTCCAAATGAACTTTCATTTATTCCTCTTATGCTTGCTCTTGATCCATATTCACCATCTTTCCGATCTTCGTGGTTCTTTGATAAGCGATCAAGGATATTCTTGGCTTCTGTATAGGTCTTATTCAATAGATCTCCAGTGGCAACAATATTTGTTGTTGTTTGCAATGCTTCATTCAAACCATCGTGGAAGATCTCCATTTGCAAATGATAACTTGTAGAAATACAAGTTATTTATACTGTTTTATTTAGATATTGCGGCTAAAAGAAAGAAAAGTTACGTCGATAGTATAAAAATTGGCTAAGAAATACGAGAATTATAAATTGTCATCAAAACACCTACTGACACCATTGCAATGGTAGAAAAGAATGTTTCAAGTCTATTTTGTAGGAAATCAAGTCACCGTATGCATTCAAGGCTCAAGATAAAAAGAACAACGCATCTACGTCGCATTGCGCCCGTTAATCAATAATGAAGAGACGATCAACGCAATAACGGCACATGCGATAATCGATCAAGAGCTTTGCTATCAACGCAATTTCAACCGCATGCGGGCAAACGATCGAAGATGTGAAGAGCAACGTAAATGCGGAGGATTCTGATGCATGTACAGCTGACCGTTATGCATTTTGGACGGGATTGATTGCGTAACAGAAGGAATATTCACTCCATCATTTCAGGAACTGCCTTAACAATAAAATGGGGACCACAATGCAAAGAGTCAAGGCTTCGCCTATAAATAGCTTCTGCAATTCCATTGAATAAATATTTTCGATACGGGAAACTTGATACTTGATCTGAGAAAGAGACTAGTTGAGCGACTAACCAGAGTAAATCCGAGAAGAATCAAGAGACAAGGCCGAGAGGTGAGTCTCCAGGCAAAGAATCCTTTCAATCCCCGTAGTTGAAGCTCTGTACAAAGATCACTTCTACCAGAAGAGCAAGCCTGAGGGGGAAGCTCTTCACTTCATCCATTCCACATGCCGACAAGCAAAACCTCCATCCAGATCTGTGTCAAGACATTGAAACTCTTCTGTATTTGTTTCTATCTCGTTTTCATCATTTGTACTCATCTTCTTTACTCTATCATTCACACCATGTATCAGACGTTTAATCTTAGTATTAATTGTTATGATCATTGCCATTATCATCTCTCTGTCTATTTCCGTTCATTCATGATTCACTTTCTCCATGATGTTTTCTTAATTCCCTGGGTAATTAATAAGAATTAAACAAGTAAATTAATCTGTGTTAAGGAAATAATTATGTTTAGCTAAAGCATGCTAGACGACATCTTCACCTGTGAGAGCAGAAGTGAAAATGCCATTCCGTCTATCGAGAGAGGGTTGGAAGAATGTGTTAACTAAAGCGAGAAGTACTTCCAGAGATGGAAGCAACCTTGTGTTCATCACGTTCATTCCTATTTCACCATAGAGATATGGGAACGCGGCCGATCACTGATTGGTGTACGCCAAGGGAAAGCGGAACCTTAGTTACATCTTTAACACAGCTAACAAACTTACGATGTTTTTACTAATTATTCTTTCTATTTTTAATTCATACATAAAGACTTGCCATCGCATACCATGATCCCTTGTATAACTTCACAGTCAGTCTCGAACTCAGTATCATGTATCATGTATCTTGTATCTTGTATCATGTTAGCTTAGGATTTACCTTTTAATGCACTTTTACTTTTATCACACTTTTATTTTATCAACGCAATTTATGTTTATCGCAATTAAATTCATGTACAAACCAAATCTTTTATTAATTGTAAAATCAGTCGCATATATCACAAAAGTAACACATTAACGAAAAAAATCCCTGTGTTCGACCTCGGATTATCCTGAGAAACTTACGTTAGAATTATACTTGGTTTCAGTGCAAGGAAACTTGTGACACGCATTACTCTATCGCATACTACAAGCATATCATTAACAACGCATATTTAGGAGTAGTGTGCCTAAGAGATAACACAGCATGACACTCCATTTCCATTTTTATGTCAGCAAATTTATGGCAACATGAGCTTGTATGATTCATATTCATCATTGTCCATATGCTTTAAAGACACACTCATTTTAGACCGTTACAAGTTTATGGCGCCGTTGCCGGGGACATGAGCTTATATCATACATCATATATTATAGTGCGCATGCTTAAAATAGAATCATCAAATTCAAGTCAACAAGTTTATGGCGCCATTGCTGGGGACATGAACTTGCATTACATTCATCCATGAGTAGTGTGAATAAGCGTTACATAGCATAAGATAAATTTTACCATTACAGCAAACAATCAGGTAGTCCATTATGTGGGCAGTTCTTCTCTAATCTTTTAAACCTTGCCCATGTGTCACTCAAGGTTTTGCTCTCTCTTTGCTGGAAATTAGAGATTTCCCTTCTCCTCTTTGCATTCTCCGTCGCTGGAAAATATTTCTTCATAAACCTCTCCACAACTTGATCCCAAGAGGTGATTTCACCTAGTTCAAGTGAGTAAGGTCATTGCTTGGCTTCATTATAAAGAGAGAATGGAAATAGGGAAAGCCTAATTTCTTCTGAAGTAATATTCAAGAGCACAAAGGTGTTACATATCTCAATGAAACTTCTTAAATGAGAATGAGGACCCTTGCTTGGTCTTCCTCCAAACTGTACAGCTGTTTGGATCATCTGGAGCATTACCGTTTTCATCTTGAATCTAATCCTATCGAACACTGGATGTATGATTCTAGGTGAAAAGTCATATAAAATTGGTGAAGCTTAGTCTCTAATTGGTCTGTTACAATCGTTGGCAAGAAGTATAGGATTGGTAGGAGCCACTGCATTGTTAACCACATTTTTTTCTACGTTATTAACCATATTAGGCACCTCTGGTTGTTCTGTGGGTCTACCATAACTTGAGCTTTGTTCTTTTGTCACCTCTTCTTATTCGATCTTATGTGTCTGTGAAAAGTTCTCTCGATCTCAAGGTCATATACTAGCTCAGACATTGTACCCTAGCTCATATAATGTTTGTATCTCTTTGCACATAAGGATGCAATACACCAAAAATCGAGACTTGCGAAAATAAAAAATAAAGATAGTACAATTACCTACCATAATCCTCAACAATGACACCAAAAACGTGATGCGTTTTTTAAAGATCTCATATTGATGAGTTCCATGAGTGCGTTCGGAACGCTCCGATCTCACCATGACCGAAACATAACATTATACATTCAACACATACAGTTATACAAATAAACTCTAATTAACGGCATGCTATGAATAAAAAAATAACAAAATGACAGAGTTCCATACTAGTTGAAAACAATCTTCACATTCCGGAACTCCAACGCAGCAGAACCCTCCAAGTGTTCTACCAACGCCCAGCGGATAACATCGACTGCAGCAGCATGAACAACGCGAACTCACAACCGCAACAGGGACGATACCACCATTAATGAGCCCCGGGTATTCTCGAAGTGAAAACCCAAAGGGTGGGCTTTGGTGAATTTGGTAGAGGAATGAGGAACACGATTCTGTATGCGATAAGCAAGTGGGAGGGTGAAGGACGCTATCGCATAGCAGAAGTGCTTATCGTTTAGAGGAACTACACGATCGTGTAGGATTTACTAAACGATCGTTTGGGAAAAGGTGTACGATCGTTTAGCTAAATCGGCACACTATACAATCGTTTAGAGAAGCTATCCAATCGTGTAAGCGAGAGTGTGCGATCGTTTAGCGCGAGATAGACGATCGTTTAGACGGAGAAGCGACATTGTATAGGCTCTTGAGCGATTGTTTTCTTTCACCAACGTGCTCTTCACCAAATCTTTTGGGCAAACGACGGACTATGCAAAAATGAAAACTATTTTCATTTTAACTCACCGGTTACAATAACCAACGCTGACCACTAACCCACGTCCAAACGTGATATTAAGATTAATTATCATATAATTAATCAATTAATTAATAAATAAATATAATCATATTATATTTATATCCTATAGTTTGATTCACATATCTACTATAGTATTTTCTCCTCTACTTGATATAAATCATATTTATATCTAACTTCCTCCAAAATAATGTATCTCATACATTTAGCCAATTATATCATATATAATTAACCAGTCCAATTATATCATATATAATCGAATTTCCGCTTGTCAATGTGAACATTTCAAATTAACCCAAATACTGGTTCGACTTTATCCAAGCTACCCAGGGGACCTAATAGACCTGTGGCTCGAAGCTTCAACAGTACGTGAATAGCTGACTAAACTCTTTAGCCACGAGACCCACCATTCGTTAACTGTCAGGCATTCCACTAAAGACTAGTAGTTGAACTCTTCTTACCACAGATATATTTATGTGTCCATCAGATATAACCAATCATGAGTACGATGACCCTTCACAGATGCTCATAAGTACAGCTAGGCCAAATTATCATTTTGCCCCTGTAGTTACATCTCACTCCTTAAGTACCACTGATTCCTCTAATGAACAATACAACATAGTCCTACTATGTGTGAACACCTCTTGGGCCAAGAGAAGGTATGTGGCGCCACATCGTTCAAGCTCCGTAATCAGCCCTTAAGGGAGCTATCTATCTAATTATCCTTACCTCGGGGAAGGAGTGAATTCCATCTCGTGTAGCTAAGTTCCCAGCTCCTAAATCAGATGAATCCTTAAAATGGTAGGTTTGAATCGGCGATCTAGCCACTCGCACATACAAATCAAAAGACCGCCCTCAATGGCAGGAGTTCTCAACTCACTCAGGATTGAGGTCATATTACCTATGTTCATCCTAGTGAAGTGAAGTCTCTGTCATGAACGGTGTTATATAACGAGACGTTAACACTTCGTGGTCAGGTCTTATACAAACTCTTTGTATAGGATGCCCCCGCTCGCATGTCCCCAATATGAATAATCAGGATCAGACCATCTGTGACAAGTCACAACACTTGTGACCATTTCTCAAAGCAGGCCGCGTCCATAATGTTACCAGGATAAGGTTTTCCTCCTTTATCCATATACTACAGACCATTTTGGTCATCACTCAAGACATGATCCACTTGTATATCACCACATACATGCTTGAGTCACATACAGACAACTAGGGATTTTGTGTTTATTGGTTTTTGGTAAGGCAAATAAAACAAGTAAATGAGCAAAATACAAGATGTGAAGTAAATATCATATATTAGCAACATAAGCATTCGTACAAACTTTTTATAAACTACAAGACACGAGACTTTAGGGCATCAATCCCAATAGTTTTGGGATGATACAATGAGAATTAAACTTAAGTCATGTGTTTTAAGCACAAAATACATTGTTTTATCTAATTGAACTTAAGTGCAAGCTCAATCAGAGTCCCAGAGAGTCTAGGGTCAAACACAAGGATTACGCCTAATTGTGCGATGAAATAAGTATTTTGATCTTGACGCGAATTGCTCCTCAAGTATGCGATGATGTGGATTTACTTAATCAACCCTACTAACTACAACTACCATGTGTGAATGATGGTGGGTGTGTGAGTGACGAAGCGACAAATGAGATTTCAATAAATAATTACAACATAAAACAAAGCAGCTTCAAGGGTCAAGAAATGAGATTTCAATAAATAAAGTAGGGTTGAGAAAGATTTCTTCTAACATTTCCTAAGCAATGCATAAGGTATGCGTTCATGTAAATTAATCATAAATTTTGAACTTGACCTCTCAGTGCTTTGAGCTACAATACCCTATTTCTAGGATGCATGCGATGAACATTTAATGCAGAAGATTAACTTTTATTTCTAAGGCTACTTCTTCTCTTGTTTAATGAGTTCTAAAATCTCTTATTTTCTCAAGCAATGATTGATTCTATTTAGAGCAATCTCTCGATTTGATCTAAAAAAGTTTATGAAGTATACAATAAACAAGATGAACGCTTAATTATGTATTACTTAATAACATGTTAGTCTTATCCTTCCCAACCCATTATGAATTTAGTTGCTCATGTTAGATGGAAGAAACATGGATGGATGAAAGAATGTGATGCCATTCATATTGATAATGAGAGTTTTTCAATCTCTACAAAATAATACAAATACTAATAATAAGAAGAATGAAATAAAAGACAAGGGTGACGAGTGTCAAGCTGCAGGTTGTAGTTTCTTGCTTCCTCGACTCCAATGGTAGTTGCTTCACAGTGGTTGTAATGGTGGTGGTGTTCTTCTTCTTCATTTTCAGAGAATAAAATTGAGATTTCACTCAAAATTCCTCAAAGAAAAGCTTCAGAATGGTGGCTATGGCAGACTTGAAGTGGAAAAAGAGCATGACCTTGGCCAATTTCTTGGTTAGACATTTGATACTTAGGCAATTCTTCGATGGGCTATTTATAGGTGTCAAAAGGAAGATTTCATCCCTCTTTCTAATGATTATGCTGACGCCTCACATTAAATTTCATGCCCTACCGCGCTCACGTCAGAGATTCATTGGCTCTTCCATGAACTTTCCACATTAGCTACCAACTTGATCTTTTTTATTTGACTTCCATCGTCCACGCGTCTGTCGTATTTCTGATCATGTTTCATCTCATCGCGTGGAACTATGCGATGCTAAATTGGGCGTCAGATTTAATTCTATGCATTTACGACTACGATTTGTTTCTTTTGCCGATTTTCTTCATTTTTTAAAGAATCTTGCGTCCAAAAGTGACAAATTTTATAATTTTCAAGGATTATCAGTTTTGTAGGCATGTGATCGCAAGATAGATTAATTGCACAATTTTCTTATCAAGGTAATGCATTTTCCTATGAATTTTCCTAATTGTTCTAAATAAAAGAGGAAAAATAACTTTTATTTTTACAAGTTATCAGTTGTATTAGTGTAAAATATAAAGAATCAAATGTTTGCACAAAAAAAAAATCATTAACCATAAAAATTAAAATTCATATTTCACAAATATGGGCAAAAAATAAGATAAAATTTGTTTTTTTTTTAATTAACATTTATGGTTGAGTTAAAATTACTTTAGAGTTAAAATTGAAGGTTAGGAATTAGAGAAAATGTTCATTTTATTGGAATATGACATGTCTTGGGAGATGTAGATAAAATTGTTATACAATTGAGTATTCAAGTTGTGTGGTGAAAATATGTTACATTTTTCAAGAAGGAAAAAAATAAAAAATAAATAAAAATTGTTAGTTTTTAAGCTTCTTTAGTGTTCATGATTGAAAGCAAAGTAGTTGTGAGGAGTTTTTATTTGTTTGGAATATGTTTGGTATTTACGAAGGGAAAATATATATTTTGTGTAATTGAATGTTAACTTTGTAGGAATTTGTTTAATGTATGTTAACTTTGTAGGAATTTGTTATGTTTTAAAAATGGAAAAAAAGAATAAAGCATTTTCTAGCGTTAAAAATTTTAGGAAAATATGTGCATAGTTGGAAATTTAAAAAAAATAAAGGAAAAAAATCAAGACAAAACAATTTCGTTTAGAAAAATTATACCAGATACCCAAACTCAACTTCTCTTTACACCCTAAATACAAACTTTCTGACTCAACTCAATACAACTCAACACCCCAAACACAAACATTTCAACTTAAATCAACTCAATTCTGCATCCCAAACACAAATAATCTAACTCCATAGATAATCTAACTATAAACTTAATTCAACTTTGCGCGCCAAACGCCCTCTAAATATATAATGAGATAGATGAAATGATGCATAAGAATAACACATTAACTACATGAAAAGTGAACTTCATCCGACCATAATTTACAAAGAAATTTTACACAAAACATAACTTACATGATCTAGATGGTTTGAACTTATTATATATCTAATGAATAATTGTAGCTTAATGTGGTGTAATATTAAGAAAAAAAACATGTAATTCAAGAGATCGAATAGCATTTGATGATATATAAATATTTCATTGCATTTATGAAAAAAAAAAAAAAACATAAAAATGAACACGACCCTAGTTCGATTGATATAAAACATTATTAGTTAACCTTTCTCTGTTTAGGGTCAGCTCACCAACTATCTTTTTGAAGCAGATAGTTCACAGTATTGCCAAGGGCGCACTAGCTATTCTTCGACTGCTGCCCAAAGCAATGGCTTGATCCAAAGTGTGCGGCTCAGCTCCGTGGGCTTCCCTAACGTTCAGAGTTGTTCTGGTTTGAGAAAGGACTCAATATCGAGAGACTCAGCCACCGAGGACTTTATCGCACCTTTATGTCTCCATCTCTCGAGTGGGGCCTCGGCCCGGGAAGGGGAAAGTGGCCGAGCGATTGATTCTAGCGGCGGATAATAGGAAAACCTCTCTCGTGGCCCTTGGCAGATGTGACTCTCAGAGTTCTGTAAAAGCAACGGGAAGCCCTAATAAGGAAAGGGGCAGGCAATAGCAAACACAATAAATAGGGGTAGGGGCTTTGTTTGGGGAGTCGAGAACAGCGCATATTCCAACAAGACCAATCAAATTGGTTTGCAGGATTCTTTGATGCTGATGGTACACGTAGGACTTCATCTTTTATGAATGCATACACCTGACCTTCCAATTTTCTAGTGACGGGGGTCGTGAGAGATAGCAATGAGATAGATGAAATGATGCATAAGAATAACACATTAACTACATGAAAAGTGAACTTCATCCGACCATAATTTACAAAGAAATTTTACACAAAACATAACTTACATGATCTAGATGGTTTGAACTTATTATATATCTAATGAATAATTGTAGCTTAATGTGGTGTAATATTAAGAAAAAAAACATGTAATTCAAGAGATCGAATAGCATTTGATGATATATAAATATTTCATTGCATTTATGAAAAAAAAAAAAAACATAAAAATGAACACGACCCTAGTTCGATTGATATAAAACATGTATCTTTAACTAAGGGATAATCTTCCACCTTGCATAAAGTTGAACTAAAGAAAACAAACGAAAGAACAATGTGGTTAGAGAAAAATATCAATTTAAGATATGTGTACATACATATTGCACCTTTAGTTTTGTAATTTCAAAGGTCTAAATTTTGTCTCTTTATTTCCCATCAATCTTGAAAATAGTATTTTTTAAAGTTCATTTTTATTGAAATATGTTAAATAATAATCACAATTTTCAGGCAAGAGACAATACAGTATGAATATGCTATAAAAATTATAGAGAAAAAGTCTAATATAGACTCTTTTTAAAGGAAAGTTAACAACAAACTAGGGACTAATTTTAAGATTAACAAAAGTATCTAAACTAAATATGGGCATTTAGAAATATAATAACTAAAATAGAGCAAGTATCAAAATAGTACTTTATTAATAATTACTTACAAAGAATTTGGTTACATTTCAAGTTTATACCTTGGACTTAAGCAAGTTTCTATTTCATACTTAAATTTTCAAAAAGTGTCTAATAGACTAATAGGTTCTTACCTATTCCATTTTCTAAGAAAAGTGTTTGATCAATTAGATATAATGAATTATATGATTAATGCTCTTCCAAATATCTCATTTTGTGTTTAGGACGTTTGTGAACTTTTAAAAAAAAATGTCAATCAATCAAAGGCTTACTGGATACAATTGGAAATTAGAAAACATATTAGTCATTACACATAAAATTCTAAATTTAGGGATCTACGAGTCATGAAATTGTATGTTTACAGATTTAATAGACGTTTTAAAGTTCTATTAGAGATTGTTTAAAGTCTATAGTGTAGGGATGAAAGCCCAAATGCAGCGGGAGAATACAAAACCAAACTCAAAATTAATTTACGATTTCTAAAATACCAGTACACTGGAAAATTTCAAAAATCACATAGACCAACAAAAATACAACCTATTGTAAAATTAATCATAGATTAAGCATGCTTTAAAAATTATAGAAAAAAGGAAAGAAACTTACTTTTGTAGAACTGAATAATTATCCAATTCTTCAATTGGGATTTCACGAACATCACCAAAATTGTAAGTTTCTTATCCTCTGAGAAACCTTGAGGATTGATTTATGGGAACCAATAATTAATTGGGAAGTAGGAAGAATTTTAGAGATGAGAAGGAAAAAAAAACCAGTTGCATCAACCTCTCCCTACATTTTGCAGGTGTTTTATCAAAGAAGAGAGAAAAAAAAAAACATGGGAGTCATCCCACGTTTATGTGGGAGTTAACTTTTAATTAAAATTAAATAAATTAATTTAATAATTAATTAAAACTTATTTAATTAATGATTTTATTTAAATCATTTTTAAATGAAACATCTCTCATATAACCTATATTTAATTCAATTAATTCAATTAATTCAATCAAATCAAATCAAATCATATTAAATAATGATTTAATTCTCCAATTAAATAATTACCAAACTGAATATCAAATATTTAATTTAACTTACATTTGAATCATATTCAATTGTATTTCTCTCATAACCCGTAGTTCTAATGTGCATCAAATACACATTAATTTTATCTATAGTTTTAATATGAATATAATTCATATTAAATTAATATTTGAACTCTTTAAAATATTTAATTCTCCATAAATTTTTTAATCATATCCAAAATAAAATTTATATTATAAAGTTTAATTAAAATATAAACTTTATATTATAATGATCATTATACATTATATTATTTCTCTAAGTGAATTTGAACATTTCAAATTCTATTCAAGACATAGTTACCTCAATTCCCTTTACGAGCTAGGAAGGGGACCTTATGGACCTACAGATCAGAAGCTCCAATGATGTGAGATTAATTGGTTAAACTCATTAACCACATTAATCAATATTCGTTAACTGTGGTTACATTCCACTGAGGACCCACAGCTTCAATCTTCTCATTGTAGATATATTTATGTGTCCATGAATATAGACTATCAATAACAAGTTAGTCTTTCACGAGTGTTTGCAATACTAGCTAGGTCAAATTACCATTTCACCCCTAGGTTACCTCGTATCATTAAGTACTAGTGCTCTTCTAATGAACAACTTGTTTATGGTTCAATCATTAAACAGAAACCCCTCTCAAACCAGTGAAAAGATAGGATCTTCTGTTCAAGTCTCAGAGACACCACTTAAGAGAACACTCATCTACTTACTCTAAAGTCGGGAATGAGTGAAATTCATCTTGTATTATTATGTTCCCAGCTCCCCACTCAGTTTTGTCTCAAAAATAGTAAGCTTATTGAGTCAGCGAACTGACTACTTTCACCCATACAAATCAAAGGACAATCATTATAGGTGTTCATAATATACTCAGGATTAAGACTACGTTATCTAGGTAATCCTATTGAAATAGAAAACTAACTAGTCAACGGTATTATATCTAGTGGTTACTATTTTTTGGTCTGGTCTTATGCAAACTCATTACATAGGATACCCACACTCGCATGTCACCTACACGAACGCGTTGGATCATTGTCTTTTTATCAAATACAAAGTGGGTTATATCCATAATGTCACCAGGATAAGATACCCAGCCATATCCCTATACTATAGTCCCTTTAAGCTGTATCTTGAACATTGATCTTTGTATGTCTCCACATATAATTCAAGACTCACAAGACAACCTAGGATGTTTTTATTGGATTTAGGGTTATTAAGACAAAATGAATACAACACAATCAATAATACTTATTGAAATAACATCGATAACTCTTTATTGATGACAATTAATTATTTACATTTACTATCTATGAGTTTTAGGGCATAAAACCCAACATATACCACATAAATACAAACTCGAATGTTCAAGTATTAAACTTAAGGACTGTTTTTTTAAAGTATTGACAATTGAAATCTTTTGATGCCCCAAAATATAGAAAAAATGAACAGTAAAAAAATATTAAAAAAATATTAAAAAAAAGATGCCCTAAACATGAGAATCTCGAAAACCCATGTAATTAGGAGTGGATAAAAAACTCTTGAGATTCCCCTGTAAGAGTGCCACACCCCCTCTCGATCTTATCTTTTTCACCTAGAAGGAGGCGTGAGATATCAAATACCACCATTTTGTGATATTTGCTGTCCGTTTTGACCTATTTTGCTCACAACCTGATATCCATTAGATTTTTCTAATCAGACAATACTTTTAAGAATAACTTATTTATTACAAACAACTTAATGTTTATACAATTTATGTTACACAAATCTTGGATACAACTTAAATAATTCCAGCTCCTAAATTACAGAAACTCATAAACAACAGACTTGAACCCTAAAGTGTGGTAGACATTAACCTCAAACGGCACCCTAAAACTCTTTCCTTTTCACTAGCTGAGGGAGGGGGGACAAAACATTTGGAAAACTTAAGTTAGGAAGCCCAGTGACCAATATTTTATGAAACAAACTTTTATATTTCAAACCATTTTTGAAAGCTTATAACAACGCATGCTTTAAAACTTAATCAAGAAACTTTCTTCAAATGCATGAAATAGAGAAATACCTTTTAACATATATTTAACTCTTTTCAGTAAAGCATCACATGAATTTAACTAAATGTGTGATAACGCATGATAGAACAATCATTAAACTTGTACCCGAACATCCCTGGAGTGGACCAACTCAACACACCCAGGCACTAAGGTGGAACCAACTCAACACACTCAGTCACTGAGGGAACCAACTCAACATGCTCAGTCACTGAGGTGGAACCAACTCAACACATTCAGTCTTTGGTAATACGAAACCAACTCGACACATAGTAGTTGTCGTACGTGCATGCAGAGCTCAAGTATCTAGTTGAGGGTACTAGATCCAATGGTTTGAAAATCTTTCTCAAACCATTACTTTTCAAAATAGCGCATGAATAATAAAACAAGAGTTTATAATTAAATTCATAATTCAGCACATGATGATAAAATCATATTTATCAATATAAACCTTAAAATAACTCATAAACATAATTTATTTCATCAAATACATTCAAGCATAGTTAAACCAGGGGTTTTTCTTTTAGGAAGGGACACTTACAATTAACCGGTAAGGATTTCTCTTTTTCCAAGCCTTCCCAGCTTTCTAGTTTCTTCTTGGATCCCTGATTTCCCCCAAGCTCCAACTCATCCTAAATTTATCCTAGTTTAGCTTAGAATCCTATGTTTAGGGGAAAAATAACTTTATAATACCCTCTTGTCCCTAAATTTAGCTTTCCAATGCTAGCTGATGTAAGATTAGGCTTTTGTCAACCTAAGGCAGGAGTAGGCGCAGGGGCAGTCTTCCTCATATCAATTGGGTGCATAGCTTATCTTGTTGGGGCGCATCTTCCTTCAGTTGGGCGCATAGTTGGTCCTTCACAACTCATACTTAGCTTATTGAATGCATCTCAAACTCTAATTGGATGCATAACATGTCAACAAACAATGGGAACGGTCAGCCTCCTCTTTCTCGCCTTAGTGACTTAATTTCTTCATCTCACACCTCCCTCTTGAACTTCTTTGAGAGTTTCATGAAATTATGAAGTGAAATGAACTCCTCTCATGGTATTTATAGACTCTTCACCTCACCTCTTTGTTTGACAGCTCCTCATTGCATGTGTTGGATTTAGTGTCCTAAATCTCGTGGATCTTGTAGTTTGTAATTTGTAAATACAAATTATTTATTTAAGAAAATAAGTAGTATTTTATTCGACATTTAGAATGCATAACTCAATCCAATAAACTAAGTTCAAAGGTTATTTTATCTAACTTGAATAGTATGTAGACACATACAAGTTGATCATGTTCAAGTAATAAATTAAAAGGTCTGCAGTATATGGATAGGCTAGGTGCCTATTCCGGTGACACTGCAGATACGACCCACTTTGTAAGTATTACAAGAGCTGTAAGTGTTATAAACGATTTGATTCAAATCTTTCATGTGGAGACATGTGAGTGAGGGTATCCTATACAAAAAGTTTGTATAAGACAGGAACACAAAATGTTCAGCTCTCTCTTTATAACACCATTGATAAAAGAGATTAACATTTCATAGAATGACCATAGGTAACTCAATCTCAATCTTGAGTAGTTATTGACTTCTTTCTGTGAAGGTAATCCTTTGATTTGTATGGGTGAGAGTGGCCCATGTCACCGACTCAATAAGTCTACCACTTTGGGGATTTAAGTAGGTAATTGAGAACATAACTCTACAAGATGGAACTCACTCCTTCCCTCTTTTAGGAAAAGTAGATGAATTGCTCTTTTAAATGTTGACTCTGTTGGGATTGATGTCCTAATTCTCCCAAAGTCTCGTAGTTTCTAAACTGTACACATTGTTATGAATAAAATAAGAGTTATTTTATTTGACATTTACTCATATCCAATAAACAAAGCTCCAGGGTTATTGTATGTAAACTTAAGCAAGTATATGAGATATACAAGTGGATCATGCCTTAAGTGATAACCTAAAAAGGTCTATAGTCTAAGGATTAAGGAGGGATACCTGATCCTGGTGACACTATGGATACGGCCAGCTTTCTAAAAGTTTACAAGTGTTGTAAACTACTACAGATGCATTCATGTGGAGACATGCGAGCGGGGGTGTCCTATACAAAGAGTTTGTATTGGACCGGACCACGAGACGAATAGTCTCTTTATATAACGTCGTTGATACTTGAGACTTACATCTCACCTAAATGACCATAGGTGACATGACCTCAATCCTAAGTGTTTTGAGAATTCCTGCCTTTGAGGACGGTCCTTTGATTAGTATGGGTGAGACTAACCAAATTGCCAACTCAACATGCCTACCTTTTTGAGGATTTGTCTGATTTGGGAGCTAAGAACTCAGTTACACAAGAAGGAATTCACTCCTTACCCGAAGCAGAGGTAAGTAGATAGATTGTTCCCTTAAGTGCTGATTCCGGGTCTTGAACATAGTGGCCACAGCTTCTCTTTGGAAAAGAGAAATCAATCATAATAGGACTATGACTTATGTTCATTAGAGGGATCAATGGTACTTAAGGAGTTAGATATAACTATAGGGGTATAACGGTATATTGGCCTAGTTGTACTTACGAGCGATTTGTGAAGGGTTATTGCACTGTTGATTGGTTGATATGGACACAAAATATATCTGTAGTGAGGAGAGTGCATTTGTCGGTCTTTAGTGGAGTGTCTGGCAGTTAACGAATGGTGGATCCCATGACTAAAGAGTTTAGTTAGTTATTCACTTACCGTTGGAGCTTCAAGCTATAGGTCCATAAGGTCCCCTTCGTAGCTCAATGGATTCAAGTTAAGAATCGGTTCTTGGGATTGATTTGAAATGTTCAAATTGACAAGAGAAATTTGATTATATATGATATGATCGGTGTGATGTATGAGATACATCAAGTGGAGGATTAATGTAAATGAGATTTATATTAAGTACCATAAAATAGAAAAATAACTATGGTTTATATGTTTCATGAGATTAAATATTAAAACTATAGGTTATAAATATAATATGGTAAGTTGGTTACCATATATATTTATAATAATATTAATTATTAAATAATAATCTCTTTTTCTCTAATAACCAATTGAGTGGGAGGTTATTGGTGGTTTTATGATAACCGTGAGATAAAAGGAAAAAATGTTTTCCTAATTTTAGAAGAGTTACTATTCTCAGAAAGAACTCACAGATTGTTGTCAAGTGAACTGGTTTCACTAAACGATAGCTGAAAGAGAAACTAAATAATCATGGAGTGTTACTATACGATAGTTCACTCAGCTGGTCGTAACTAAACGATCGCAAGGCATTCTCTATACGATAGGTTTCCGTCTTCTACACGATTGAGCATTCGTCTATACGATAGACACTTCTCATCTCCCACTTGCTCAATCGTCTACAAGATTGTTATTCCTCCGGTCTCTTCCTCTAACGAAGTCCACACAGAGCCCACACTTTTGGATTCTCACACCAAGAATACTAAGGTGGCCATTGTGGTGGTGTCTTCACTTAACTCGATTGAGTTCGAGGGTTTAGAGGTCGTTCGTTGGGTTCGTGTTCTTGGAGATCATTGAGTTCATGTTTGTTGTTGATCGTCCTGTGTTGTGGTTATTATGTTCAAGCATTCGTGTATTTCTGTCTTGGAGGCTGAACAAGCGTTCGTGATCGAGGGAGTTTAAAGAATGAGTCTTCAAAGGTATGTACTTGTTATCCCTTCATTATTCAAAGCATGCTGTAATTTTGTATTGTGCATGACCTGTTAGTTTCCGTCTCTTGACTGTAATTGTGTATGTTCAATTTCGAATGGAATTTGGAACGATCATTCCATTGCTCATGGAAATCCTCATGTCTGATTTCCTTCAATTGGTATTAGAGCCAGGTTGTTTTGATATTCCAAATTTCATTTCTGTTTTGAACTTCTTTTACAGTCGTGGTGGGTTTTATACATTGCGTTTAAGTGTTAAATGTATTTATGGATGGTGTCATTGAATGTTTGCGAGTTAATTGCCTCTTCTTTAAAGCTTTCTTTTGATTACAAAGTGTTAATTTGTAAGGGCCCCTGTGCTTTTGGGCATAATTAAAAAGCAATTGAGTCGTTCGTGATGAAGTTTCAAAGCATGGAGATATGGTTCTCAGCGAAGAAGAAGACCAAGAGTTGGTCGTATCGTGTAGCTTCAGGTAAACGACCGTTGAGATTTGGCTAAACGTTCGTGTAGATTTTTCTATGTGATTATGTAGTATTTACTAAACCATAGCAATGCTAAACGATTGGGTAAAGTGTTTGCTCTATCACGTAGCATTGGTTGCCCGATCGCGTAGATGCTGGAGGTAAACGATCGAGTGAGAGCATTTGATGCTCATCGTTTAATAAAAGACGCACGCACTAAGCGATCGTGTAGTTAGCATGCCTCATCACATAGTCACTGACTACACGATCACGCGGTATATGATACTTAGGCACTCGTTCATTGATCGTTTAGACAATTGTGCTTCACTGCATCGTTGTCGTTTAGACGACCGTTTAAGGTTTGCGTTATGCATTGTGCATTGCACGATCACGTACCTCATGCTTTATCGCATAGTAAAGGTACATGATCGTTGCTAAACGATCGTTTGGCTCTGGAAGCGTAGGTAAACAATTGAGTAAAGCATTTACTCTTTTGTGTAGACGATCACAAGGAAGTTGGTACACGATCAGTGGAGACGCGAACTTCAACTGGACGGTTCAAGACCTGATTCGCCTGTATGAACCAGAGACTCTTTGCTTTTGTAATAGTTAGCTTTTAATTTTGAGGATTTGAGGCTAATTATCCCAGTTCATCAATTTTTGTTTAATATACATGAGATGTATGTGGTTTATATGGCATAGTGTATGACATATAGATTTGAAACCCACCTTAGGTTGTGCAATTATTCGTGCATCATGTATTATAAGTGTTATAATATGGCATGATAAAATTACAAGAAAGCATGTGCATGCTTCATGAAATATAAGAGTTATATTTATGCATGCAGTAAGCATATTCATGCATCATCTTTATATTATAAGCGTTATAGTATAAAGGTGAATGGAAGTATGTTTGCTTGGTTTGTTGCTTGGTTATATAAGTGTTATATAAAAGAAGCAATGAATGAAAAATGCATGGAACATGACACTTAGGCTGTTTGTAAGCATTATGAATGTCTTGTATGTTTTTGCTTTGCGTTGTGAATGGTTTTGTTTGTTTCTGTTATAAGTGTTATAATAGAAATTAGAACTAAAATTGATAAGAAATAGTTGCATGCGGACTTAGGCAAACTCATGTTTTAAAAAGATTTTAAAATTGGATTGAGATAGACCTAAGTTCAAGGTTCTAATGGGATTAACAACCTAGTTTAATCTTTTTAAATCGATTTAATAGGATTAAATTGATTGGCATAAAAGATTAAAATTGTATTAAATATATCTATAAAGGACCTTTTGTCTAAGGCGGGTTCGGTTTAGGCTGGGGTACTTAAGTTGACGGAAATGGAACACCCCTACCTGGGAACTTATCTGAAAAGGTAAATTAGATAGATTTTCTACAAGCATGCGACAGTTGGTCAAAGACTCCGTTAAAGAGTTTAATGGATGATGATCAAAAGTTGTTCAACTATCCAAGATAAAAGTTACTCTTGGGCAAACCTAAACAGTCACTTAGGTAAAATTCTTAGTCGTGTTTTTTCTAAGTAAACTAAACCCTAGGTTATAAAATACTCAGTGGGAGGAAGAGATGTATATAATATGTCAATGATTCCACTCATGTTTATCCCTGAATGTTTACGTTGTGAGATTCATGCTTGGCCTCGTAGTGCCCTGGGAGCATTCCCCTTCGGATGGTATTTGCATGAGTCAATATCAAGGTGGACAGAGAGAGTATTTATAGTAAGTGGGTGAAGGGTGTGTGTCAACACGTCCAACGGTCTCCTTCATTGGTTCGCACCGTGAGATCATTCTTGCATTCCCTCGTGGCGCCCTGGGAGCATCCCCATTTGGATGGATTTTGTGTAGTTGGTCAATATCAAGGTGAACTCCAAAAATGGATAGGGTCACTTTAGTTTTTGTCCCAATCGAATTTTTTTCCTTCGGATTGGCTGCTTGAGGCGAAACTTTAGGGCCTAAAATCGTGGGTCACACTTACGAAAAATTGTTAAGTAAGTTAATGATTTCTTGACCAAATAAATGATGGCTAGTCGTTATAGGAACAAAAGTTATTCTAGTATTAATGGCTAGTTGAGAATGTCTCAATTCAGAAGAGGGATAAATTGACCACCCTTCGGCAGCTTTTGTCCTAAACCTTTGGAACGTCATTGCGAAACCATATGTCACACAAGGTTCATGCTAGTTTTGCTAAACCGTATTGGATGTTGTATGTTTTTCAATGAGTATTTGTTTAAAACCTAACGTAAGTCAATGTGTTTTTGTTTTCAGCAACATGTTTGATTTTTCGTTAAATGCCTTTAGTTTGACCGATTTCATACAGTGGAAAGAGTCTTGTAAAACGTATTTTGTGGTAAACGACCTCCAGTTTGTCATGGTTGAGGAGTGTCCTCAAGTCCCGACCCTTGATGCACCATGAAGTGTTCGTAATGCATATGAGTTGTGAATGAAGGATAATTCATTGGCCCAACTTCACATATTGGCTAGCATACCTAATATTTTGGCCAAAAGGGCTGAGAACATGGTCATTGCACGTGAGATCATGGATTCGTTCCAAGATTTGTTTGAAAATAAGTTCTTACTTTTTTAGCACAAAGGGATGGAAGACAAAACCAGTAGTGTCAGTTTCCAAGTTAAACTCCAGGAAGAGAAAGCAAGTGTTGCTGACTCTGTTAAAGTTCATAGAAGATGTGTGTTCTCTGAAATTAAACTTGGAGCTTATTTAGGTTCTAGTACTGATCCACTACTCTCCAAAAGAGGAGGAAGTCTAAAGACAGTAAATATGATTTATTGGTCTTGGAGACGTGTTTGGTAGAGAATGATGATTCTGCCTAGATCCTTGATTCGGGTGTTACTAATCACGTTAGTTCCTCTTACCAAGATTTAGATCTTGGAAAACATTGCCACAGGGAGAGATGACTCTTTGAGTCGGTACTGGTGAGGTTATTTCAATTGTTACTATAGGCAGACTGGAGTTATTTTTGGACAAGAAACTTTGTCTATTATTGGATAATATTTTTGTAGTTCCTCATATCAAGAGGAACTTAATCTCGGTTTCTTGTCTCATTGAACAAGGTTATACCGTCTCCTTTTCTGAGAGTAAAGTATTTATTTTCAAGAATGGGATGAAGATTGGTTTTGGTTCAATGGAAAATAACTTATATGTACTAAGGCCATTAGTCATAAAAGCCAAAATGAAATGTTCAGTATGGTGACAATAGCTAAAAGACCAAAGGTTTCTCCTAAGAAAAATGCCAATTGTAGGATTGTATCAACAGCAGCAGAAGCACAAGAATCATCTAAGCATTCAAATTCACTATTTTTGGCATAATATAAAGCATGCTTCTGCAGAAAAATGGGTTTCAAGACATACCTCTTGTAGAACTTCTTCAAAGCTTCTTCTCCAGCTGCAATCTTCTCCATATCTTGTTGTAGATCACCTCAAGATCTTCTCCACTATTCTTTTGGTGCTCTGGATTGAGTTGTGGGACTCAAAACAAGCTTGAATCAAGGGATGAAGGAGAACAGCTCACTACAGCAACCTTGTTGAAGAACCATTCTTCAAACCAAATTTTCTCTCAAAATTCTATAGATTACATGCTCGATTTTCACTCCAATCTCTTCATTATATTGCAAATAAACATGCAAAGAGAAGAGTTGCATGAGTTGCAGCTCATGCTTGGAGAAGACAAAGGCAAGACATTGCAATATGTGTGAGCTAGTTAGGTGATGGATAATGGAAAATTCCATTTTTCTATTTTGTGTTTTTGTTTTCTTTTCCTTTTTCAATTTTATCTAAAAATCAAATTTTGATTTCATAAAATCTATTTTGATTTTAAAAATGAAAATTTAATTAATTTCATAAATTAATTATTAAATAAAACTTAATTAATTTAATATCAAATATTAAATTAATTTTAACATATATCCATCTTTATATATTTAAATCATATTTAAATATATAAATTCTCTTATTCCGTTTAATTCTAAAATTAAATATAATTATATCTCATATAATTACTAATTCCCTTAATTCTAATTTGAATGTTTCAAATTAACTTATCACGCTATTCTAGAGCTAGTCCATTACGAGCTAGTAGGGGGACCTCGCAGACCTACAAATCATGGGTTCCAACGATCTAAGATTAATTGGCTAAATTCATTAGACCAGATTAATCTCCATTCGTTAACTAATGGGTCATTCCACTAAAGCACATAGTTGCACTCCTCTCACTGTAGATATATTATGTCCACATGATTTAACCATAATTAGCAAGTCGATCCTTCACAAGTTATTCGTAATAACAGTTGGGTCAAATATCTGTTTTACCCCCGAGATTACGTTTTATTCCTCAATTCCCTACTGATCCTCTAATGAACAACTGGTTTATGATCCAATCACCAAACCAAACTCTCTCAACCCAGTACTTGAGAGAATAACCTTTCTCCTATCCCTAAATCAGGTAAGCGTTAACTCCGTCTTACACCATATGTCCCCAGCTATTTATCCGATCTTACCCCTAAAATGGGAGTCCTATTGAGCTGACATTGTTAAGTCAACCCTTAACTATGCAAATCTAAGGGCAATCCCGAATAAACAGGAGTTCATAGTTAGCTTAGGATTAAGATCGAGTTACCTAGGTCATCTAGGTGAAATAGTCAGTCTTAAATAGTAAACAGCGTTATAAAGTAAGAGTAACTTATTTCTTGGTCCTGATCTCATGCAAACTCATTGCATAGGACGCCCCCACGCCTCATGTCATAACATGTACGAATTAGGATCACATCGTATGTAGCACTTTACAATTCTTTGTAACAACTACAGAGTAGGCCACATCCAATGATGTTACCAGAATAAGGTACCCAACCTCATTTATGTACCATAAATCATTTTGACTATTTACTCGAACCCGATCCACTCTTATGTCTCCACATAAAGTTCAAGTACTCATACAATAGTCATGGGTCTTAGTTTATTGGATTTAGACTTCCATACAATTTATGAGATCAATAACAAGTATATTGATGATAGAAAATGTTTATCATTTTACAAACTGCGAGTTTTTAGGACATAAAACCCAACACCCATCTTTGGCATTTAAGGTTAGGTCACATCAACCTCAATGGGATTGAGCAGTTGGTGAAATGTGAACTTCTAAAGAGTTTAGAAGAAAATTCCTTGTCAGTGTGTGAATCATGCCTCGAAGGCAAGAAGACCAAACGACCTTTTACTGAAAATGGTTATAGAGCCAAGGAAACTTTGGATTGTACAATCAGACCTCTGTGGCCCGATGAGTGTTAGAGCTCGAGGTGGGTATGAATATTTCATCTCTTTCATAGATGATTATTAAAGGTACAGGTATCTCTACTTAATGCAACATAAGTCTGAAGCCCTTGACAAGTTCAAGGAGTATGAGGTTGAAGTTGAAAACTTGTTGCGTAAAAAGATAAAAACATTACGATCTGATCGTGACGGAGAGTATATGGACCTCCAATTCCAGAACTATATGATAGAACATAGAATTACGTCCCAACTCTCGGCCCCAGGTACACCTCAGAAAAATAGTGTATCAAAAAGGAGAAATAGAACCTTGTTGGACATGGTTCGGTCTATGATGAGTTATGCTCATCTTCTAGACTCGTTTTGGAGTTTTGTAGTGGAGACTACATGTTATATTCTGAACAACGTTCCCTCAAAAAGTGTTTCTGAAACACCTTTTGAGTTGTGGAGTTGTCGTAAAGGTAGTTCACGTCACTTCAGGATTTGGGGATGTCCGGCCCATATGCTTATAACTAACCCGAAGATGTTGGAACCATGTTCGAAAGTTTGCCTCTTTGTAGGCTACCTCAGGGAAACGAGGGGTGGATACTTCTATGATCCGAGTGAGAACAAAGTGTTTGTTTCTACAAATTCTATCTTCTTTGAAGAAGACCACATCCAAGATCATAAACCACAAAATAAGCTTGTTTTACATGAGATTTCTAGTTAGTTTGAGACTACTGAGGGTTCAACAAGAGTCGTTGAACAGGCTGACAGGTCAATAAAAGTTGTTAAGGTCAGTTCACCTAGTCAACCATCTCAAGAGTTGAGATTGCCTCGTCATAGTCAGAGGGTTGTGAACCCACCGAAATGCTACATGGGTTTGTGTGAAGCCCAAAACATCATAATGATGGGGTCGAGGATCTATTGTCTTATAAGCAAGCAATTGAGGATATTGACAAAGATGATGGATTAAAGCCATGAACCAGGAAATTGAGTCTTACTTCAATCAAGTCTGGGAGCTTGTGGATCAGCCTGATGGGGTAAAACTTATAAGGTGTAAGTGGATCAATAAGCAAAAATAAGGGGTAGATGGAAAGCTGCAAACCTTTAAAGCTAGACTTGTGGTAAAGGGTTATACCCAAGTCGAGGGATTGGACTATGAGGAAACTTTCTCACCTTTGTCATGCTAAAGTCTATCGGGATACTCCTGTCCATAGGCACATTTTATGATTATAAGATATAGAAAATGGACAACAAGACTGCCTTTCTTAATGGTAATCTTGAGGAGACCATCTATATGGCTTAACTAGAGGGGTTCGTAGTTCCAGGTCAAGAGCAAAGAGTTTGAAAGCTTAATTGGTCCATTTATTAGCTAAAACAAGCATCTACATCGTGCAACATTACGTTTGACAGTGCGGTCAAATCGTTTGGCTTTGATCAAAACGTTGATAAGCCTCAGTAGCTTTCCTGGTACTGTACGTGGATGATATCCTACTCATTGGGAATGATGTAGGGTTTTTGACTGACATTAAAAAGTGGCTAGCTGCCCAATTCCAAATGAAAGATTTAGCTGAGGCACAGTATGTTCTAGGGATCCAGATTATTCGGGATCATAAGAATAAGAGGTTAGCCTTGTCCCAGGCATCGTAAATCGATCAAATGTTGATCAGGTACAGGATGCAGGATTCCAAGAGTGGTTTATTACCCTTCAGGTAAGGAATCGTTTTGTCTAAGGATCAAGTCCTAAGACACTTCAAGAGGTTGAGGAGATGAGATGGATTCCCTATGCTTCAGCTGTTAGAAGCTTAATATATGCAATGTTGTCTACCAAACCTGACATTTGTTATACAGTAGGGATTGTCGGTCATTATTAGTCCAATTCAAGATTTGATCACTAAACAGCGGTCAAGAATATCTTCAAGTATCTTCGGAGAATGAGGGACTACATGCTCGTGTATGGAGATAAGAACTTGATCCTTACAAGATATACAAACTCTGACTTTCAGACTGATAGAGATTCTCATAAATCGACATCGGGGTCAGTGTTTACTCTGAAAGAAGGGGCTATAGTGTGGCGAAGCATTAAGCAAGGATACATAAAAAACTCCACTATGGAAGCCAAACATGTAGCCACTTGTTAAGCAGCTAAGGAGGCTGTTTGGCTGAGGAAATTTCTTACAGATTTGGAAGTTGTTCCAAATATGGATTTTTCGATCACTCTTTATTGTGAAAACAATGGAGCTGTGGCAAATTCGAAGGAACCTTGGAGTCATTGTAGAGGCAAGCATATCGAACGAAAATACCACTTGATCAGGGAGATTATGCATCGTGGTGATGTGATAGTCACGAAATCACGTCAGAGCACAACGTTGTTGATCCGTTTACAAAGGCTCTCACGGCTAAAATGTTCGAGGGTCATCTGGAGAGTCTGGGTCTACGGGACATGCATCATCTTGTCTAGAGTAAGTGGAAGATGATACTGGGGTATAGAGTATGCCCTAGTTTATTGTATATTGTACTTGTAATTTTTCATGTATTGTACATTAGTCTCTCGAGGCATTAGGAAAAATGGGAGATTATTGGGATTGGTGTCCTAATTCTCCCGAAGTCTCGTAGTTTGTAAACTGTACACATTATTATGAATAAAATAAGAGTTATTTTATTTGGCATTTACTCATATCCAATAAACAAAGCTCCATGGTTATTGTATGTAAACTTAAGCATGTATATGAAATATACAAGTGGTTCATGACTTAAGTGATAACCTAAAAAGGTCTGTAGTATAAGGATTAAGGATAGATATCTGATCCTGGTGACACTACGGATATGGCTCGTTTGTAGAGGTTTACAAGTGTTGTGAACTACTATAGATAGTAGATCCTGACCATTCATGTGGAGACATGCGAGCAGGGGTGTCCTATACAAAGAGTTTGAATAAGACCGGACCACGAGACGAATAGTCTCTTTATATAACATCATTGATACTTGAGACTTACATCTCACCTAAACGACCATAGGTGACATGACCTCAATCCTGAGTGCTTTGAGAACTCCTGCCTTTTAGGGCGGTCCTTTGATTAGTATGGGTGAGACTAACCAAATTGCCAACTCAACATGCCTACCTTTTTGGGGATTTATCTGATTTGGGAGCTGGAAACTCAATTACACAAGATGGAATTCACTCCTTGCCCAAAGCAGAGGTAAGTAGATCGATTGTTCCCTTAAGTGCTGATTTCGGATCTTGAACATAGTGGCCACAACTTCTCTTTGGAAGAGAGGACTCAGTCATAGTAGGACTATGACTTATGTTCATTAGAGGGATCAATGGTAATGAAGGAGTTAGATGTAACTACAGGGGCATAACAGTATATTGGCTCAGTTGTACTTACGAGCGATCTGTGAAGGGTTATCGCACTATTGATTGGTTGATATAGACATAAAATATATTTGTAGTTAAAAGAGTGCAGCTATCAGTCTTTAGTGGAGTGCTCGGCAGTTAACGGATGGTGGATCCCGTGACTAAAGAGTTTAGTCAGTTATTCACGTACCGTTGGAGCTTCAAGCTACTGGTCCATAAGGTCCCTTTGGTAGCTCAATGGATTCAAGTTGAGAATCAGTTCTTAGGGTTTATTTGAAATGTTCAAATTGACAAGAGGAAATTCAATTATATATGATATGATCGGTGTGATGTATGAGATACATCAAGTGGAGGATTAATGTAAATGAGATTTACATTAAGTACCATAAAATAGAAAAAGAACTATGGTTTATATGTTTCATGAGATGAAATATTAAAACTATAGGTTATGAATATAATATGGTAAGTTGGTTATCATATATATTTATAATAATATTAATTATTGGATAATTATCTCTTTTTCTCTAATAATAAATTTAATGGAAGGTTATTGATGGTTTTATGGTAACTGAGATAAAAGGAGAAATATTTTTCTAATTTTAGAAGAGTTGCTATTCTCGGAAACAACTCACAGATTGGTGTCAAGTGAATTGGTTTCACTAAACGATAGCTGAAAGAGAGACTAAACGATCATGGAGTGTTACTATACGATAGTTCACTCAACAGATCGTAGTTAAACAATCGCTGGACATTCTTGATAACGGGTAGAAATGCACATTATTATAGCGCAAATAAGTAAAATAATGAGAGAATGTGACGGTAAAAATATACAAAATCATGTCCAAAAGCGTCAAATGGAGAATATTGCGATCGCATGCACCCATCGCATAAAAGCAGCTAATTGACTTATTTTGTGCAGGAAAAATGCGTTGGCGCAAGTAAAATTGCGATCCAAGAAATTAGGCGTCTGGGTGCATTGAAAGATTGCGATCGAAAAGTCATGCGATCGTATGCGTTCGTGAGAAGTTGCTCAATAAGGTGGCCGCATAAAGACGGCGCATCAAAGTGAAAGCATAATAAATCATGATGGGACGGAAAGCTGATGACGGTCGAATCTGAATTTAGTTGACAAGCCATTCACGACACACTGTAGCAAGTACACTCAACTTTCGAAGACCATTAATCGGCGCATCATAGCAGGAGATTTAATGACTGCCCATCATTGCAATCATTAGAGAGAAAAGCTCCTTCACCTTGAGATCTATAAATATCGAAGACCACCATTGTTAGAGGAGTTCGTGAGATAGAAGTTAGATCATATACAAAGTAGATAGACGTTAGTCTGTTCATAGTTATTCTTATACTTAGAAGACGAAGACAAGCGAAGCAAAGAAGACGCCGAGAGATCATTCCTGGATAGCTTGAAAGACTGTCGAGAAGCGCTACAAAAGGAAGAGAGAGCCAACACTTGCGAAAGCAAGGATATTCTTCTGGGCAGAGTTGGAGTGAAAAGACAGTGTAAAAGGCCATGGGAAGCAAGACATTGCTATTGGGCTTCTTATCTCTATATTCTATTGTTATTCTGTATTCTGCATTTAATTTATAAACAACGAAAATCGCATTTCAACTTATGTTCAATCTCTTCATACTTCGCATGAGTAGCTAAATTACCAAATGGGTTGAGAAGTACTTAGCTAGCTGATGACATGCAGAAATGCATGTCATCTTAGGCCTTTTACTTAAAATTATGAAGGTTGTTAGGTAGAATATGCGCCGATCATGATAGGAATTCACAAGAATATGAGTGTGCATCAATCAACATGTCAAATCTCAACTAACCCGTTATTTTGCATTAATTATACGTTCAATGTTCTATTTTTGT
This sequence comes from Benincasa hispida, assembly GCF_027475165.1. Taxonomy (NCBI): domain Eukaryota; kingdom Viridiplantae; phylum Streptophyta; class Magnoliopsida; order Cucurbitales; family Cucurbitaceae; genus Benincasa; species Benincasa hispida. Next base: position 35,391,113 of record NC_143481.1, on the reverse strand, counting down.
AGCCAATGTAGGAAATGAATGCAAATGCAGGAACTGAACCATCGCATAGACGACCACATGCGGAGAAATACTCCATCGCAAAGCATCAATCAACACATGGATGTTGCAGTAATCAGTCGTATGCGTCCATCGCATGGGAGTTGAACTCGTCAAGCGATTACGATCATCATGTAGAGTTGCAGTGTTAAGCGAATGCGGTCATTGAATGATTGTGGCTATGTGACAACATATTCTAATGGGATCAATGCAAGGTAGGTGGAATGAACGCATCAACGCATCTACCTTGAGAAAATCCAAAGCTGATGTTGACAATTCACCTACCACGCCGTTAGTGGTAGAGGTTCAGAAAAGGACTAATGCGTCAAACATCAGACTCAGAGCAGTCCAATTAATGTTGTCGGTGACCCAAGCTCTATAAATAGAAGTCGATGAGCTGAAATTCATTTCATCCAAGGTTTTCGCCTAAGGTTCGCCGATGGCGGATCCTTACGATCAAGACAAACGCGTGAGAAGACAGCTGAAAGTTCTTCACCTCCTTCATCCATTTCGAGTGACGATTGAAGCCTTTGACCGGAGTTAGATCTCGAGAGAGCCAACTCCTTCGCCCATCCATGGCACCACCGGCAGCCTTGACGCATATCCACTGGAAGCAAAACTTTACTTCCAGCCATTCATTTCTTTTTCCTTTCTTTTCCTACATTGTATTGTATGACATTTTGGAATTAAGGAATTAATACAATCTGGTTTCAATGCATTTCTCCGTTCCTTCGACTCCATCTCCATCTTCTCTACTTAGCATCATTACTTTCATTGCAACACTTAGTGGGATTACTTGGGTATTGCATACTTAGTCATGTGGATTAGGAATATGAAGCATGTAGCAACCCACCGAGAGGTGTGTGTTGTGCGAGTATGTGAGTAACCTTATTTGCTTAGTGTGAAGCTGCTGCAACGCCTGTTTATAGGCTAACACATTTCTTGTCTATGAGTGAAGTCAGCAACAATCAACTTCCCGGGAGAGTAAGTGGTTGGACGCATTAAGCAAGGTATGCGTTGTTCACTAGGGATAGTAACAATCTTGCGTCAACAAAGTTCATGCGTTTGTCTTGTCTTATGTTGCACCCAACACCCCTTTAGAGCTACTCGAGAAAGAGTCTAAAGAAATAACCTAATGACTCGAGAGAGCTAGGTTAGAATCTAGACTCGAGAGAGCGAGATTAGATCGACATAAGCAAGAGATAGGGACTTAGAGATAAGCTCTATTTGTCAACACTGCATCGCATATACCCTAGGAATAGGAATGATATGTGGTCGCCTTGTTTGTGTATCATCGCATAGATAAGAATTAGAGGCTTATGTGTAGGCCCTATAGACACTTCTGCACATACATTGCATGCGTTCTAGCATTAGAAGTCGTAGCATTCACACCGAGAGGTGGTTTACTATTGTATGAGTGTTGCATGATCGTATTAGTTTGCATTGACTAGGGTTGCCTATGTGGTCACTCTTAAGGGTCGCAATGAAAACATCTCCACATTTTATCTATTTTCCATACATTTATTTCATGTCAAGGTTTGTCGCATCTCTACCTTTCATGCACAATTCTCATTGCATTGTCTGTTAGATAGGAGTATGAGTAGGATTAATATAGCAACATCCCCTCCATTCTTTTATTCAAACTGTCGCATGCATATTACCGCAACATATAGCTACAAGTCCCTGTGTTCGACCTCGAATTACCCAAGAAACCTGTGCTCATGTTATACTTGGCGTGAACACAAGAATACTTGTGGCAGGACGCATGGTCATCGCATACATTCGATTAACACATTTTTCATTCCAATGCATGACCATCGACGCATGACTATCAACGCATATCTTAGGAACATGCATCGCATAACGCGTCCAAGGGAAGTTGGTTGTCGAGTAAAATTGACTTCCAATTTCTCGCCATCACTAGCATGACCTAAGATTTACACTTTATGCGATCATCTTGTCTTATGTATGCGTCATTCACCCTTTATAGATACTTGAGAGGGTAGTGTAAAGAAAGAATCTAGACATGAGAGAGTCAGATTAGAATCTAGGCTTGAGAGAGTCAGATTAGAACCACATAAGCAAGAGATAGAAACTTAGACATAAGTTCTGTTTGCTATTATGCATCGCATGTACCCTAGAAGTAGGATATGATAGTATACGGTCACCTTGTGTATGTATACATCATTCATCATCGCATAGACAAGAATAGAGGCTTAGACATAAGTCCTATCGACATTATCATGTACATCGCATGCGTCCTAGAAATAGGAACTATAGCATTTGCATTGAGAGATGACATGCTATTGTTGTGTGTAACATGATCGCATAACTTGAATCCAATCTTAGGAAGTGTTAGCTAAATCCCTTCTCAACCCGTTCATTGCATACTCATTGTAATTCTCGATTTCATCAACTCTTTACTAGAATCCGTCGCATAGGAAATATACTTAAACAAAACACCATCCAACTTATTTGTTTTGGCACCACAAAGGAATCAAATTTACTATCGCATAGTAACTCAGTAGTCCCTGTGTTCGACCCTGGACTTACCAGGAAACCTAGTGAAATTTATACTTGGATCTTATTAGGAAAACTTGAATGTGCAACGCATAACATATCACCGCAAATCATACCATAATTGCATCACATTACAACGCATCAAGTTTTCGGTGTCGTTTTCCCGAGACTACAGCAGTACATATTGCGCTAACAGTAACTTTTTTATTTTCTTTGCAACTTTTGACCTCTGTGCATTGTTATTCCTTTTGTAAGGGAAGAAGCAGGTGTCATATGAGCGAAGGACACATTCCTAAGCCCAACTACAACCCAGAGATCGAAAGAACGTTCCAAAGAAGATGAAGAAACAACCGCCGACAATAAGAAGAGAGAAATCCTAATATGACAGAACAATCGGAAGAAAAAGTAGCAAACACGAACAACATCATGGAAAACCCCATTCTCCTAGCAAATGACCACAATAGACCCATACAGGACTATGCGTCACCCAACCTCTATGATTTCTCCCCAAGAATCATGAGGCCAGCTTTGGACGGATCGAGGTTTGCGATGAAGCCGGTTATGTTGCAGATGATTCAGACACCCGGACGGTTTGATGGAAGTCATGGCGAGGATCCGCATACCCATCTCCGGAGTTTCGTTGAAATCTGTAACACTTTTGTGTTCCCAAACATCTCAGTTGAAGAAGTTCGACTAACGTTATTCCCATTCTCCTTATGCAACCAGGCAAGGAAATGGGCCTATTCTCTCGAACCAGGGGAGATAACCTCGTGGGAACAAGTTGTAGAAAAGTTCATGAAGAAATACTTCCCTCCTACCGAGAACGCAAGAAGGAGGAAGTTGATTACAAATTTTGAACAAGAAATTGACGAATTACTCAGCAACGCCTGGGCAAGGTTTAAGAGATTGGTGCGAGATTGTCCGCACAATGGCTTACCTAACTATCTCCAGATGGAGATCTTTTATTATGGTTTGAACCCTGCATCACAGACAACTGCCAATTCGGCAGCAGCTGGTGGTCTGCTTGACAAAACTTATGACGAGGCTAAAAATATTCTTAATTGCATATCAAATAATCACGAAGATTAGAGGGAAAGCGATCAACAACTAAAAATTCGAGAAGGTGACGTAAACAATGGGGCCATCGCATCTCTACAGAATCAAATGAATGTGATGATCAATCTATTACAGGGCATCGCAATCATTAACCTTAGAACGTAAAGAGGGCAGGTCAACGCAATTGATCAGACGAGCACGAGTTGTGTCACTTCTAGAGAAGCATATTCAATGGAAGAATGTCTGAGGAACTCGCAATCAGTATACTTCGTAAAAAACAATCCTTTCTCTAACACATACAACCCCGGGTGCAGAAACCACCCCAATTTCACGTGGAAAAGTAATCAACAACAGAATTACCAACCTATGGCTCAAAAGGAAGGCCTGCCAGGATTTTTCCCGCGAACGAACAGTCAATCGCAAAATCAAGCCAGCAGCTCACAAACGCCGCCATCTTTCTCCCTGTGGAGCCTATTAAAGCTGTACATAGAAAAGAATGAGATGGTACTTCAGAATCAGGCAACTTCAATCCGCAATCTAGAGATCCAAATAAGAAAGATTGCGGGTGAGCTTAAAAGTAGACCGCAAGGGACGTTGCCGAGCTCAACTGAGCTTCTTCGCAACTCGGGGAACACAGGAAAGGAGCAATGTCAAGTAGTGACCTTACGAAGTGGAAAGATGATAGTGGAAGAGAAGAAGCAGCCAAGTAGGACTAATCCAGTTGCAATGGAATCCAAGAATCCGTTGATAAACTAGAAGAACATGAGACGATGGAACCAAAAGTTGCGCCCACTTCTAAGCCTATAGAACAGGGAATTATGAAGGTACAACTACCACCATTCTCGAAAAGACTTAAGAAGAAGCAAAATGATAAAGTGCAGTACCATCGCTGAAAGAGTTAAAAAACATGCAGCAGAAGTATCAAGGATCCATAAGCATTCTAATTCACTAATTTTGGCAAAAACTAAAGCATGCACTTCTCAAAAAGTGGGTTTTTAGAACATACCTTTGATGAACTCTCCAAGAAAACGCCTGTTCAGCTGTTGTCTTCACTTGTTATCAATGTGAACCACCTCAAAGCCTTCCCTACTATTCTCTTGGAGCTTTAGGCAGGATTGTGGGACTCAAAAACAGCTTGAAGATGTGAAGAAACCGGAGAAAATTCATAGCAGCCCCACTGAAGAAGACAACTTCTTCTTTAGAAAAACTTCTCTCGAAATTCTGTATTCTCCTCCTCTCCAATAACTCCACTCTTCTTTATATATAATAGATGAACATGCAAAGAGATGGAGTGCATGGCTTACAGCTCATCCTTGGAAAATCAAAGTAGAGAAGATAATGCATTTTGTGTAAGCATAAAGATGATGGTAATGGAGAAAACTCTTTTTCCATTTTGTGAACCATGCAAACGAAATTCCATTTTCTTTTTAAAACAAAAAATGATTTTAAATCATTTTAATTCAAAATTTGATTTTCTTAAATTAATTTTAAAAAATAATTAATTTAATATCAATTATTAAATTAATTGTTTCACAATAATCATCTTTATATATTTAAATCATATTTAAATATTTATTCTCTTGTTCCGTTTAATTTGAACATTTCAAATTAATCTCTCAAACTACCCTAAAGCTTATCCATTTACGAGCTAGTAGGGAGACCTCACAGACCTACAGATCATGGGCTCCAACGATTCGAGATTAATCGGCTAAACTCATTAGTCTGATCTAACCTCCATTCGTTAACTAATGGGATGCTCCACTATAGCCCATAGTTGAACTCCCTTCACTGTAGATATATTATGTCCACTTAATAACCATAATCAGTAAGTTGATCTTTCACAGGTTGTTCGTAATCACAACTATGTCAAAAATACCATTTTACCCCTATGACCTCATCTTGTTCCTCAAGTTCTTACTAATCCTCTAATGAACAATTCTGATTCATAATCTCTATGAATCAAATCCTTTCTCTATCATGAGAAGGTGGGGCCCCGATTGTTCAAGACCTGGAGTCAGTACTTAAGAGAATAACCTATCTGCTAACTCTAAATAGGGTAGGAGTGAATTCCATCTTGTAAGGCTATGTCCCCAGTTATTCATCCGGTCTTATCTCCAAAATGGTAAGCTTATTGAGCAGTGCTGTTGGACTACTCTCACCGTTTGCATATCAAAGGATGATCTCGAAAAAACAGGAGTTCATAGCTAGTCAAGATTAAGATCGAGTTAACCTAGGTTATATAATAAATGAAATAATCAGTTTTAACAGTAAACGGTCGTTATAAAGAAAAGTGACTATTTTCGTGGTCCATTCTATATGCAAACTCATTGCATAAGATGCCCCCACTCGCATGTCTCAACATGAACGATTTATGGATCACATCATTTGTAGTACCTTACTTCTTGTAACAACTACAGAGTGGACCGCATCCAATAGTGTTAACACGATGAGATACCCAATTTCATCCATATACTTATTAGACCATTTATGTTATATACTGTCAACTTGATCCTGTTTATGTCACTATATAAAGTTACAGCATTAAGACTATAGCCAAGGATGCGTTTATTGGATTTTCATAATAAGATACAAAATCAACAAGTCATTGTTATTAATAAAATAGAATTTAACAAGAACTGCGAGTTCTAGGACGTTCCCAACAATCTCCCACTTGGACTAAAACTTAGTGAGAACAAATATAGACAATATAATGTTGAGATACGTAATGGGAAAAATACAATAAATTAGGGCATCTATAATACCATAGACATTCTCCCACTTGCCCTAGATTACACTACTCAGAGTCCTAGTCTCACTAGGTGGCCCTCGAAAACTTTAGCTGAGAGGGACTTGGTGAATGGATCAAGAAGGTTGTCTTCAGAGGCTATCTTTGTGACAAGCACATCTCTTCTGTGTACAATCTCCCGGATGAGATGGTACTTTCGTTCAATGTGTTTTCCACGCTTGTGACTCCTGGGTTCCTTTGAGTTAGCAACAGCACCATTGTTATCACAATACAGTGTGATAGGCAGTGCATATTTGGAACGACTTCCAAATCAGCTAAGAATTTGCATAGCCATACTGCTTCCTTAGCAGCTTCGCATGCAGCCACGTATTATGCTTCCATGGTGGAGTCAGCGATACAACTTTGCTTGATGCTTCTCCAAACTATAGCTCCTCCGTTAAGAGTGAAAACTTGAAGTAGATTTCCTAGAATCTACATCAGTCTGAAAAATCAGAATCAGTGTATCCTGTAAGGATCAAATCCTTAGGTCCATACACAAGCATATAGTCCCTCGTTCTCTTAAGATACTTGAGGATATTTTTTACAACGGTCCAATGACCATGTCCAGGATTAGATTGGAACCTGCTGATGATTCCAACTGTAAAACATATGTTAGGACGTGTACACAACATAACATACATCAAACTCCTAACTGCAGAAGCATATGGAATTCTGTTCATTTTCTCAACCTCTTGAGGTGTCTTAGGACATTGTTCCTTCGATAAATGAATTCCATGCCTGAAAGGTAAAAAAAATTTCTTGGAATTTTGTATATTATATCTTCACAACATCTTATCAATATAAGATGACTGAGATAGTGCTAATGTTCTATTCTTTCAGTCTTGAAAGATCTGTATTCCTAGAACATACTGAGCATCACCCAATTCTTTCATTTGGAACTGTGATGCTAACCATCTCTTTATGTCAGCAAGAAAGCTTGTCTCATTCCCAATGAGTAAGATATCATTAACATACAGAACTAAGAATGCTACAGTTTTATTGACTATCTTCTTATATACACAAGGTTCGTCAATGTTCTATTCAAAGCCATAAGATTTGATCACAGTGTTAAATCTTATATTCCAGGATCTAGACGCCTGTTTCAAACCATAAATGGATTGATTAAGCTTACAGACTTTATGTTTCTGTCCTGTTTCGACAAACTCCTCTGGTTGAGTCATAAAAATACTTTCATCAAGATAGCCATTCAAAAAAGCTGTCTTGACATGCATTTGCCATATTTTATAGTCATAATATATGACAATGGCATGAAGTATTCTTATTGATTTAATCATGGCAACGGGAGAAAAAGTTTCTTCATAATCAACTCCGTAAAACCCTTTGCCACGAGTCAGGCTTTATAGGTCTATACCTTGCCAGTTTGGTCTCGTTTTCTCTTGTAGATCCACTTACAACCTATAGGTGTAACACCTTATGGTTGATCTACAAGTTCCCAAACTGAGTTGAAGTACATAGACTCCATTTCATCGTCCATGGCTTTTATCCATTGATCCCTGCCACCATCTTCCATTGCCTTCTTAAAGGTTAATGGATCCTCTAAACCATCATCTTGTATGATGTTTTGAGTTTCTATTAAACTCATGTAGCGTTCAGGTTGTTGAATAACCCTCCCACTATGATAAGGCATCCCCAACTCTTGGGATGGACGTGACGGGACAACAACCGTTGTTGATGGACCAGCTTGATCAACAACCCTTGTTGATGTATCTATAGTATCTTTAGACAAATCTTGCAATATTAGTTTACTGCGAGGTAGATGGTTCTTAATATGATCCTCTTCTAAGAAAGTTGCATTTGCCGATACAAACATTTTATCTTCTTAGGGATCATAAAAGTATCCTCCTTTTGTTTTCATGGGATATCCTACAAATAGGCATAATTTCGAACGTGTTTCCAATTTTTTAGGATTTTGTACCAACACGTGTGTTGGACAACCCCAGATGCAAAAATGACGTAAACTTTCTTTATTTCCTTTCCACAATTGATATGGTGTTTCTGAAATACTTTTGGATGGAACAACGTTCAGAATATAAACTGCAGTCTGTACTGCATATCCCCAAAAGGATTGAGGTAATTGAGCATAACTCATCATAGACCGAACCATATCCAACAAAGTTCGATTTATCCTTTCTGCAACATCGTTCTGTTATGATGTTCTAGGTGTTGTGAGTTGGGATTGAATTCCATGATTTACTAGATAGTTCTGGAATTGCAAATCCATATACTTACCACCTTGATCAGATTGAAGTGTTTTAATTCTTTTACTTAACTGATTTTCTGTCTCAGCCTTAAATTCTTTGAACTTTTCAAGAGTTTCAGACTTGTGACTGATTAAGTAAATATAGCCATATCGAGAGTAATCGTCAATAAAACTAACGAAGTACTGATATCCTCCTCGTGCTTTAACATTCATCGGACCACAAAGGTCTGAATATATAAGTTCAAGAGGTTCTTTGGCACAAAGACCTTTGTCAGAAAAAGATATTTTCATCATTTTTCCCTCAAGACATGATTCATATAGAGGTAGGGAACTGTCTTCTAATTATTTAGATGACACTTTTTTACCAATCTCTCGATCCTGTTGAGATTAATGTGACCAAGCCTGAGGTGCCAAAGATAGGCATTAGGAGAAATTCAGTTGTTTTAAACATCTCTATATTTAAAATAGCTTTTGCTTTCGTTGGTTGTAATATGTATGTTATTTGCAAGTCTAGCATAACAAATATGAACACCTCTTGAATAAACAAACACTTTATTATATTCAAAAGATACTTTGTACATATTCTTTAAAAGACAATAAATGGAGATCAGATTCCTTTTCATCTTAGGTACAAAGAACACATTCTTGAGTAAGATAAAAGAATATCCAAAAAAAAAACTTCACATCTCCCACTGCTTCTGCTGAAATGACTTCACCTGTGCCCACCTTGAAAGTCATCTCATATTCAGAAAGTCTTCTCCAAGAACTAGTTTCCTGTAGAAAAGTACAAACATGATTAGCGGTGCCTGAATCTAATATCCAGGTAAGGTGAGAATTTTCCACTATACATGTTTCAACAACTAGTAATTATATTTACCTTGTTTATTCTTTTCTACTTTCTTTTTAGCCAGATATTTTGGGCAATTACGCTTCTAATGCCCAACCTCTCCACAATGGAAACATTTTCCCTTGGGAGTTTTGTTTTTGTTTTTCTTCACAATGGTTTTCTTTTTCCCTTTTCCTTTCTTTTTCATCTATACGGTTTTATCTTTAGAAGAAGAAAAAGGATCAGCTTTCTTATCATCAACGGGTTTCGTACCAGACGTAGACCCTTTGTAAAATTTTTTCGGTTTAGAAATAACATTTATTTCCTTTTCCTTGAGTTTCATCATTGATTGATAATTTTGCAATTCATTTAACAACGTCGTTAAGTTATAAGTGATTTTGTTCATGACAGCATTTGTCCTGAACGACAGATAGCTCTCAGGAAGAGATTTCAGTATCATGCTTACTTGATTTGTTTCGTCTATCATAGCCCCGTGAGCCTCTGTGATGTTAAAATGGACCATCATGTCGAGAACATGTTCTCTCACATTGGTCCCATCCTTCATACGTGTCACATACACATATTTGATAGCTTCATGTCTAACAGACGATGACGGTTGCCCGAACATACCCTGTAATGATGCCATAATCTCACGAGTTGTGGGCATGACCTCATGTTTCTTGTTGAGTACATCAGATATACTCGCCAAGATATAGGCTCGGGCTTTTTCGTTCACCCTTACCCATCTATTATAAACATCCCGAACATTTCAGGTCGTCATTGAACTAGGAACTAGAGGACACTTCTCCATTAACACAAACCTCAAGTCATCGACTACTAATATTGTATTGATATTTTATTTCCAATTGGAGTAACCCTCTCCGTTAAATTTTTCAAAAGCAAGCAGTTGTATAATCGAGTTCCATTGTTGAAACATTTTAAACAAATTATATTAAATATGCATCTAAATCCATTTTAGCAAAACTAATAAAGTACTCAATAAATCTTTATTTATTTGCAACGATACTTAAGTGATTTAGAATAAGTGCTACTGTGGGGCAGTCAAGAATTCCTTCACCGAAGCAAGATAGTTCTTGACCAAATACTATTATCTAGAATAACTCATATCCCAATTGTTCTTTTGGTTATCGTTTTCGATCAAGATCTTTACTAACACTTAGTAATTCTTGTAAGTGTGACCCGCCATTTTCAGATCTTATAGGACGGTATGAATATGCCTCCGAGAGAAGACAATATCTAAGATGGAACTATAAGACCCTATTCATTTTACTGAAGCTTGGATTGTTCTGAATCCTATGTTACAACCCTCCGTAGGGATCGCCGCGGTTAACGACTAGCTAGTACCACATAAAAATGACAGCAGGCGTAACATAGGAATCTAAGGGTTCAAACTAATGGAGGAGACCGTAGGACAATGTTGACACATTTTCTTCACCTACTTACTATGAACCACTTCCCTCATTCACCTTGTTATTGACCCATGCAAAAACTTTCCGTATGGAGCAGTCGAGGTAAAATCGACAAGAAGCCGAGCATGGATCTTACTGTGTGAACTCTTGAGGACGTGAGAGCTAATAACTATATATCAAATATATTGTTAATCTCCCACTGAAGTGTTCTAAATGTTTGGGAATTTACTTAGGCATGACGACTAATTTCATACAACCTAAGTCTAAGTGGTTTATCCCAATATAACTCTTAGAATGGGATTTAACCTACAATGTCTAGGTGATAAATCATTTTATTATCTCACATCACTCATGCAAGCTTATAAAATTAGTTAACAACTCTCAATTGTTCGGTCATAATCCCCAGGTAGGAGGTGTTCCGTAAACCATCAACTTAAGTACCCCCAGCCTTATACAGGTTTATGAACCTATATGAGTTTGTAATCGTATTTTATAAGGCAACAATCTATTTTAACGATTAAAATTAGTTGTTAACCTAAGTGAGCATGCAGTTGTTCTTTGTTATGGATTTTAAATGTCTAACAAATTTTATAACAACTTACAAAATTTAGACATGCTTAACAGCCACAACATTCAACAAAGGTATATAATATAACTATTATATTAAACATCCTAACATGCATACTATATATTATAACAATTATAACATACTGTCAATACATGTAACATGCTTCCTATGGTGGGGTTTTAAATCTACATGGCATACTGTATGCATATACATGAATTTATTTAATTATCACATACATCTCATGCATAAACAATTAAATACTAACTGTTATGGTTTTTGTTTTGGCATAAACAAGCAAACAAACAGCTAACTATTAGAAATAGCTTCATAACCATCTTTGAACCGTTTGAACCGCTCCAAACCAAACCCAAAACAACTTGAACCAGGCTGGACGAGTCTGAACCGGACCAACCACAACCATTTGAGGCTGAACCAAATTGAACCTTGAGTAAACCAGTCGAACCGGTTGCTCTCGGTCCAACCTTAATATGATGCTAAGGTCGATCATGTAACGGCTGGATGCACTAGTGTCATCACTTGGAGTTGAGAGGAAGTACACGATCGCATAGTATTTCCTGAAACATGAACGTTCGTTTAGCTCTATCGCATAAGACTAGACGATCATTTAGTTCCATCGCAGTGCAATCACTTAGCTCCATCATATAGTACTAAGCGATCGCATAACACCATCGCCCAGCACATTCAAGTCGTCATTTAGTATCTTCCGTAGCTAAAACAATCGCATAGTTCCATCGTATAGAACATCATCGGGTCGCATAGTATTTATCTACATGATCGCTTAGCTCCGCAACCAAACGAATGCTCAGTGTTATCGCGTAGCATTTCATCGCATCATTTAGCGCCCATCATTGCTAAACGATTGTATAGCACCATCGTTTAGCAAAATCAACGTATCGTCTAGTTCCCACAACAAAAACTAAACGATCGCGTAATGCTATCATATAGCAAATGAACACATCGTTTAGCTCCCACGGGTACACGATCGTTTAGCGTTCAACATCACAATGCCCAATGCATATTACTAAATGATCGTCTAGCTTTTCTTCTCATCGTGTAACGTTTGGAGCTAAACGATCGTTTAGCAACTGGACCTCAACAACAAATTTAAACAGAAACTGAAAAAACTCGAACAGCAGCTCTACCTCCTTCGCTTGTTTCTTCAATTACATCTTAATTTCAATTCTAATGACTCCAAATAAATTACAGACTCTTGATAACACATAAATGCTCACAAGAGCCAATTACAAATTAAATTGAGAAATTAAATAGAATTAAAATGCCAAAATAGAGAAAACCATAGTAGTGCATCAATTTCATATATCTCATGAAAAAACACCTACCTTGTCAAAATTAGACTGAATTAAAAGCTTAAAAGATGCTTTGATACCAATTGAAAGAGTTAAACAACATGTAGAGGAAGTATCAAGGATCCATAGGCATTCTAATTTACTAAATTTGGCAAAAACTAAAGCATGCTCTTCTCAAAATGTGGGTTTTTAGAACATATCTTTGATGAACTCTCCAAGAAAACGTGTGTTCGGCTACTGTCTTCACTTGTTATCAACGTGAACCACCTCAAAGTCTTCCCTACTTCCCATGCCCAGCCTTACAATTGCCGCATACCTCATACCCTTCCCAAAGCACCTTCAACGCGTTGTCCTTCAAGCCCTTCCATCGCATGAGCATCGCACTGCCTTTCCTTTCTTATCACATAACTTTAGTGCCCATCGCATCGCTTTATCGTGTAGTTCCAACGCACAGCACACAGCCTGGCGCTCAACACCGCATACTGGCCCCCACGCTGCCCAGCCTCAATCGCTTAGCTTTGCGCTCATCGCATAGCTCATCGTGTAGCACCTACGATCATCGTCTAACGTTATCGTCTGACATTATCATGCAGCCTCGCAAGCACTTGCGATCATCCTCGTGCAACGCCCAAACGTCCAGTACCCACACTTGCGCACAACCGAACGTATCTTGCTTGCACCGGGCCCATCCTCGTCACTTGATGGCCCTTCCTTGCTACTTGCCCATGCAGCCTCTTATCATCCCAATGTATGAGTAGTCCTTGTCACGCTAATGCTTGAACAGTGCCTCATGCCAATGCTCAGCCAATATGCATCCATCATGATTTGACCCATTGCTTCGTATCTTGGCCACACACCCTATACCAACGCATAGTCCTTCATACATAGTCTTTCATAAATCCACCATTTTAGCCAACATGACACCCTCCAATTGTCAAAACCAATGCATAGCCAACTTTCACCATGCGCCCATGCCTCACAAGCCTTAACGCATGGTTGTCTCAGGCTTCAACACTTAGCCAGATTTCTCCCTGTTAAGCTTCAACTCAAAGCTACTCAAACATTTCCTCATGGCACCTTACATCCATGACTTGGCCTCACATCCACGCATCATGGAGGTTTATCCTATGCGTCCAAGCCTCCACTTCAAAGCCTAGCTTATCCGTGGGTTCAACATAACCTTGCACATTCTTTGCAAGTCTTGGTCGCTCATACACAAAGCCCCATGCATTCAAGTTACTTAACACCCATGCATGTCTATTTTGTACTTAGCCAATTTTACCCCTATACTTACTCATCCTTAGGTGAGGGTGTCACAAGGCTGCTGGTGAAAAAATGGTAGTATGGAGTGGAGAAAGCCTTTTCAAGCTCTTGCTTCAGTGAAGTTCTGGTGATAAGTCGGGGTGGAGTTTAGAAGTTGAAGTTCTTAGAAATACTTTCTATTGCACTCTTTACTTGTGGTGCAAGTATTATGCCTAAGGGTGTTCTCAGGTAAAATCTCGACTCTTGGACCTTTACTTTATGGGCGTCAAGGCTCTATTTATGGAGCCATGTGCTGACAATTGTTGGGATTCCCGCTCTGATCAATCGTCACCTCTGATGTGGTATATGAAAATATCAGCACTGGTATCATGGTTAACATTTTGAAGCTATGGTAGAAGATCCACTGGCACTAGGTCATAGATCTTAAAGCATGCAATCAAATATTTTTTTCATCTGGTAGAAGCTCAACGCATGTGGACACATCCTGCGATCAACTACAAAATATACACTTTGGCGCAATTTAACTCATGATATGCGGTCAGCAGGGATTTTTTAGTGTACTTCAGCACAGGTATATTATTTAACATGAATTCTTAATATAATCAACGCATATTTTGCTTATCTACTCCTCATTATTCTAAGTAAAAGGCTACAATAACTTGTATTTCTATAAGTTATCACACCCCCAAATTTAGAATAATGCTTGTCCTTAGGCATATCCTATACTAAAGAAATTCAAACTTACTCTACACCTCAAAGTTGTGCTGACTAGCTTCTCATAATGCTTTTCACCTGCACTCCTTTTTTAAGCTACATTTTTCACTTGAGCCTAGTCACTTCTTTAAGGAAATATTTTCTCAATTTGAAGCCGGCACACCTTTGCTCAAAAACCTTTTTCTCATTTTGACCACTTCTGTATCCCCTTTTTCTTTTGTAATGTGTTTGTTTTGAAAAGAAAAGTAGTTTTGACATTTTACGGTTACTTATTCAGATTATAGCAAGGTGTTGAACATGGTTACACCCTTCATTTTGGATTGCCCCCACGAATTTCATGCAAACATCCAACTATGGTTGCGTGCCAAGTTCAACTCAACTCTTATCTTGACTAACTTTATTTTTTGCCAGACATCAGAGTTGTGTTTATTAAATGCTATTTACATTGCACCAATCCTGGTTACTTGCCTTTTTTTTTGGTTTACCTGCAAGGGTGTTATGCAAAATATCCAACTACGAGCAAGTTCCTGTCACAACTTAAACTCTTATCAGGTTAGGTTTTTCCCTTTTGCTGATAATGGAGTTCATTATTCGACATTTTTATTTTTTTTTAAGTAAAATGATGCATGTAATCACAATGTGTAAGTTAAATGCATCTAATCAGACCTCTCGCACCCCCAAATTTTTTAGAGTAGCAAGGTCCTAATTGTTGGAAAAAAAAACGAAAAACAAAATTACTCGAAAATTTTGAAAAAGAGGATTGAGCAGAGGCTTGGACGCATAAAAATTAAGATTGTCAAAGGACAAAAGTTACTTAGGCTGAGAGAGGTATGTGACTCTTAGTGAGTGAACTAGTGAAATACATAAGTATCATCACGGTTGCTAATTTATCAATGTGCAAAAAGACTTAGAATAAAGATGAATTACAAAAGGATAAGACATGAAAAATAACAAGACAAGAATAGATAAAAATAGAACAATGAGCGCAAAAAAATCATAGAATTCATATTATATATATATATAATAGTGCAATGAATTACAAAATCTGTAGAAATAAATAAAAGGAACAAAAATAGAGAAAATCCATTTCCAACACCCTCAAATTTATTATTGCACCGAAGGGTCATCGTCCCTGCCCACAGAAGCAAGTGTGTGATCATTGTAAAAACGTAGAGGGTTTCGGAGATGGGCTGAGACAACAGGACCATGGGAAGTTAAGAAATTGAAGTATTCATCGTGCAGCTGGGTTTGGAGGGATAAGAATTGGTGCATGATAGAGACATCTCGCTGTAAGGAGTTAATGGACTATCGTAGAGGCCATAGTTGATAATTGAGTTCGGTATGAATTGTAAACCTCTGAACTTGTTCACTAGTTAATCAAATTTAAGACCTCCTAGTTATGAGTTAACATGTGAATTAACATCAATGGAAAAGTAGTTATGTATAGTATGATGCGTCTGAAATATAAGACAAGGAAAATTTTCTAAGTGTTATGACTATATGTGTTCACGTTGTAGCATGGTTGATGCGTAGAGATTCAAAAAAGTCTATTAATGGTAAGCCAGAAAAGGGTAAGAAAATATGTTAAGTATGGAACGTTGGGTTCTCAGGTGAAGTAGGAACAAGTTAACACCTAGAGAGAGAAGAGAGTTCTATGCGTTGGAACTGGTAGGCACCATGCGGCCAGCTTGGTTAAATGATGTGGGCAAAGGCCTAAGGAGAGGGCATTGTGGCTAAGTATAGAAAGTGGTATGTAAGGTTTACGCGACCAACTTTGTATACCATTGTTGAGGGCTAAGCTAACGAAGGATGTGGTAGACAATCATGCGTTAAATAAAGAAGTCTTGGATGGTTACAAGGCCATGCAACCAAGTTTAAGCTAAGGAATTCAGCTTAATTAACGAATAAGTAAGTCAGGTGGCAGCCTTGCAGATGTCAATAAAGGGATAAGCTTTCTAGGTGGCAATTAATTAAGCTAACTCTTCCTGCAAGCCCAAGTATAAATAAGCTTAACCAAGAAAGAGACTGTTTTGCCAAAATTTTCCTAATGCCTAAGCAAGGGAGAGTTGCTGTCATCTAAAGAATTTGAAAGTTGAAGAATTTTCGGTCAGCCAAAGGAAAATTTGAGGAATTTTTTATCGGTTTTGGAAGAAATGATGCTCAAATTCTAAGGTAACAAAAGTTAAGATGTTTATGAGCATTTCATTGAAGGAAGTTTAGTTAAACGAATGCTCAAATTAAAGTTATGAAATCTAGAAGTTTGATTTTGAGATGATGTTATGGATGAATAAGCAGGCAGCTGCATACGAAGAACAAACAAGTAGCTGAGTCAGTGATGTTATGCATTAACACATACAACATAGCCAGTTCATAACAAAGGCGTTTGAAGTACGTCGCATAGTAAGTGTTCATCACATAGACTAAGAGGTGTTTCAGCATTTACCTGTGAGAAATAAATCCCAATTGTCAGTCAAGTTATAAGGTAAGTGTTGGGAATATCCTAAAAACTCGCAGTTCATAATCATGGAAACATATTCTATTTATCAATCAAAGTATTGTTGAAGAATTTATTCCATAAGAGTGTTATTGAAATTGCATTACGTTATAAATCCAATAAACGAATTCATGGCTATAGTATGAATACTATAACTTTATGTAGAGATATAAAAGAGGATCAAGTTATAGTATATAGCCAAAAAGGTCTATAAGTATATGGATGACATTGGATACCTTTTCCTGGGGGACACTATAGATGCAACCTACTTTGTATCCTGATACAAACGATGTGATCCCGAAATCGTTTATGCGGAGACATACGAGTGAGGGCATCCTATGCAAAAGAGTTTTGCATAAGATCGGACCAAGAAATAATCACTTTTTTATTATAACGACCGTTTACTGTTAAAATTGACTATTTCAATTCGATGACCTAGGGTAACTCGATCTTAATTCTGAGCTAACTATGAACTCCTATTTATTCGGGATTATCCTTTGATCTGCATAGGTGAGAGTAGTTCAACAACACTACTCAACAAGCCTCCCATTTTGGGGATAAGACTGGATAGATAGCTGGGGACATAGTCCTACAAGATGGAATTTACTTCTACCCGTTTTAGCGTCAGTAGATAGGTTGTTCCCTTAAGTAATGATTCCTGGTCTTGAACAAAGGAGACCCGCCCTCTCATGGCTGAGAGGGACATGGTTTATTAGTTTGACTATAAACCAATTGTTCAATAGAGGATCAGTAAAAGCTTAAGAAGAAAGATGTATTTACAGGGATAAAATAGTAATTTTGACCTAGCTGTAAATACGAACGATTTGTGAAGGATCGATTTACTGATCATGGTTAAATCAAGTGGACAGAAATATATTTACAGTGAGAAGAATGCAACCATCGAGCTATAGTGGTATGTCTCGGTGGTTAACGAATATTGATTAACTCGGGTTAAATAGTTTAACCGATTAATCTCAAATCGTTGGAGCTCATGATCTGTAGGTCCATAAGGTCCCTTTACTAGCTCATAAAACATTACACCTTGGTCTAGAAAATTAAGCGAATTTGAAGTGTTCAAATTCGAAATTAGAGTTTAGAATTTAAAATGTTCAATTTCAATTTTAGGGTTTGGATAATTATATTCGATATAATTAACGTTTAAATTTATCGAAATTAAATGTAGTTGGAGAGTTTAAAATATTTAGATATTGATTACATGAATAGGGATTCATGTTTGAATTAGGTGTTTTATTAATTTAATATTTGATATTAAATTATTAATTAGTTAATTAAAACAAAATCAAATTTTTCATTTTTAAAATTCAGTTTATAGAAGATTTAATTTATTCTTAAATTAAATTAAATTCATTTTAAAAATTGAAATTGAATTAGTGGATTTTTCCTAAAAGTGAGATTTTGAGTGGATTTCTCCACAACTCAACACCTTACCCACTCACATAGTGCTAATTGAAGTGTCAATTAGCTGAAAGACTAAGTGTTTCCATGCTTGAACTTGTTAAATACTTCAATTTCAGAAATTAGAGATGATGCATGTTGAATTATTTGAAAACTCTGAAGTTTTTTAAAACTTTCTCAATCCCTCTCCAATCCCTTATCCAATCCATCTCAATTTAGAGTTTCCACCACTCAATTCAAGGCTGAGAATAGTAGAGAAGCTCCTCTTGGTAGTCTACTAAAGATTTGGAGATTCAATTTAGTGGATTAAGTAAGGAACAAGAGGAAATTATCAAAGGTATACACATTAAAACCCTATTTCTATTAAAATTTGTTTTAAGCATGCTTTTGACTCAAATTAAGTGTAATTGGAGTGCTTAATAATTATGTTTGCTTCCGCTTTATACATGTTTACTATATCGATAAGATGGCTAAGGATAGTCGATTCTTAAGAATGGGTTTGATGCGTTAAACTTAGTTATGATGTGATGACTATTAGTATACAGTAAAGATAAGTTGTGTGTTAAGCTCAAAAGGGAGCTAAGTATACTGACCAAGGTGTTGGGATTGGTGTCCTAATTCTCCCGAAGTCTCATAGTTTATAAACATTGTACATATTGTTATTAATAAAATAAGAGTTATTTTATTTGCATTTACTCATATCCAATAAACTAAGATCCGTGGTTATTGTATGTAAACTTAAGCATGTATGTGAGACATACAAGTGGATCATGCCTTAAGTAATAATCTAAACCGTCTATAGTATAAGGATAAAAGAGGGATACCTTATCTTGGTGACACTATGGATACGATCCGCTTTGTAGATGTTTACAAATGTTGGGAACTACTATAGATGGTCTAATCCTGAACATTCATATGGAGACATGCTAGCGAGGGTGTCCCATACAAAGAGTTTGTATAAGATCGGACCACGAGATGATTACTGTCTTTATATAACGTTGTTGATAATTGAGACTTACATCTCACTAAAATGACCATAGGTGACATGACCTTAATCCTAAGTATTTTGGAAACTCCTACCTATGAGGGCGGTCCTTTGATTAGTATGGGTGAGAGTGGCCAGATTGCCAACTCAACAAGCCTACCTTTTTGGGGATTTATCTTATTGGGGAGCTGGGAACTCAGTTACACAAGATGGAATTCACTCCTTCCCTGATGCAGGGGTAAGTAGATAGATTGCTCCCTTAAGGGCTGATTCCGGGTCTTGAACATAGTGCCACATCCTCTCCCTGGAAGAGAGGACCCAGTCATAGTAGAACTATGACTCATTATTCATTAGAGGAATTAGTGGTACTTAAAGAGTTAGATGTAACTACAAAGGCAAAATAGTAAATTGGCCTAGTTGTACTTACGAGTGATTTATGAAGGGTTATCGTACTACTGATTGGTTAATATGGACACAGAAATATATCTATAGTAAGAAGAGTGCAGCTATCAGTCTTTAGTGGAGTGCCTGACAGTTAACGAATGGTGGATCTCGTGACTAAAGAGTTTAATCAATTATTCACGTACTGTTGGAGCTTCAAGCTACAGGTCCATAAGGTCCCCTTGGTAGCTCAATGGGTTCAAGTTGAGAATCAGATTTTGCGGTTGATTTGAAGTGTTCAAATTAACAAGAAAAAATTCAATTATATGTGATATAATTGGTATGATGTATAAGATATATTATTTGGAGGAATTAATGTAAATATGATTTACATTAAGTACCATAATGTAGAAAAAGAACTATGGTTTAAAACTATAGGTTACAAATATAATATGGTAAGTTGGTTATCATATTTATTTATAATATATTAACTATATGATAACTAATTTTTTTTCTCTAATAACCGATTGAGTTGGAGATTATTGGAAGTTTTATAGTAATTGTGAGATAAAAGGAAAATTATTTTCCTAAATTTTAGTAGTCGCTTCATTCGAAATGTTCTCGCAGAGATAAGCAATCAAGTAAAAGAGTTTCACTAAGCGATAGCATTGACAGAGACTAAATGATCATGTAGAGTTGATTATACGATAGTCATTCAGTTGAACGTTGCTACACGATCGAGTAGCAAAGTCTATACGATAGGCTTGCGTTTACTAAACGATCGAGAACTTCATCTATGTGATAGACCAGCTTCTTATCTCCCACTTGCTCAATCGTCTACTTGATCGTAGTTCTCCAGTCTCTTCTTCAAGCCAAGATCATACATAGCCCACAACTTCTGGATTCTCACACCGAGAAGACCAAAGTAACACTTGTGGTAGTGTCTTTACTCAGATCGTGAATCGAGTTGGACTCGATTAGGTTAGAGGAGTTGTTGCTTGTGTTTGTTGTGTTCGTGGTCGTGGTGTTTCGGTCGTTGCATTCGAATGTTCCTGTGGACGCTTTGTAGACCGATCAAGGGATTCTAAAGAATTGTTCTTCAAAGGTATGCATCCTTTATCCCTTGTATCATCGTATAGCATGCTCTAATTTCTATATATGTATGACCTGTTAGTTTTCGTTTTTAAACTATAATTGTTTATGTTCAATTCGAATGAAATTTGGAACGATCCCTTTCGCTGTTCATGGAAATCCTCGTGTTTGATTTCCTTCACGATGGACCTTTTCTTTTCAAGGAAGATGCAAATAGGAGAGACGTACAACCCCTTGGATAAGTAGCTTAAGACAGTGAGTGACAAGTTTTAATAAATGTTTTCTAATGCAAGTTTATGAATGATTTTCAATGCATAGGCATTTTATATGAAGTTATACTATTACGATTTTCTTCAAAGCATGCCTTAAAATGAATGTTGATCGCATTATCTTTGTTTTTAAATGATGAAATTATTTAAGAGTTTAGCATGCATTTTCCAGTAGCTATGCCATGTTTTATCACATGATGAAATTGATCAAGTACACTCCATGTTTTACAAAGCATTATGTGTTGATATGAAACCATGAGGTATGATTATTTCCAATATGCATATTTTGTGTATGTTCTTAAATTCTTAAATGTTTGTGCCTTGTACAAATTCTACTCCATTGTTGGTACCGAAGGTATGGTAAATTACCCAAATTTCAATGATGTTAGGGATTCTTGACACCAAAGGTATGGTAAGGTGATCAGGACCCAATTCAGCTCTGCATGCATGTATGACTATTTTATCAATGTTGATGAGATCGAGCAAAAAGGCTCTCTCTCAACTAAGGTGATTAAGGATTGAGCAAAAGGGCTTTCCTGACAGTTTCTTCGCCCAGACGGTTCAAGACCTGGTTCGTCTGTTTGAACTGGAGACTCATTGTGCTTGGTAATAGTTAGTTTTGTGTTTTTTTTTTTTTTTTTTTTTGAGGATTTGAGGCTAATTATCCCGGTTCATCAACTTTTGCTTAATGTACATGAGATGTATGTTGGTTTATATGCCATAATGTATGACATATAGATTTGAAACCCACCTTAGGTTATGCATTTTATTCATGCATCATATATTATAAGTGTTATAATATAGTTATTGGCATGATGAAATTACAAGAAAGCATGCACATGCATCATGAAATATAAGAGTTATATTATGTATGCATTAAGCATATTCATGCATCATCTTTATATTAGAAAAGTTATAGTATAAAGGTGTATGAAAGCATGTATGCTTGATTCATTGCTTTGTTATATAAGTGTTATATAAAAGTAGCAACGAATGAACAATGCATGGAGCATGACATTTAGGCTTGTTTATAAGAGTTATGAATGCCTCGTATGTGTAGCTTCGTATTATACTTGGTTTTGGTTGTTTCCGGTTATAAATGTTATAATGGAAATTGGAACTAAAATCGATAAGAAAGAGTTGCATGCAGACTTAGGTGAACTCATGTTTTAAAAGGGTTTTAAAATTGGATTGAGATAGACCTAAGTTCATGGTTCTAATGAGATTAGAAACCTAATTTTAATCTTTTGAATCGTTTAATAGAATTAAATTGATTTCCATAAAAGATTAAATTTGTATTAAATCTATCTATAAGGGACCTTTTGTCTAAGGCGGGTTCTGTCTAGGCTGGGGTATTTAAGCTGACGAAAACAGAACACCCCTACCTAGGAACCTAGTTGGAAAGGTGAATTAGACAGATTTGCTACAAGCATGCGACAGCTGATCAAAGACTTCGTTAAAGACTTAATGAATGATGATCAAAAGTTGTTCAACTTTCCAAAGTAAGAGTTACTTTTGGGCAAACCTAAAAAATCACTTAGTTAAAATCCTTAGTCGTGTTTTTTCTAAGTAAACTAAACCCTAGGTTATAAAATACTCAGTGGGAGGAAGAGATATATATGATATGTCAATGATTCCACTCACGTTTCTCCCTGAATGTTCACGTCGTGAGATTCATGTTTGGCCTTGTGGTGCCCTGGGAGCATCCCCCTTCGGATGGTGTTTGCATGAGTCAATATCAAGGTGGGCGGAGAGAGTATTTATAGTAAGTGGTTGAAGGATGTGTGTTAACATGTCCTGCAGTCTCCTTCACTGGTTTGCACCATGAGATCTTCTTGCACTACCTCATGGCACCCTAGGAGTGTCCCCCTTCGGATGGCTTTTGTGCGGTTGGTCAATATCAAGGTGAACTCCAGAAATGGATATGGTCACTTTAATTTTTGCCCCAATCGGATTTTTCCCTTTGGATTGGCTGCTTGAGGCGGAACTCTAGGATCTAAAATGAAGGGTCACACTACGGGAAATTGTTAAACAAGTTAATAATTTCTTGACCAAATCAATGATGGCTAGTCGTTATAGGAACAAGAGTTGTTCTGGTATTAATGACTGGTTGAGAGTGTATTAATTCAGAGGAGGGATAAATTGACTACCCTTTGGTGGTTTTTGTCCAAAATATTTGAAGCATCATTGTGAAACTAGATGTCATATGGGGTTCATTTCAGTTTTGCTAAACCGTATTGGATGTTGCTTTTTCAACGAGTATTTGCTAAAATCTAATGTAGATCAATGTGTTTGTTTTTCAGCAACATGAATGATTTTTCGTTAGTGCCTCTTTTAGTTTGACTGATTCGTACATTGGAAAGAGTTCGTTAAAATATATTTCGTGGTAAATGACCTCGAGTTTATCATGGTTGAGGAATGTCCTCAAGTCCTAACCCTTGATGCACCATAAAATGTTTGTGATGCATGCAAGGTGTGGATAAAGGCTAACTTGTTGGCCCGACTTCACATTTTGGCTAGCATACCTGATGCTTTGTCCAAAAGGGTTGAGAACATGGTCATTGTACGTCAAATCATGGACTCGTTACAAGGATTGTTTGAACGTCAGTTCTCAGTTTTTTTGGGCAACAAGGGATGGATGACAAAGAAACCAATAGTGTCAGTTTCCAAGATAACCTCTAGTTAGAGAAAGCAAGTGTTGTTGATTCTGGAAAAGTTCATCAACGAGAATTGTTCTCTGAAATGGAACTTAGAGCTTATTTAGGTTCTGGTACTAATCCCACTACTCTCCAAAAAAGGAAGAAGACTAAAGACAGTAAATGTGATTTATTTGTCTTGGAGACGTGTTTGGTAGAGAATGATGATTCTACTTGGATACTTGAGTCAGATGCTACTAACCACGTTAGTTCTTCCTACTAAGGATTTAGTTCCTGGTAAACGTTGCAAGATGGAGAGTTGACTCTTTGAGTCAGTACTGGTGTGGTTGTTTCTATTGTTGCCGTGGACAGGTTGAAGTTATTTTTGGACAAGAAACATTATCTATTATTGGATAATGTTTTTGTAGTTCCTCATATCAAGAGGAGCTTAATCTCGGTTTCTTGTCTAATTGAACAAGGTTATACCGTCTCCTTTTCTGAGAGTAAAGTGTTTATTTTCAAGAATGGTATGGAGATTGATTTTGGTTCAATGGAAAATAACTTGTGTGTACTAAGGTCGTTATTCATAAAAGTCTTGCTTAATACTGAATTGTTCAGTACAGCGACAACTACAAAAAGACCAAAGGATTCTCCCAAGGAAAACGCCCATCTTTAGCATCTAAGGTTTAGGTCACATCAAACTCAATAGGATTGAAAAGTTGGTGAAATGTAGAAAACTCCTTGTTGGTATGTGAATCATGCCTCAAAGGCAAGATGCCAATGACCTTTTACTGGAAAAGGTTATAGAGCCAAGGAAACCTTGGGGCTTGTACATCCAGACCTCTGTGGTTCGATGAGTGTTAGAGCTCGAGGTGGGTAGGAATATTTCATTTCTTTCATAGATGATTATTCAAGATATGGGTTTCTATACCTAATGCAATGTAAGTCTGAAGCTCTTGACAAGTTCAAGGAGTATAAGGCTGAAGTTGAAAACTTGTTGGGTAAAAAGATAAAAACACTATAATCTGATCGTGGTGGAGAGTATATGGACCATCAATTCCATAACTATATGATAGAACATGGAATCACGTCTCAACTCTCGGCTCTAGGTACACCTCAACAAAATGGTGTATTAGAAAGGAGAAACCGAACCCTGTTGGACATGGTTCGGTCTATGATGAGTTATGCTCATCTTCCAGACTCATTTTGGGGATTTGCAGTGGAGACTTCATGTTACATTTTGAACAACGTTCCCTTGAAAAGTGTTTCCGAAACACCTTTTGAGCTGTGGAAAGGTCATAAAGGTAGTTTACGCCACTTCTAGGTTTGGGGATGTCTGGCCCATGTGCTTGTGGCTAACTCCAAGAAGTTGGAACCACGTTCAAAAGTTTGCCTCTTTGTAGGCTACCCAGAGGAAACGAGGGGTGGATACTTCTATGATCCGAGTGAGAACAAAGTGTTTATGTTGAAAAATGCTATCTTCTTGGAAGAAGACCACATCAGGGATCATAAACCACGAAGCAAGTTTGTTTTACGTGAGACTACTAAGGGTTCAATAAGAGTTGTTGAACAAATTGATAGATCAACAAGAGTTGTTGATGTCGGTTCATCTAGTATACCATCTTAAGAGTTGAGACTGCCTCAACGTAGTGGGAGGGTTATGAACCCACTGGATCAGTACATGGGTTTGACTGAAGCTCAAAACATCATATATGATGATGGGGTCAAGGATCCATTGTCGTATAAGCAAGCAATGGAGAATGTTGACAAAGATGAGTGGATTAAAGCCATGAACCAAGAAATGGAATCTATGTACTTCAATAATATCTGGGAACTTATGGATCAACTTGATGGGGTAAAACATATAGGGTGTAAGCAGATCAACAAGAGAAAACAAGGTGTAGATGGAAAGGTGTAGACCTTTAAGGCTAGACTTATGGCAAAAGGTTATACCCAGGTTGACGGAGTGGACTATGAGGAAACTTTCTCACCTGTTGTCATGTTGAAGTCCATCAAGATACTCCTGTCCATAGCCACATTTTATGATTATGAGATATGGCAAATAGACGTCAAGACTACCTTTTTTAATGGTAAGCTTGAGGAGACCATCTACATAGCTCAACCCGAAGGGTTCATTGTTCCAGATCGAGAGCAAAGAGTTTGCAAGCTTAATAGGTCCATTTATGGACTGAAACAAGCATCTGGATCGTGGAACATTATATTTGATAGTGCGCTTAAATCGTTTGGCTTTGATCAGAACATTGATGAGCCTTATGTTTACAAGAAGATCATCAATAGCTCAGTAGCTTTCCTGGTACTGTATGTAGATGATATCCTACTCATTGGGAATGACGTAGGTTTTCTGACTGACATTAAATCGTGGCTAACCATTTAATTCCAAATGAAAGATTTGGGAGAGGTGTAGTATGTTCTAGGGATCCAGATCATTTGGGATCGTAAGAAAAAAAGTTGGCCTTATCTCAGGTATCGTACATTGATCAAATGTTGATCAGGTACAAGATGCAGAATTCCAAGAGGGGTTTCTTACCCTTCAGGCATGGAATTGTTTTGTCTAAGGATCAATGTTCTAAGACACCTCAAGAGGTTGAGGAAATAAGACAAATTCCCTATGCTTCAACTGTTGGAAGCTTAATGTATGCAATGTTATGTACTAAACCTAACATTTGCTATGCAATAGGGATTGTCAATCGTTATCAGTCCAATCCAAGATTAGATCACTGGACAGCGATCAAAACGATTCTCAAGTATCTTTGGAGAACGAGAGACTATATGCTCGTGTATGGAGATAAGGATTTGATCCATACAGGATACACAGACTCTGACTTTCAGACTGATAGAGATTCTCGGAAATCAACATCAGGGTCAGTGTTCACTCTGAATGGAGGGGTTGTAGTTTGGCAAAGCATCAAGCAAGGATGCATCACGGACTCCACTATAGAAGTTGAATACGTAGCCACTTGTGAAGCTGCTAAAGAGGTTGTTTGGCTTAGGAAGTTCCTTACATTTGGAAGTTGTTCCAAATATATCTTTGTCGATCACTGTCTATTGTGATAACAGCAGGGCTGTGGCAAATTCAAAGGAACCTCGGAGTCATCGTAGAGGCAAGCATATTGAACGAAAGTATCATTTGATTAGGGAGATTGTACATCACGGTGATGTGATAGTCACGAAGATCATGTTGGAGCATAACATTGTTGATCCGTTTACAAAGACTCTCACGGCTAAAGTGTTCGAGAGTCATCTAGAGAGTCTGGGTCTACGAGACATGCGGCATCTTGTCTAGGGCAAATGGGAGATGATACTGGGGTATAGAGTATGCCCTAGTTTATTGTATATTGTATCGGTTTTTCATGTATTGTACATTAGTCTCCCGAGGCATTAGGATAAGTGGGAGATTGTTGGGATTGGTGTCCTAATTCTCTTGGAGTCACGTAGTTTGTAAACATTGTACACATTGTTATTAATAAAATAAGAGTTATTTTATTTGCATTTACTCATATCCAATAAACTAAGATCCGTGATTATTGTATGTAAACTTAAGCATGTATGTGAGACATACAAGTGGAACATGCCTTAAGTAATAACCTAAATTGTCTGTAGTATAAGGATAAAGGAGGGATACCTTATCCCAGTGACACTATGGATACGGTCCACTTTGTAGAGGTTTACAAATGTTGCAAACTACTATAGATGGTCTGATCCTAACCATTCATGTGGAGACATGCGAGCAGAAATGTCCTATACAAAAAGTTTGTATAAAACTAGACCACGAGATGATTAGTCTCTTTATATAACACAGTTGATAATTGAGACTTACATCTCACTAAAGCGACCGTAGGTGACATGACCTTAATCCTAAGTGTTTTGGGAACTCCTACCTTTGAAGGCAGTTCTTTGATTAGTATGGGTGAGAGTGGCCAGATTGCCAACTCAACAAGCCTACCTTTTTAGGGATTTGTCTAATTATGGAGCTGGGAACTCAGTTACACAAGATGGGATTCACTTCTTCCCCGAAGTAGGGGTAAATAGATAGATTGCTCCCTTAAGGATTGATTCTAGGTCTTAAACATAGTAGCCACCTCATCTCTTTGGAAGAGAGAACCCAATCATAGTAGGACTATGACTTATTATTCACTAGAAGAATCAGTGGCACTTAAAGAGTTAGATGTAACTACAGGAGCAAAACGGTAAATTGGTCCAGCTGTACTTACAAGCGATTTGTGAAGGGTTATCGCACTGTTGATTGGTTAATATGGATGCAGAAATATATCTGTAGTAAGAAAAGTGCAACTATTAGTCTTTAGTAGAGTGTCTGACAGTTAACAGATGGTGGATCTCGTGACTAAAGAGTTTAGTTAGCTATTCACGTACCATTGGAGCTTCAAACTACAAGTCCATAAGGTCCCCTTAGTAGCTCAATGGGTTCAAGGGTAGAATCAGATTTTGGGGTTGATTTGAAGTGTTCAAATTAACAAGAGGAAATTCAATTATATGTGATATAATTGATATGATGTATAAGATACATTATTTGGAGGAATTAATGTAAATATAATTTACATTAAGTACCATAAAATAGAAAAAGAATAATGGTTTTTATGTTTCATGAGAAGAAATATTAAAACTATAGGTTATAAATATAATATGGTAAGTTGGTTATCATATTTATTTATAATATTAACTATATGATAATTAATTTTTTTTCTCTAATAACCGATTGAGTGGGAGGTTATTGGAAGTTTTATGGTAACCGTGAGATAAAAGAAAAATTGTTTTCCTAAATTTTAGTAGTTGCTTCATTCGAAAAGTTCTCAAGAAGATAAACTATCAAGTGAAAGAGTTTCACTAAGCGATGGCATTGACAAAGACTAAACGATCGTGTAGAGTTGAATATACGATAGTCATTCAACTGATCATTACTACACAATCGAGTAGCAAAGTCTATACGATAGGCTTGTGTTTACTAAACGATCGAGCACATCGTCTATGAGATAGACCAGTTTCTTATCTCCAACTTGCTCAAGCCAAGATCATACAGAGCCTACAACTTCTGGATTCTCACACTGAGAATACGAAGATAACACTTGTGGTGGTGTCTTTACTTAGTTCGTGAATCAAGTTGGACTCAATTGGGTTAGAGGAGTTGTTAGTTATGTTGATTGTGTTCGTGGTCGTGGTGGTCCGATCGTCGCATTCGAGTATTATTGTGGATGCTTTGTAGACTGATCGAGGGATTCTTGAAGAATGTTTCTTCAAAGGTATGCATCCTCTATCCCTTGTATCATCGTATAGCATGCTATAATTTTTGTATATGCATGACCTGTTAGTTTTTGTTTTTAAACTATAATTGTCTGTGATCAATTCGAATGGAATTTGGAACGATCCCTTCCACTGCTCATGGAAATCCTCTTGTTTGATTTCCTTCACAATTCACCTTTCCTTTCCAAGGCAGATGCAAATAGGAGAGGCATACAACCCCTTGGATAAGTAGCTTAAGATAGTGAGTGACAAGTTTTAATAAATGTTTTCTAATGCAAGTTTATGAATGATTTTCAACGCATAGGCATTTTATATGAAGTTATTATATTACGATTTTCTTCAAAGCATTCCTTAAAATGAATGTTGATCACATTATCTTTGTTTTTAAATGATGAAATTATTTAAGAGTTTAACATGTATTTTCCAGTAGCTATGTCGTGTTTTATCACATGATGAAATTGATCAAGTACACTCCATGTTTTACAAAGCATTATGTGTTGATATGAAACCATGAGGTATGATTATTTCCAATATGTATATTTTGTGTATGTTCTTAAATGCTTAAATGTTTGTTCCTTGTACAAATTCTACTCCATTGTTAGTACCGAAGGTATGGTAAGGTACCCAAATTTCAATGACGTCAGGGATCCTTGACACCGAAGGTATGGTAAGGTGATCAAGCCAATTCAGCTCTGCATGCATGTATGACTATATTATCGACATTGATGAGATCAAGCAAAAGGTCTCTCTCTCAACTAAGGTGATTAAGGATTGAACAAAAGGGCTTTCCCACATGTTTAGCCAGTGAAGCAATGTAGTTTTTCAAAATGATGTTAATGAGTTTTATTACAGGGTTTTCATGATGTATTTTATGATTTCAGTTCCATTTTCAAAACCCTGATCATGATTTTATAAATGTTTTCCTTGATAGGCATGTTTGTGTTATTTATGATTTAAAGTACGTTTTACATAAGATAATTACTCGTTGGGCTCTTCAGCTCACTCTTTTGAAATATTTCCCCTCCTCAATTAGCAATCGATGTCCCAAAACCTAGCAGCTGCCAATTAGTCACTTCTCAGACCCATAGAGAGTGGAAGGTTAGGTGGCTCATTATGATCTGTTATTTATTTTTATGTCCGTGTCAAGGGAAATAGGGGAAGTCATGTTGAACAGATGTATATGACTTTGGCTTCTAGAAATTATTATGTATGTTCATGTTGATGTTGGATCGACACCAACATGCATTGGAAGGGAACAGTATCCATAAGCATTCTAATTCATTAATTTTGGTTGAAAAGAAACATATTAAATAGAGTATAATGGATTTCATGAACATACCTTGGTCGAACCAACAAAATCTCCATTTCCAGCTATAAAATCCTCTGAATCCTTGTGTAGACCACCACAGGATCTTCCTTACTATCCTCTTGGTGCTCTAGATTGAGTTTGTGGACTCAAAATAAGCTAGAATCAAAGAGAATATGGAGAAAGCTCACTGAATAAACCCATTGAAGAACACCTTCTTCATCCAAATTTTTCAGCAATAATTCAGTCGGTTCTCCACTCTTTCTTCACTCCAATCTCTTCAATATATTGCAGACTATCTTGCAAAGAGATGTGTTGCATGGGATGCAGTTCATGCTTAGAGTAAACCAAAGGAGAAGGTGGATTTCTTGTAAGCTACTTGAAGATGAACTTTGAAAAACCCATTTTCAAGTTTTGTGTAATTTTCAATTTCCAAAATCTATTTTGATTTTAAAATCATATTTTGTTTCTAAAATCAAAATTTATTAATTTTAAAAATTAATTTCAAAAATTAATTTTCTAATAAAATTAATAAATAATTATTTAAATAATTTAAATAATTCTAATTAATTTAATATCTAATATTAAATTAATTTTTACACCGATTCATCTTCATATATTTAAATCATATTTAAATATATTTTCTCTAATTCCCGTTTGATTCTAATTTGAACGTTTCAAATTAACTTATCACACTACTCTAGAGCTAATCCATTTCCAAGCTAGTAGGGGGATCTCATGGACATACAGATCATGGGCTCCAACGATTCGAGATTAATCGGCTAAACTCATTAGACCGATCTAACCCTCATTCGTTTACTGATGGTTCACTCCACTAAAGCCCGTAGTTGAACTCCTCTCACTGTAGATACTTTATGTCCACTCGATATAACCATGATTAGTAAGTTAACCCTTTACAGGTTGTTCGTAATAACGTCTGGGTCAAATCTCTGTTTTACCCTCAAAATTACCTTTTGTTCCTTAATTCCCCACTGATCCCCTAATTAATAATTGTTTTGTGATCCAATCACAAAACCGAGTCCCTTTTATGCCAAATGAGAGGGCAGGATCCCTTGTTCAAGCTTCATAATTAGCACTTAAGGGAACAAACTCTATACTATCCCTAAGGCGGGTAGGAGTGAATTCCCTCTTGTATCCTATGTCCCCAACTATCTATCCAGTCTTACCCCTGAAATGGCAGTCATATTGAGCTGGCGCTATTGAGCCAATCGTCACCTATGCAAATCTAAGGGAAATCCCAGATAAATAGGAATTCATAGTTAGCTCAGGATTAAGATCAAGTTACATAGGTCATCGTTTTGAAATAGTCAGTCTTAAATAGTAAACAGTGAAATAAAGTAAGAGTGACTCATTTCGTGGTCCGATCTTGTACAAACTCTTTTGCATAAGGACACTCCCACTCCTCATGTCCAACATGAACGAATTAGGATCACTTTGTTTGTAGCACTTTACAACTCCTTGTAACAACTACAGAGCAGGCCGTATCCAATAGTGTTACCAGAATAAGGTACCCAACTTTTTCATGTACTATAGATCATTTTGACTATTTACTCGAACCTGATCTACCTTTATGTTTCCACATAAAGTTCAAGTACTCATCCAATAGTCAAGGGACTTTTAGGTTTATTGGATTTCTATTCAAGTAATAGATCTATTCAATAACACATTTATTGAATTTTCAGAATAAGCTCCATTGTTTACATACCACGAGTTTTAGGACATAAAACCCAACAGTTGATATCTTTGATTAGCAGTAATTATATGCATTAAGTTGTTGTTGAAACTATATGTTAAGTCCTAAAAAATTATAAATTGCTAATCAGGTTTAACAGGTGCTAAGGGTACAAGTTTTTAGGAGTATGTTGGACAGTAGTTGTCATAAGAGGGTTGGCAA
This sequence comes from Benincasa hispida, assembly GCF_027475165.1. Lineage (NCBI taxonomy): Eukaryota > Viridiplantae > Streptophyta > Magnoliopsida > Cucurbitales > Cucurbitaceae > Benincasa > Benincasa hispida. The sequence goes on along the minus strand of NC_143481.1, from coordinate 35,358,595 downwards.
TTGTTATTTTCACATCTCTTCTCAGTTTAAGTGGGTAATTTGGGGAAGGGTGTTACATGAATGAAGTCCTTTAACTCCCCGAGGTTGATGGTTGGGGTGAGTAGAGGTGGTGAGGAAATGTGTTGAAGGGATTGGTGCGGCTAGATGACCAAATCCTCACCAGCTTCGGTTTGGTGCTAGTTGGATGGGCTAACGCCCAAATCGAGTGGGTCATCAAATTTTTCCAAGAGATATGGCGAAGGAGATTTTTCTTTAGGGTCAGCGGAGGGAGACTTCTACGGTGAAGGGGAGCTTCTTTATTGCTCAGTAGAAGATTGGCTTTTTGGATCAATGGGAGGTGGAAGCAAACTTAAAGTTTCAAACAAAGGGGAAAGTAGAGGCAAAGGCTCTTGAGGCGCAAGGGTCTGTAGCAGCAATGGAGTATGGAACTGATCTGCTAGATTATGGCGCTCAGGACTAGTTCCGACCAGTTCCTCAAATTTGGCCTTGGACTTTTATCTTTTGGCTGGTGGGGTTGAGGGTCATTCAGGTCAATGAGAGTTGAGGACTTAAGGATTTTGGCAGGTTTAGGGAAAAACGGGGAGTTCCTTAACAATTGCCGCAAGATCTTATTAGTAATAATCCTGTTTACCCTTGACAAGGGCTTTTCGCCTACACCAAAACCTACGTACAAGCAAAGGCTTGGGATGGTCCATGGAAAGAAGAGTTGTCATCAGGGCTTGCCGAATTTGCCCCATATTTGCTGTGTAATGAGGCACGCCCAACATTGATGGGATGTCTCTGTGATGCAGTAGGCCGCCATCGGCCCGCTCGCATGTCCTCTACACAAATGATTAGAATCAGACCATCTGTGACAAGTCACGACACTTGTGACCATTCCACAAAGCGGGTCGCATCTGTAGCGTTACCAGGATAAGGTTTCCCTCCTATATCCATATACTGCAGACCATTTTGGTTATCACTTAAGATATTATCCACTTGTATGTCACCACATACATGCTTAAGTTACATACAAATAATTAGGGATTTTATGTTTATTGGTTTGTGGTAAAGCAAACTAAACATACAACTAAGTAAAACCAAGATGTGAAGTAAATATCATATATTATACAACATAAGCGTTTGTACAAACAATTTACAAACTACAGGACAGAGACTTTAAGGCATCAACCCCAACAAGAATGACTATGCACTGAACTTACTATGCATCGAGTTGTAGTTAATCATGCACTGATCACAAGTTTTCTTATAGTTTGCCAAGTATAAACAAAATACAAGTTTCTCGATGTAAGTCGAGATCGAACTCACTACGAATGTTTGGAAAGTAGCGTGTCTGTGGCAAGGACTAAAGTAATTGTAGTAGAGTAAAAAATCATGTGATTAAATTATCTAAACAGATAATGAACACTTCGAGTTTAATTTTGAGAAAACTTAGCTAGATAACAACTTTAACGTGTGTAAAAAAATGTATGGAGAAGCAAGGTTTAGGAGAAGTCTATGCCTAGTTCCTAAGTTTAGCTTCAAAGATAATCCAGGCTCGCAATATTCGTTCATCACACACCTCTTGGCGGCTAGCCACGTTTGTCATATCTCTATGACGCATGAATGATGTTGTGTTGAGCATAAGGTTGTTTCTATCTCTAGAAATACTTCTTATTTTGCTTAGTGAGATCCACAACTACTTACCCCCTCGGACAATTGGTTATAGCTACTTGACTCAATAAGTGATCATAGGCAAGTATTTAAATAGCCATATACTAAGACAATAGGATTAACCCTTAAAGACTCAACTTAGCTTATAGCATTAAACTCCCCCTTACCCCATTGAGATTAGTTATTCATGGTAAATGAAAAGGCGATAATGGAGAGGGGGGAGATAATAGAAGTAGACATGATGAGATAAAAATAGACTTGTTGTTTACATTAGTGAATAATCTCTTGACATTTCAAATGCAATACAACAGTAAAAGACAATAAGAGAGTAAAGGAAAAGACAATTTTAAGCAATTTCTTGCTTACTTCTAACAAATGTGATGTCAAGGTTGCTAGTGACAAAATGGTAGTATGAAGTGGAGAAGATCCTCTCAAGCTCTTACTCCGGTGAAGTTCCGGTGATAAATCGGGGTAGAGATTGGAAGTTGAAGTTCTCATAAATACTCTCTGTTTCACTCTTTGCTTGTGGTGTAAGTATCGTACCTAAGGGTGTTCTTAGGTAAAATTCGACTCTTTGACCTTTTCTTCATGGGCGTCAAGGCTCTATTTACAGAGCCATACACTAACAATCGTTGGGATTCCCGCTCTGATCAACCATCAACTCTGATGTGGTAGGTGAAAATATCAGCATTGCTATCAAGGTCAACATTCTAAAGCTATGGCAGAAGATCCACTGGCACTAGGTCAGAGATCCCGAAGCATGCAATCAAATATTTGTTCATCGGGTAGAAGCTCGGTGTATGCAGACAGATGTTGCGATCAACTACAAAATATATACTTTGGCGCAATTTAACTCATGATATGCGGCCAGTATGGATTTTTTTAGTGTACTTCAACGCAAGTGTATTATCTAATATGAATTCTTAGTATAATCAACGCATATTTTGCTTATCTACTCTCATTATTCTAAGTAAGAGGCTATAATAACTTATATTTCTATAAGTTATCAAGGACCATAAACAAGTTGTTCATTAGAGAATCAATGAAACTTAAGGAGAAATATGTAATTAGGGATAAAACGATAAATTCGACTCAACAGTAATTACGAGCAATCCGTGAAGGATCGACTTATTGATGACTAGTTATATCCATGGACATATAGATATATCTATAGTGCAAAAAGTGTAGCTGTAGATCTTTAGTGAAGTGACCTATAATTAATGAATGTTGATTATATTAATTAAAGAGTTTGATTAATTTAATTTCAAATCATTGGTGCTTCTAATCTGTAGGTCCATTAGGTCCCCTACTAACACTAAGGGTAAAACAAGGATCAATTGATTTTTAGAATAATTTGAATTGTTCAAATTATCTTAGGGAATTATATATTTGATTAATATAAAGTATAATATATAATGATATAATATAGTATATAGTTAATTATAAATATGATTTATAATTACTATATAATACGAGAGAATAATATTTTAATAAGATTTGAATATTAAATCAATATGAATTGGATTCATATAAATTCTATATAGTAAAATTTAATATGAATTGGATTCATATTAAAACTATAGGTTAAGAGAGAAATGTGTATTTTTATATAATTTAAATAATGCATGATCAGATAAATATGTGATATTTATATTGATTGATTAATAGTTAATTAGTTTATATTTATTTAATTATTTATTCTATATTAAGTATGATTATATATATATATATATAGGAAAATTCTTATAAATAGAAAAATTCAAAAAATATTTAGACTTTATAACAAAAAGTAAACTTTTTACTACAAAGTGTAAATATTTTTTAATATTTTATTATATTTAAAAAGACCTTTCAAAAAATATTTAATTATTTTATTATATTCAATATATATATATATATTACTTAAAAATAAATTAACTCCCCTACAATTATGTTGGGGAAGGGAGAGTGGGATGAGGGGTTACTTTCACCTCACATTAGTTTCTATGTTAAAAGCATAGAAACACATAAGGTTTTTTATGCTAGATCTCTAATCACTCTTTGACAATTAAAATTCTATTTCCATTCTCTCTAAAATTCCAAGAAGAATTTCCTTGCCATTTTGGATCCCACCACATGTGATCCTTCCTGGAGACATAGTTGGGTAGCCTAATGGTGGAGTTCGTTGAAGGATTAGTCTTTAAAGAATTTTCATTGAGAAATCAAAGAGACAATGTTAAAACGCTTCCGCTTTGGGATTCAATCCCTTCAACATGCATGTTTAGGTATCTTATCCTAAAGTTGTCTTTACCTCAGAGTTGGCCATCTCCCATGCATGCACCAACTCACCCTCCAGGTGTCAACTCCTAAGGTTTTCTCACCTCAAAGTCGGCCACTTCTTCTATACTTGTCAACTTTTCTTCTCTTTTTTCTAGCTCCTACTTTCATCTCCAACCTCCATGGCTTCAACTGCTGATTGACCCCTATGCTTAACTTTGGATGCATGGTTCCCATACCATATGCCCAACCTACCATGTTTTCTCATTTATTTGGTTTTTGTCTCCTTCTCATAGCATAGTTTTTCCACTTGATTATTTTTCCAAGTGTTCAAGGCCACTCTCCATCCTTACTTTCCAAGTACGCGTCCAAGCTCAGTTCTCCTACGCTTCCAAAATGTCTTCTATGCATCCAAGATGTATCAAAGTTAACTCATTGAGGTCATACATCCAAGATGACCTTTCTTTCTCTTGTTTAGTATTAATATTGCCACACCTCAAAATATGCACCCAAGCTCTCATTCTCTCTCAAGATTACCTTCCATTCTCTTGTTTGGTGTTGATGTCTAGGGTTTCTTGATACAATTCTCCTCAAGGTAGTTGTTTCATGCTTTGTTTATGCTTCTCATGTGCCCAAGATAGAGTTCAAATTATTGGGGTTGATGCCATAAATCTCGTAGGGTCCTACAGTTTATAAACATTGTTGAACAAACTCTTTATGTATTTAATAAAATATATAATATTTTATTCATTATCTATAAAATATATGATATTTTTGTTGCATTAACCACAAACCAATAAACTAACATCCAAAGTTATCTTTGTAACTTAAACATGTATGTGGAGACATACGGGTGGATCATGTTTAAGTGATAACCTAAATGGTCTGTAGTAGATGGATAAGGCTGGGTACCTTATCCTGGTGACACTATGAATATGACTCGCTTTGTAGGTGTTACAATTGTTGTAAAGTGCTACAAATGATCTAATCCTGATCATTCATGTATTAGATATACGAGCGGGGATATTCTATACAAAGGAGTTTGCATAAGACCGGACCACGAAATGTTTAGTCTCATTATATAATACTATTCATAATAGAGACTTACATTTCACTAGGATGACCATAGGTAACATGACCTGAATCCTGAGTGAGTTGTGAACTCCTGCCTATGAGCACGATTCTTTGATTTGTATAGGTGAGAGTGGCCAGATTGTCGACTGAACAAGCCTACCATTTTGGAGATTCGTCTGATTGGGGAACTGGGAACATAACTACACAAGATGGAATTCACTCCTTCCTCGAGGCAAGGGTAAGTAGATAAATTGCTCCCTCAAGGGCTGATTCCGAATCTTGAACAATGTGGTGTTACACCCTCCCTTGGCTTGAGAGAAATTCAGTCATAGTAGGACTATGATCTATTGTTCATTAAAGGGATCAATGGTACTTAAGGAGTTAGATGTAACTACAGGGGCAAAACGGTAATTTGGCCCAACTGTACTTATGAGCATTTTGTGAAGGGTCATCGTACTGTTGATTGGTTATATCCAACGGACACAAAAATATATCTGTAGTGCGAAGAGTGCAGCTGTCGGTCTTTAATGGAGTGCCCGATAGTTAACGGATGGTGAATAATGTACTTAAAGAGTTTAATTAATTATTCATGTACCCTTGGAGCTTCAAGCTACAAGTCCATGAGGTCCCCTTGGTAGCTCAATAGGATTTAGTTGAGAATCAATTTTTGGATTAATTTGAATTGTTCAAATTAACAGATAGACTTAATTATATATGATATAATTAAGTTATTCAATTATATGTGATATAATTATCATAATGTATTTGATACATTATAGCTTAATGAGATGAAATAAATATTTGAATGAGATTCAAATATAGTTTCTATGAATTAGATTCATAGTTGTTAAATTTAATATAAATAAGATTTATATTAAATGTCATATAATAGAGAAAAGAAACTACAGTTTATATTGTATGTAATACAATATTAAAACTATAGGTTCTATGTTATATATATATAAATAATATGGTAACTTAGTTGTTGTTGTTGTTGTTGTTGTTGTTGTTGTTGTTGTTGTTGTTGTTGTTATTATTATTATTATTATTATTATTATTATTATTATTATTATTATTATTATTATTATAAGGAAGAGAGTTTCTCTATCTTTTCTCTCCACCCACTTTAGCGGTTGGTGGTTAATTATGGCAAGAAGAATAAAAAGAAAATATGTTTTTCTTCTTCTTCTATGTTAATCAGAGTTGAACGACTGAGAGAAAAAACCATAAGCGTTCTGTGTCTTTTGAGTTTTGTGATAGAGTTCTCAATCTTCTTCCACCTCCACATTAAACTTTCCCTCTTAACCAAAATAGTCAGAGCTCACCACTCATGGGCTCTCACCCTGAGAATACCAAGGTTTCATTGTATTAGTGTCCGGATTTTTGTTTGAGGCTTATCTTGAAGAAGGTCTTCAAGTTGTTCATGATTGTTCGAGGGAAAAACGCGAAGAAAAGTTCTTCAAAGGTGAGGTTTCTTGAAACCTTTTTTCTTGTAAAGCATGCTGTAATTTAGATTTAAATGTATATTTGTTTGCTTGTTTACTGTAAAATGTTGTATTCAATAAATTATAGAATTTGGATGATATGCTTTCGCTCAAGGTTCTCATTAGAGTTCCTTCACAAATAACCTTCTAGGTCCCCAAACTACCTTCTATGGTTTGTTCACCTTGATGAGTTGAGCCTACTTATGTGTTGTCCATAACATTTAACCAAATCCTCCTCCTTGACCAACCATGCGTCCAGTATACCCTCCCTATGCATCTAAGATGGGTCTAATGCATCATTTATTCAAATGATGTATATGAGATCATTCTCTTGTGATCTCGTGTCCAAACATCTTAGGTTAGGTATCCAATACTTTCTCTATGTGCCCAAGATAGCTTACATGCGCCCAAGTAGTATTTTCCACGATCAAAACTTGTGTCCAATGCTTCCAAGAAGTAACACTAGTTCCTTTGGTAAGTACTTCCTTTGTCTACAAGGTTTGAGCTCAACTCACTTCAACTACGCTTCCAACCTTAGGATCGTGAGTTGAATCTTCTCCACTATACTTCCAACCTTAGGATGATGGGTTGAACTTGTTCGACCACGCTACTAATTTTGGGTCATACTCCTTTCCTACTAACACTTAGTCAAATTTTCACTTCTCCGATGGACTATGTATTCAACCCTTCTCCTCCGATCTTCTCCTACTAACACCTAACCAAATTTTTATCCTTCTCTTCTAGTCCATTGCATACTTCACTCCTAAGTTCAACTGCATGGTCCCAACAATTAGAAATTTTCCTAAGTATCATTGCTTCTTTCAAAGTGTAGTTTGAACATTTAGCCAAATTCTTACCCTCCAAAATTCCAGCATGGGTTCCAATTAAGTATTCTTAACTCCAATGATTGTTTAGTGATCTTTAAACCTAAGTGGAGGGAAAAGAAATTGAGGGCTTACAAAAAGCATACTAGGATGCCCCAACATCTCCATGTGCCTAGAAATTTTACGTGACCGCAAAACAAAATATGATAATCCATATATCTATTTTCACAAGAATTTTGGATTCCCACTAAAAAATGACCCCTAAAATTATATTACATGAAAGGATAGTACAACTTATAAGCACTTACAAGATTACTATAAATTTTTTTTAATAGATAAAAAAAATGAGCAAATTGCAAAAGTCACTCTTATAGTGCGACGATGGTTGCAATTTCACCCTCAAACTTTAACTAAAAAAATTAAACCCTCAAATTTTAATTTAATGTTAAAATCGGGCCCTCAAACTTATAATAGTTATAGAAATTGGACATATAAAGGATAAAAATTGAATCTCCAAACTTATAGAACTTTTACAATTAAGAATTTAATTTTAATACTTATATAAATTTGAAGGTTTAATTTTATAATTAAAAATTTTATGGTATAATTGTAACCGTAATATCTATCATTTACTTACAAAAAATTGGCCAGAGAAATAGTAATGGTAATAATCCAATATGCGGAGGCGGGTAAAGAAGGTTCCCGCCACGAAATCACAACTTCCAAACCCGCCCGTTGACAAAGTAGAGGACACGTTCGTCATTTTAAAATTCTCAAACAGCGACAACTCCCGCACGTTTTTCGATATACAGACCTCGGAACACACGGACATACCGTACTCTAACCACATCAGATCCCAACCCGCCCCCTCCACATAATTTGGTCATTAAAAAAAATCCAAGATTAAAAAAAAAGAAACGAGAGAGAAAATGCCAGCCGGTCCATTTTTCTGATCGCCGAGCACTTCACGGATCGGATCTGCGTATCCTATAAATGGAAATGTTCCGATCTCAACGCCTTGAAGACTCGGTCTTGTTGGCTCAGTCGCCTACTGATCGTTCCACAATTTTGGACTTCAATAATCCTAGGGTTTAATTGTGTCTGATGCATACATTTTGATATGAAGTTATGTGCAGTGAATGCACTTTGCTTAATTCGTCGGAATTCGATTATCTGATTCTCTCCCACGCATTTTCCGATACTACCACTCTCCCCATCAGCAATGGCAGCTTCTCCTGTTAATTTTCTCTTTTGGTTCTTGCTCGTTTCGATTACACTATGGCTGGTTTTCATGTAAGTCCCTGAATTACTTACATTTCTGCTTCACTTATTCCTGTTTGATCGTTTAAGTCAATTTGGTTTTCTTCACAAGCTCAATGCCATTGCATTGTAGGGGTAATGGTGGAGAACGTTTAGGAATGAGAAACTGATTGTTTTAATTTCAAGTAGATTATTGTACTCCTATGACTTCTTCCCCTGGTTTGGGAAGGGTGGGGAATGTCATTGACGCCATATGAGTTATTTTTTAATAATTTAATCGGTCATTGTATATAAGGGAGAAGATGAGTTGTTTTTAGCTTGTATATGGTGGACTTATGACCTCCTGAACGTTGCAATACAAGATGAATTTGTCACATACAAACTTCTATTCTGAGATATGGAAAATAACCCCAAAAAATTCCGTGAAGGATTCGTTGAACATCAACCACAATGAAGATTAATCAATTCTTTCTAAACTGAAAACAAGGAGCCAACTTCAGAGTCATCAAATAACACCATCCAATCAGAACCCAAACTACATCAATTTATCTATCTAGACTACACAGTGAACGGAGGTCCTAGTTTGAACCATGCTGACAGAAACAGTTCCAACCCAACTCTTGAATGAAGCTCGATCCTCCAAACTGCTTGGATGAAAAAATCACCTGAAGTTTGATTCTCCAACTTGTGATGTTTATAAAAACATATTAGAAGTAATTTAGTCTCCTCAAGAAATGGCTTGTTCTTTTATTTCTTTTGAACAAGAAACAAAACATAAGGAGTACAAAAGTGCCAAGTATACAATGTGTAGACAAAGAAATAAAAAATAAAAGGGGAAAAAAAGTAGGAAACATCCTATGAGAAAGCTCTCCAGTTTGAACATATATCAGAGGGTGAATAGTTGACACTATTTCACTGCATTGAGCAATCTGTTAAATAATCTTTTGGTACATGTGTTAGTGGAAGCTCGGTAGATTCAGAAACATAAGTAGATAATGGAAGTAAATAAGTAGGGCATTCAGAATAGTTGTGCTAGTGGATTCCTGAGCAAGAAATATGGTTTTGTGTTTTGTTTAGAGAAATTTATCTATCTTTAGTGTGACAATTCTGTTACTGATTTCTGGTTAAGATTTAATTGCTGCTATCTCATCAAGATCTTATGATTCCATTCCAACTTCCAATATTCTCATCAACTTCCTTTAAGATTGCATCAATGTTGATAATTTCAGTTGGGATTCTGATTCATCGTAGGTATAAAACATCTATTAATGTTTTTCAGGTTCGCTTCTAGACTGGTGGCTTGGATCTTGAGCAGGGTTGTTGGAGCATCAGTAGCGTTTCGTGTTGGAGGGTGGAAATGTTTAAGGGATGTTGTGATCAAGTTTCGAAAGGTTTCATTTACATTTGTAAAGTTGTTAAATTTAATTTAATATTTAATTATGTGACCTAAAATTTAGGAACAAGGAAAATAAAATGCTCTTGAAAAGCCTCGTGCCCTTTCAAGAATATATTAGTATTAGTAACAGTCATTAGCCTTCCACTCTCCTGTGTGGCTTCGTGATGCGTGGATGGGTTAGGAAAGCTGGGGAAGGGATAATTGTCAAAGCTGCATTTTCCCTTTGGTTTCTGAACAAATATGGTTAATTTAATCGTAATTTATTTGAATAAAAATTTATTTAAACTGTTTGGTGTGATGTTGAATTTAGAAGTAGGATTTTGGGAAGCTAATTTTGCCTAATGGTCTATAAGTTGTGTTTTTCTATCGGTTTTCTTAGTTTAGAGGAGGTATCATCAATTAGATGTAGTCGTTGATCACCCGACCCAAAAAATGAAAAAAGGAATGAAGAAAACCAGCTGTTTGCCTCGTGTGTCCTCTTTTGTTTTCATCCTTTTTAATGCAGTATAGATTTCCCTGGCTGTTCCAACCTCCCAGTTCAGACACACGCACACAAAAGTCTCATCTAGACTGTCAACTTTAATGGGGTACCCTGATATCAAAATTTTGCATTATGAAGGTTCCAAAGAACAATGAAAGGGATGTTTGCTAAGTTGGACATTCTGTACTTTCAGATAGATTTCTTTTTTCTGTTGATTTTATTTCGGGATATTATATTTCACAACAATCTATGTGGTTTTGACTCCAGCTCCTCGATCAAGTATTTTTATTTATTTCTTTATACAGACTGATAGCTTTCCTAAGCAAAGTTGACTAATTTTATCAGTTACCACCTATTTTTTATGTGCTTTCCATTGCTATGTTATGCACATTGTACTTTTGCTAGAAGAATGGATGGTATTCTGTTGTATTAGGAGGTCATTACTCAAATGGGATTGTGAGACTTGTTGTTATCTGATTATCTTCAGGGTGCTATTGAATCAATATCAGTTGGTGAAATTAAATTGAGTTTGCGCCAGTCCTTGGTAAAGCTTGGTGTGGGGTTTATTTCTAGGGATCCGAAACTACAGATATTGATATGTGACTTAGAAGTTTGTATGAGGCCTTCAAGTAAAGGTAGGCCAAAGTCGTCGAAGCCTCGGAGAACCCGCAGTTCAGGCAGAGGAAAGTGGATGGTTGTAGCCAATATTGCTAGATATTTATCAGTTTCAATAACAGATTTGGTTCTAAAGGTATGCATAGTTCTGAGACTGATGTTTGCAATGTTTTTTTACGATTTTTCAATTGAAACACATGATTCTGAAAGTTACTTATATATTTGGATCTATATGTTGTAGAGCTGATTACTGTGCCATTTTGTCTTCTATTTATACTAGTTCTGATTAATTTGTTATGTTTATAGTAGTTTTTTTTTCTGTTTCTTTTTTGTTTGTGCAATTGGATCTTGGAACATTGCAGACTCCCAAAGCTACCGTTGAAGTAAAGGATTTTAGCATTGATATATCAAAAAATGGTGGAACAAGATCAAATTTGTTCGTCAAGTTACAAATATTGCCTATAATTGTGCATATTGGTGAACCACGAGTTAGTTGTGAACAGTCATCCAACTTAAGCAGTGGGGGATGTATATCTGCTGTCAATTCATCTTTTGCCACTATGGAGAAATCTTCTGCTCCTTTTAGTTGCGAAGAATTCTCTTTGTATAGTGAATTTGGTCACGACAGGTACTTTCTTTTGATTGTTTCCGTCGTTTTCATTCTGCTTTAACAAATGTGGGCCTTTATCTTGTCAAATTGTAGTTTAATCATTTGATAAGCATGTGCCCATTAAATTCTATGGCATTTTCCTATCTTTTGTGTTTGTCTTTTAGTTTCTTTGATGTCCCGTAATATTCTCATTATCGTGATCTTGAAAGTAGTCTATTTGATAGAAAGTTTACATTTTTATTTTATTTTATTTTATTTTTTGACATAGGGAAGCTGGTATAATCGTTAAGAAGGTTGATGTCACTTTTGGGGAGGTCAATTTGAACTTGAATGAGGAGCTATTTTCAAAAAGCAAGAAGGGGAAAGACACTTCTTTTGCCTCGGAAGAAACGGTAGATTCAACTGCTGATTCTCTCCCTGCAGTGAAGCCACAGAAGAAGCAAGCACTTGCATCTCTTTCGAAGTATTCCTCTGCTTTCCCAGAAAAGGTTGTATTCTGATTCGTTGTTATGTATTTTTGTCTTGTTCAGATCAGTAAGCATTTTAGTATTTGAGTGGTTTTCAGTCTCACTGCACTCCTCTATTTATTGAGCTCTGTTTTCAGAATATAAAGGTAGAGCCGTAGAACAGTTCACTAGATTTTACCTCATTATTATTGAGGAATCTAGGTCATGAGCTTTCTTTTGTTTTATTTTTGTTATAATTTTGATAAAAAGCAAACATCTTTTTGTAGGTGCGCTCTGTCCATTATTGTTAATATTATTTTTTGATATGAATCAAAGATGTATATTCATCAAAAGAGCCACAAGAACTAAAGGCAGGGGTAGAGGAAACCCCCTCCCACAAAACTAATTAAAAAGAGTCCTCCAATTGTTAATAATCATAAGAAGGCTATAATTACAAAAGAAACTGGTGTAATTTGTACGCTACCAAGAGCTGAAAAAAAGCCCAAAAAGAACTAAAAGAAGCAAACTTATCTTCAAATATCCTACTATTCCTTTCTTTCCAAAGACACCACCAAAGTGCATGAGTAGCACATCTCCAAAGGATTTTTCCTTTTCCACAAAACCTTCCACCATCAAGACCATCCATCATCCAATCATCAATCTTCTTAGGAAGACAACTAACCACCCCAAAAATTACTAAAAAGAATCCTCCAACCTGTAGAAACAAACTCACAACGCAAAACTGGAACTCTTTTCTGTCCATTAATTTTTGTATTACTGCTTTGTGCATATTAATGTCAACTGGAACTCTTTTTTGTAATCCTTTAGCTGTTTGAGAGTAGCTCATTCCCTGCTTTGTATGAGCCCCTTTGTGACCAATACTAATTCTATTATTTCTGATTAGAAAAAAATTGTAGGAATGTGAAAGGAAGGTTGATTGAAACTTCTGATAAATATGTGAAGTTGACGTATGGGAAGAAACCATATAGGATTCTTTGATATGTATGTTCTTTTAGTAAGAAACAATTGCATTCGTTATGAACAAATGATTTGGTGTCTGACCAAGCCAAGAGGCTAGGGTGATTACAGAAGTATCCTTCAACCAGCTAAATTGAAAAGGAACAAGCCATCACTCTTTAACATTAAAAGAAATGTTCCTATTTCTATCACTTGAGATCTCCTAAAAGATAATGGGACATTTCTCCTAACTGAGTTTAGGCATCTTCTTGGACAACAATAGGCTAGTTGGGCAAAATAGTAGCAGGCTTGATATATTGCTTTAGAACTGTTGAAAATCATCCGGGACCCTTCTGATGTGGAAGATACATGTGATTAGGAGTTTGGATTTATGGCGAAAATTTATCTTTTCCTTGATGAATATTTGCGGCCAGCCTGGTTTTCTTGACTAGGAAACATATTACAACCATCCTTCCCTACTGGCCAATCATAATTTGATTTTGAATTGATGCATGGGTGGAGCAAATTAAAGGCCAGGGGGGCCCATGTCATGCTTGGTTTTCCTTCTTTTAACCCATACTTTAAGATATCTATTTTCTCTCTCTCACTCTCTCTTCTCTTTTCAATTTGTAATTTTGATAGCAACCCAAATGCATTGATAAAGGAAAATATTCAAACAGCCAATTAATATTGCACGTGCTTATGAATGAATTTAATTCTTTAGACCCTGCCTAATGACCATTTGATATTTCAAAATTATTCTTGTTTGCATCTCACAATTCTTGACGATGGTTTTCATCTTTCCTAGAGAAACATCTGAATAACTACCTCTTTTAGTTTTCAAAACTTGACTTAGATTTTGGAACTCCTGAAAAGTAGATAATAAAACAAAGAAATTCATGGGATAAAGTAGTGTTTATAAGTTTAATTTTAAAAACCAATAACTAAAAGCAAAATCTGAGTTTTGAACCTTTAATTATTTATTTACATTTAGCATACACTTGACATCATTTTTAATATTTTGTAAGCTTGTGTCAGCTCTGTTTCACTGTCTTCCTGTAAGAATTTTTCTGGTTGCATTTATCACAGCGCAGTGAATTTTATAGTGAAACTGATAAACGAGTGTTTCTTTGACAGGTTTCCTTCAGTCTTCCTAAACTGAATGTTATGTTTATGCATCGTGAGCATGAGCTTGTTGTTGAAAACAACATCATGGGCATTCAATTTAAGATAATCAAATCACGCTGCTTGGAGGATTTAGGAGAGACTGCACGTCTTGATCTTCAAATGGAGTTCAGTGAGATTCATGTATTGTTTAATCTTTTGTTGATATGGAAACTTGCAGCTCTCATTTTAAATATTTGTCATGTAGCTTGCTCAATCTTTTTGACTATGTTTCCTACGATCTCAGTTACTCAGGGAGGCTGGCACTTCCTTTCTGGAGATACTGAAAGTCGATATAGTTACCTTTGTTTATGTTCCAATACAAGTGAGTATCCTCAATTACAGATTTAAGGTTATTTTCTTCACCTCGTTCATAATCATAATTTGTTCCTTGGTGTTCATTCAGCTTTAACGAATGTTAGGTCTTTGTCTTGTCAGAGTGAAGTTTAATCATCTTCAGATTATCATTTAAATACCTTTCTAATTTGATTGATTTAAAGAGGCTAAAAAAGGTAATGGAAGATGAAGCTTTCTTTTGTGGAATGATGGTAAGTTGAATGAAGATGTTTGTTCAAAGACTTCTTTAGAGCATCATCTGCTTCTTAATTTAAATGACTCGGGTGACTATGGTCCTAAGGTGGCTGGTCCTATCCTTCCCATAGATGCTACATTTTCACAAGAATAGCCACTTGAAGAAGACAAGCATATCTCCTTAGCCTACAGTGAGTACTAATTGGGTGAAGCCAAAGTTTATGAAAGCGTTCCCATTGCATCATTCTCGAAAGAAAGAAGTCCCCATTATCCCTGAAAGCTTAGAGAGTAATTCTAATGCTTTAGAAGAATCTTGTACTCATCTTTTGATTTCTTCTTCACACTCGATAACGCATCATAATGTCTTTTCAAAACATCAGTCTTGGGATCCTGTCAACCTCTCTAAGCAATCCATCATCTCTTTTTCCTTAGGTCAGATGTTCAGGTTATTAAGGGGGATCCAAGCCCCTTTTTCTAAAGAAGTTCTATAATCTTTTGATGTTGATGAGGAATCAATTGTAAGTGTAAGCAGTAAGAAAGAAAAATTTCTTATAGAGGAACCAAAGGGTGTCTCAGCTTCTCTTCCACAACACACACACCATGTATGCTTTAGAGGATTTTCAGAGGCAATTGCAGAAGCAACGCCAGTGTCTTCTCCTTTGATTTCTGAAAAATTCTCTTCTCTGGTAAAAGTTTGCAGTCTTCAGATGTGGGCATTTCCTCCTAGATCTTTGAGAGTTACAGTTTAATGGTGTTCGCCCTGTTCAATTAGAACCATTAGCACTTTTATGGATTTTTTGGGGCTGGATTTTTTGTCAGTCAGAGATTCTTAAAGTCTCATTTTCCTCTCATCGGAATTTTTTCAAGGTTTTTTGGTCTGTTGCTATGCAATCTTACCAATTTTTCAGTTCATTGTTTCGCTCTGTTGGTCTATTTGTTTTGGGTCAGTTCGTCTCTTTTGCTTCTTCTGGGGGCTCTTTTTCAAAATTTTTGGTGCTTTTTATTGTAGGCTTTTTCTTTTGTCTTATTTGGCTTGTACACTGTGATTGTCTCTTTTTTCTGTCATTTTTCTTTGGGTACTTTGTACTTTGGAGCATTAGTCTCTTTTCATTTTATTTATGAAAAGTTTCTTTCCTTTTTAGGAAAGAAGAGTAAGGACACTAAGGCAATGAAGCTTATGGTCTTGAGTTGTGTGAAATTCCTCCCTTAAATTCCCAAGGCCTGTTGTTGATGTTTGATTGTTCTATTGAGTTTGAGGCTTGGGTTCAGTAGTTCACACTTGGTTTTTTGGGGCTCAGTTATGCTTTTCTCCCGGATGGTTTTCCTTTTTGGTGGGGCTCAATTTTTTGAGTTTTTTTTTTCCTATACTTTTAAGTTCAAAGCTTTTGGTTTTTGGGATTGTTTTTTGCTCGATTTTCAGTGTGCGACTTTTTGTGTTTGCGATTGGTTTCTTAGACACTTTTGGTGTTTTGGGGCTCAGTTATGCTTTTCTCCCTTATGGTTTTTCTTTTTGGACAAGGCTTAGTTTCTTTTAGTTTTTTTCTTCTTGCTTTATGTTCAAAGCTTTGGTTTTGGGTGTTGTATTTGACTCGATTTTCAGTGTGCAGCCTTTTGTGTTACCATTGGCCTTTTAGACTCTCCCTTTGCTAGTTTCTTTTTGCTTTGTTTGCTTAGTGTGTTCTTGTTGTGGAAGTTTCTTTTCAGTTGTTTGTTCTTTTTGGTTTTTTGTAGTGGTTCTTCTTGTATTCTTTATGTTCTATTTTTCACTCTCTTGCGAGGTTTATGTCTTTGAACATTAGTCTCTTCTCATTTATTCAATGAAAATTTTGTCCCAAGTAAAAAGGAAAAGGACACAAAAAAAGAGTAATGCTCCGAGTAAAGTGTAACCTGGGGGATTGGGTTGCTCCGAGAAATCTTCTTTCTTTCCCGTTCACTTAGGGGGGTGTGGAGACAGTTGCTGTATTTTAATTATTGCGGTGTAGTCCTCCAGAGGTATTCTGAATGAAAGCACAATTCACCTCCCAACAGTTGCTGTATTTTAAGTCTCGTGGTGTGGAGACAGTTGCTGTATTTCGAGTCTTGCGGTGTAGTCCTCCAGAGGTATTCTTAATGAAAGCACAATTCACCTCCCAATTGTAAGAATATAGGAAAGGCACCTTAGCCTATCTCTGAAGTGGAAACTTTTTACAGTTTTTTGGCTGACAATTTGGTTAGAAGTTTTTACACTTCAATCCATTATTTTTAGGGTTAAAAACTAGTACTTCAAAAACCACAACTTGAAAAAGTTCGTATATCTCAAGTTCACGCATCTTTATGAAATAAAGTCTTTACTTTCAGACTTGTCTTCGAAGAGAACATTGTGATTGCGACTTATCGAACAATTTCTATCTCAAAAATATTGCAAAGGTTTTCCACGCTCCATACCCCCCTATTTCTTCTTAAGCCTGCCTGACTGTGAGACCGACTGGTCAAACAGAGACAAAAGTCGGCCCGCCCGGAACAAAAGGATCAAATCCTTCGACACCCCACGCATGACTAGGCGGGGCATAGCTTCTATTGCTGGCTTGTCTAGAACCCCTTCTTTAGGGTCATCAGAAGAAATCTTCTCTGCCCATTTTCAATTGGAAAATTTTGCTCCCAATCATCATTATTAATGAATCAAATCATCCAAAATCCTGAATTTTTTGTTGGCTCTTTTGATGAATAGAACACGCTCCTTGAGAGACAATTATCAGCTAGAAATTTTGTTGGGGTTTTTACTTCCTTATTTTATTTAATCTCCAATTGGAGAATGTCGTTGTAATCATCAGTAGGTGCTGGGATTTTTAGTCCGTTATTTCATCGATCAATGAAATTGTTTCTTATTCTAATGAGACAACTACCAGCTAGAGGCAAAGATAAATTGAAGGATGATAGTTGAGAAATGTACTCTAAAATTGGGATTCTTTTTGGTAAAATCCAACAAGTGAGTGCATTTTTCTTCTTATACATCTTGGTTAGTAGCTTCTTTTAGATAAAGTAATACTTGAGGTGGTTGCACTCTTTTCCCTTGCATGGTAAGAAGAGGGATAAAGTTAAGTCATTTTGTATATCTTTTAAGTTTAATGTTTCTTCTATATGTAAAGAGGCTTTCATTGGAGAATTATTAGCCCTTCTTGGAGTGTTTTTTACCCCCTGTTGTAAATTCAAGTATTGTGGTGCAGAGAAGAGCAGAAAATTCAACTTATTTTCTGGATGTGGGTAAGCTGACTCTATGTCAGAGTCAGAGTCAGATACATTAGATGTTGATAAATATGAGCAGTGAAGTTGGAAGCAGATCTAAGAAATGTAGTTTTCACTAATGCCCAAATATGACCAATTGCCCATATGCTTGCCAAAAACAACATGACAACCAATGCATATGATATATTAACATATATATGCATTTTTTTTATAAAAAAAATGAGAGGTTTTGAATTAGCAAGTCAAACACAGACAGCCGGGACAAGCCAGATGTCCCTATGCTATGGGGGCATCAAACACAAACGGAGAAGGCAAACTACAACAAGGGCCTCTAGTTTTTGTGTTCCCCACTGTTTGAGCTGTTACCAACCTTTGTCTTTTAGAAGATGACATGTCAATGCAACAGTGTTTTTTTGAAGATATAGTTTCCTTATATTACAAATTAGATGTGCTATTACTTCGTTGGAGTTGTCTATTCTTTGTTATTCTGCCTATAATGTTTAGTAGCTATGCAGCTAAATGTTTAATTGGTGACACCCATCATTAAGCGTAACTTTGATTGAACGCAACAGTGTTTTTTTGAAGATATAGTTTCCTTATATTACAAATTAGATGTGCTATTACTTCGTTGGAGTTGTCTATTCTTTGTTATTCTGCCTATAATGTTTAGTAGCTATGCAGCTAAATGTTTAATTGGTGACACCCATCATTAAGCGTAACTTTGATTGAACTTTCTCTTTCTTCCTCATGATTCTTTTATGTTTCAGTCAGCATCACCGATTAGGGCCGAAGTGGACTTAAAGTTGGGAGGTACTCGATGCAACATAATAATGAGTAGACTGAAGCCATGGTTGCGCCTCCATTCTTCCAAAAATAAAAAGATGGTTCTGAAGAAGGAAACACCTTCTGAAAAGCCACAATCTTCCGAGTCCAAAGCCATCATGTGGACATGTACAGTCTCGGCCCCTGAGATGACTATTGTGCTTTATAGTATAAGTGGTTCACCATTGTTTCATGTAAGTAATGTGCTTATATCTATCCTCTTCCTTTCATCTTGGAATTACCAGGGAATTTATTATGTGCTCTAAATCAGATATGTGCTATTTTCGGTATAGTTGGAAGGTTGAGATATTTATTCTGCAGGAATAACTGTCCTTTATAGATTCATTTTTTGATCTGTAAGCAATTGCAACTTCATTGTTGTCTGCAATACTCTCTCTCTCTCTCTGTGTGTGTGTTTTTTTTGGTGGTAACTAAAATAATGAGATATGTGCTCGAAAATCTAATTATGCTTCTTGTACTGAAAAAATGAAAAATGATGCAAACAAACTGTAACTAAAATAATGAGATATGTGCTCGAAAATCTAATTACGCTTCTTGTACTGAAAAAATGGAAAATGATGCAAACAAACTATATCTGTTTCCCAAAAAATCAGATATGTGCTATCTTTCATTGAGGGTTGATTAAATAGATGAATATGATCTATACAATGCTACATGGTACGGGCATTCTACCTTGGTTGATGTGGCCACCAATATTTATATCTGTTCGTTTGTTCATATTATATTATTTAATCCACCATAAGTTAATTACATTGAGCATGTGCCATGTTCATTTGTTTATGTTGTCGCAGGGCTGCTCACAATCTTCACATGTATTCGCCAATAATATATCAAATATTGGAACTGCAGTACACATGGAGCTGGGTGAATTGAATTTGCACCTGGCTGATGAATACCAAGAATGCAAGGAAAGCCTTTTTGCAGTGGAATCAAATGCAGGTTCTTTGATACACATAGCTAAGATAAGTTTGGATTGGGGAAAAAAGGACATTGAACCATCTGAAGAAGAGGGTCTTAGAAGCAAACTCGTTTTGTCTGTTGATGTGACTGGTATGGGTGTCTATTTTACGTTCAAGCGTATTGAATCACTTGTTTCAACTGCTGTGATTTTGCAATCACTTTTAAAACAATTCTCTGGTTCTCGAAAGAAAACCACACAGAGCAGAGGAGACCGTTCAACTAAATCATCAGGGAAAGGGACCAAACTTCTGAAACTCAATCTTGAAAGATGTTCCATAACCTTGTGTGGGGATGTGGGTTTAGAGAACACGACTGTTGCAGACCCTAAACGTGTCTATTATGGATCACAAGGTGGTCAAGTTGTTATAAGCGTCAATGCTGATGGCACACCTCGTTGTGCAAATGTGATGTCTACAGTGTCTGATGAATGCAAAAGGCTAAATTATTCTGTAGTTCTTGATATTTTTCATCTCAGTTTATGTGTGAACAAGGAGAAACAGTCCACACAGGTTGCAGTTGAGAGAGTTCGGTCAACGTATCAGGAGCATTTGGAGGAACACGGGAAAGATACAAAATTGACATTTTTTGACATGCAAAATGCTAAATTTGTTCGACGTTCTGGGGGTCTCAAAGAGATTTCTGTATGCTCTCTATTTAGTGCTACTGATATTTCAGTCAGGTGGGACCCTGACGTTCATCTATCTCTTGTTGAATTCGGACTTCAGCTGAAATTACTTGTGCATAGCAAAAAGGTTCAGGGAGATAACATACGTACTGAAGATGCTTCAAACTCAAGAGATGCTGAACAAAGGACAGAAACCATATCTGAATCGGGGCAACCTGATAAGCACAAGAAAAAGGAATCAATATTTGCTGTTGATGTTGAAATGTTGAGAGTTTATGCTGAGGCTGGAGATGGAGTTGATGTAGTTGTTCAGGTTCAGTCGATCTTTTCTGAAAATGCACGTATAGGAGTACTTCTAGAAGGACTTTTACTTAGTTTCAATGGTTCTAGAGTATTTAAAAGTAGCAGAATGCAGATTTCACGTATTCCTCGTGTGTCTACTGGTACGTGTGATACAAAAGTGTCAGTTACCACTTGGGACTGGGTTATTCAAGGTTTGGACATACATATTTGCATGCCATACAGGTTGCAGTTACGTGCCATTGATGACTCGGTTGAGGATATGCTGCGTTGTTTAAAGCTTATCATTGCTGCTAGGACATCTCTTATTTTTCCAATGAAGAAAGAAAGCTCAAAAGCTAAAAAACCTAGTTCAACCAAAGTTGGGAGTTTAAAGTTTTGCATACGCAAGTTAACTGCTGATATTGAGGAGGAGCCATTGCAGGGATGGCTTGATGAACACTATCCACTATTGAGAAATGAAGCTTCTGAATTAGCTGTTAGGTTAAAATTTCTTGACGATTTAATTTCTAAAGCAAACCAGGTTCCGAAAACTACTGAAACAACTGAATCTACTCAAGAAAGGAAGATATACTATAATGGCATTGAAGTCGATCCGCAAAATCCATCAGATGTGCTCAAAATGCGAGAAGAGATATATCGACAGTCATTTC